>NC_134353.1:761834902-762205791 GCF_048569485.1 Anomaloglossus baeobatrachus | reverse complement strand
TGGATACAATCATATATATGAACATACATAGTGCAATAGATAGAATGCGGTCTCATTGAAGGTCCAGCTATACATTTCTGTCCCTATTTTACAAGAACATTGATACATGTAACTTCTATTAATTACGTTATTGTAAATTTTACATTGAATAGAACAGCGTGTAAGGTGGATGTGCAGAAATAAACTAAATAAAGAAAAGCAGACCATATTCTATTGAAACAATTATACTAAAACCAGTTGTTAATTCTTCTGTAAGTAAGGTGCAATTCTCTTGTATTCTAGCATGACTTTGTGCGCAGAGAGAGGCCGACACGAGTCCTTATAGATTTGATACAAAGGACTAAAGATGCTGTGAGAGAGCTGGACAATTTGCAGTACAGGAAAATGAAAAAAATCCTCTTTCAGGAATCCCGAAATGGTCCATTGAACGAGTCTCAGGAAGATGATGAGGTAAGGAAAGAACTATCTTGATACATGCAGTTAAGTGTGTGTGTGTGTGTGTGTGTGTGTGTGTGTGTGTGTGTGTGTGTGTGTGTGTAATATAGATGTATATATTACATACACATTATATATCTATATGTGCGCACATATATATAGTGTGTGTGTGTGTGTGTGTGTGTGTGTGTGTGTGTGTGTGTGTGTGTATGCATGTATGTGTGTGTTTGTATATATAATAATATATTTACAATTGTGTGTGTGTGTGTGTGTAATATAAATGTATATATCACATACACATACACTATATGTATGTGTGCGCATATATGGATATATGTGTGTGTGTGTGTGTATATGTATGTGTACACATATATACTACCATATGTGTGTGTGACACATATTTGTGTGTGTAATGTGTATAGAGAGAGAGAGAGAGAGAGAGAAAGAGATCTACACTCACACACAAATATATACTGTGTGTATATATGTGTGTTTTCGTGTTATATACATTTGAGAGTATGTGTTTTTTGTGTGTGATAAATATATTTGTATGCAATATCTATAATATATGCATACATTATATCTTACGATATATATTATCTCTACTCACACACATTATGCATGCATTTTAATGTATATTATAGTGTGTGTGTGTGTGTGTGTGTGTGTGTGTGTGTGTGTGTGTGTGTGTTTAAAAAAAAAAAAAAAAAAAAAAAGTCGCCCACTGCAAGACTACAAAGAAACTCTTAAATACCTCCAAAACGTTTTTTCATTAGGTATGAGTATTAGAATGGCCATTGTAATACTAGCCCAGCGCCACTTTACGGCACCCTCCTTTGCTGTGGGTCCTACTGTAAACTGCATCTTTCTGGGCTTCTTAAAAACCTACACAAGATCAGCAGGCGACCACAAAAGGCTAATGAAACTGGCGGGGGCTAGAGAGCAAATCCAGCAAAACCGTGCATCACTCCCTGTTACATATAATGAAAAAAAGAATTAAAACAGCGGTTCCCTTGCCGGTCTCCCATGCTGGTACTAACCTGACTTCAAACTGCACTGGCAGCACCTACCAATGTGAACAGGTGAGGATCTGGCCATTCTAATATTCTAAATACCAAAAAAAAAAATTCATTAGGTAGAGTATTTTTGTAGTTATGCAGTGTGCGACTGTTTTTTCTTTTTCACATAGATTTTGCATCAAGCACAGATATGCACGTGTTCACATTGGTAGGTGCTGCCAGTCCATTTAATATGAGAATTGTCCTGGTGGGCCTCCTTACTTCTATTTGAGGGATAGTTTGCCACATGGCTTAATATTTTTTTAATTCTATTCCACTAAGTGTGAAAAATGTTTGGACCTGGTTCGGATACAACAATTCAAAGGCAGAAATGATATGTTTAGTTTTTAAAGTAAGAGTGCCTTTTCTTTTGAGGTAATAAAATGACATCACACATACATGCTGCCTCGAGCATTGTTTAGTGTTCTGTCCAAGATGCTTGCACCATTCTTATTGATTGGTCACAAGATGTGTTTGCAAGATTACTTATGGGCCTGGCTCTCTGCCATTATGTAGTATAGGCTGTTGACCATTTAATTAGATATTTTAGTACAGACTGTACAAGAAATGGTCTCTCCAGGGAAAAGCGAACAGACCGCCCTCTCTTCACTTAGGACTTTTATCATATGTGTTACTCTTATTACACTGCATAGTTAATATTCTATAGAGCCGTACCCGAGACCTCTACATACATCGAAGGCTGGACTGTGCCACTGTATTCTGTACATAATAAAAGCCATCAATTCAGGGGCTCGTACCAGCCAAAGGTGAAAATGAAGTGCTTGATGTAGGAAGCCCCTCTAGATATCTTTCCCTTTTTTCCCCCATCTTTCAGTATTGTGATGATTGACCTCATGTTTGTATTTGTGCATGTGATTTATTTTTTTTACCTTAGGTGGATGACTTGTTTTTGTTTTTTTTAGTATTTCATATGTAAAGCACCCACTCCTCCATTTTCTGTTTTACTCTGTCAGTACTTAATCTACCGTTTTGGAGCAGTAAAATCTTCTGCTTACGGCTGTGTTCAGACTTGCATATGAAAACTGGATTTTCATACAGGGAAGAAAAAATACAATTTTCATCATTCATGCCATCCGTGGTGTTTCTTTTTTCATGTGTGGGGCTTTCGTTTTTATACCTTTTTAAAAGCTAAAATGTACATGATCAAATATAGTTTCCCGTGCTAAGTGCGGTAAGGTTACATAAGGTATGGATGCAAACCGGAGGATCTCTATGGGATCAGTTTTTTTTTTTGGGGGGGGGGGGGGGGGGGGGGTTGAGTGGGAGAGTTTCCTCCAAAATCCAGAGGAGAATAGTGCATGCTACGACTTACTTGTTTTTTCACAGACGTTTGGTTTGTGTGGAAAAAACTCTGAACTGAACAGCACTATTGGATAACATTGGTCCCTGTGCTGTCTGTGACTTTAGCACTGACGCACGTATGTAGACCGAGCCCTGTATCAGACTTGTTTTTTAAATCTCTGCATCCTTTCCATATTATGTAATGACGTTTGTGAAAATTCCAGATGCATGGAACTGATTTTCAGGTGCAGAAACGTCTGTAAAAAAAAAATCTGACAAATGTGAACTGGGTCTTGTAAACAGAAATACCCCCCCCCCCCTTACACACACACACACACACACACACACACACACACACTCCAAAACAGAGATTGTAATTTCTTGATTGCATAGTTTCACTCCTCCCCCCCCCCCCCCTGTATTTTTTTGGACTATAAAACGCACTTTTCCTCAAAAAATCTGGGGAAAAAATGGGCGTGCGTCTTGCAGTCCAAATGTAGGTTACCTGGTTCACTGTGGAGCAGGGTCGCTGCTGCAGAAAGCCGGCGGTGGCAGGAGTGGGGCGATGCTTTGTGCCCTGAATTGAGAAGAGTGGGTGTCCCGACTATGTGACGCAAGGGAGGCAGGAGCAGAGTATGTAACTAGCTTTTATTGCTCTACCTTCTCCAGTTTTCTTGCTGTAAGCGCTGGTCAATTCAGTGTTGCGCATTGGCTAGTTAAGTAGATATTGATCCAAAATTAATATTCACTGCTCCCCTCGCCCACAATCTCTCCCACTTCTTCGCACCGAGATCAGTGATGGAAAATGACTGAAGATTTTTACTATTCATGACACCGGCGCTGGGAGGGGGGTGGGATTGTGGGCCAGAAGAGAAGTGAATATTCATTGTGGATTAACATCTGCTTTTCTAGCCGGCAATTTACCAGAGCTTCCGGCAAGGAAACCAGAGCAGGTGGAGCAATAAGTTATATATCCTGAAAGAGCTGCCCAAGCCCTATTTCAGGATACCGTTGGTATAGTACTAAAAAAAAAAAAATCACCTGACTGAGTCCCTATAACATGGGCAAATTCCACTGCAGAGTCACCTGTGAATGTGGCCCTGCAGCTGTCGCCAAACTACAACTCTCATCCATGCTTGGACAGGTTGGGATGATGTGAGCTGTAGTTTGGCAACAGCTGCAGAGCCACATTGACAGATTTTGCTAACCCGCTGTCCCCATACTAGTGTTGCACAACCTGTGGCCCCGCAGCGGCAAACCGCCACTATGACCGTGCCAATGGCACAACCCACTAATAAAGCTGGAGGCAACAGGAGCAAAACACTGATGGAGCAACCACTCGCACACTACCAGTCTATGGAGGGGGTGATTGCTTAGTATTTAAAATTGCACACAAATGGCTTGTATAGGATGCCGTTCACACATGTAGGTGCACAGTGCCTGGCTTACAGCCTAGTGATGACGCCTATACTATTAGATTAATCGGGCTGCCCAGCACTATATAAGTGCACCACACACGAACGGGTGTGTGAGTGGTTGCTCCATCAGTGTTTTGCACCTGTTCCCTCCATCTTTATTAGTGGTTTTTGCTGCATCTTGTTTGTCAATTTGTTCCTATGGCCTGGGCAGGTAAACATTGTTGCCCTTTTGTTTCTGTGAATTTCCAGTCTAGCATTTTATACAATTGTAATTATCAGAACATGGGGCTAAGTATGTAATTGAATACAAATTCATTAACTCTTGCAATGCTATAAATTGTAGCATCCCCTATTAGTAGGAACAAATACAGTAGTCCCCTTTTACATAGAAGTGTTTGCTATTTTTCCATGATAATTATGAATTATACAATGAAATTAGTTTGTTTGATTATGTCAATGTAAACTCTATACAGAACATTTACTAAAATTGTTTCAGTAAATAGGTCCCAAAGAATATTTCTGTCAGTGTTCATAAATGTATATGACTGGTAATTCAATCCTTTTTGTATCACTCCTATAGGACAGTGAACACGCAACCAGCATGACCAGGAAAATGGACAGCCTGGACAGCAATCATTCCATACCAAGTATGTCGGTCAGCACGGGTAGCCAGAGCAGCAGTGTGAACAGCATGCAAGAAGTCATGGATGACATGAGCCCAGACCTGAGCTTGATGCAAAGTTACAGCTGCACTTTTGATTCCACCTCTTCCTTGGTCCCCAAGAAGGTAAGTAAGATTATTTTTCGGTGGAGTCAGATTTAGGAGCTGGGATTGGGACGTTGGCCATAGTTCTACTGAGCTCAGGTCAGGAGTCCTGTGCCGCTCTGTGCTCGAGCTGTGACAAACAGGAGTGTCAATCTAGCCTTGGGCATACCTGGGGTATGTGCACACAGATTTTTTTTTTTTTTTTTTTAGTTTTCGGGAAAATCAGAAAAATAACTTAAAAATGCTGGAAAGACCCTTCCTATTAATTTCTATTGTAAAACCACTTTGCTGGTCAGTGCTTTGAGTCCCCCCCCCCCCCCCCCCTTCAGGTTTTGAAAAACACTTGGTTGGGGGGTGGGGTGTCAGTGCACATCACTTCTTTGAAGTGGCGCTTAAAAAAATGCTTCAATTCCTCTTTAAGGGTATGTTCACAAATTAAATTTGTACAACAGAAATTTCAGCACCAAAAAAACGGTCTCTTGGCAGGAAATACGCTGCGTAAATTGCATGCGTTTTTTTTTCCCCTCATTCTTTTCAATTGGTGAAAAAACTCTGCCAAAACACTGAAAGAAATGACATGCAGATGTGAAACTGCTTCAAATCTGTAAGGAAAAAGCAAGCGACGTGTACATGAGACTTCAGAAATTGTATTCACTTTCCAAGTACGGTAAACTGTGTTTTTTGCAGCAAAAATTCAATGTTAACATACCTTTAAAGTGGAAAACTCCTTGGAGGAGCGTTTCTTGAAGCAGTTTCCACTAGAATACTTGACGTTTTTTATGTCCTCAAAAATCTCGGTGTGCACATCCTTGTGAGTACTCCTAATTATCACACCTTCAATTCTTTGGCCCCGATTCATCAATTGCATTTTTTTTAAGTGACTTTTTCTGTTTTGTCTTCTGGTATTTGTTGGGGGGTTTTTTGGCACAATTTCTTCTTCTAAATGCCACAAATTGGTTTGATGAAAATTTGCCCAAAATCTTAGGTTTTCTTTTGGCTTTTCCCCTTTTTGGGTATTTCCAGTGCAAAAAGTTGCCTTATCCTTTAAATGATGAATTGGGCTAAAACATCTGGATAAGGTAAAGCAAGTCTACCAAACAAAACCAAAAAAGCCAAGACAAAACCAGATAATTTTTTTTTTTTTTTTAGAAAAAAAGTGTAAGTTAAATAACAAAGCGCAGAAGCTAAAAGTCACTATTCAGATATTAGAACTATTTTTACCACCAGAAAAAAAAATGCAAAGACCGTGATAAATCGAGGGCCTTTGTTTTCGCAATTTGTTTTAGGCCATCTGTGTTTAAAAAATGTTCACATTTGGTGGCGAGATACATATTAACCTGACAATAATTGAAAGCCATATTTAAGATTGCACAAATACGAAATTAATGTTACACTTTCTTCACGGCTCCAGAATCTTGGCACAGGGCGCTAAAGAAAAGCTGGTAATCACAAGTAGTGGTCAATCACATGTGGTCACATTGTTGCCTTTTGGGCTACAGTTCAGTCCCTGTTGGGGTCAGTTTACACACTGCAGATTTTGTGCAGCCCTGTTCAGATGTAGGGAATGGATATTCCGTCCCAAAGGTGTCTGCAACAAATCTGCCACATATGAGCAAAGCTGTAAGTGGCGCCAGCTGCCAGACAACTGGAGGAGGAGGCTTTTACGTGTGTGTGTGTGTGTGTGTGTGTGTGTGTGTGTGTGTGTGTGTGTGTGTGTGTGTTTTTCACATGTGAGGTGCTGAGAGACAGTTAAAAAAAAAAGGAGCATTTATAGTATTGCGCAGCTTCTTTCCCTCTTAGAGCCGTTTCACATATCCAGCATTTCGCCGGATTGGCGGATCCGGCGCACTCCAGTAGTGTTAATACTGTACAATGGCATTGCGACAAGTCACATGACAGCATGTGACCGGTGGTGCCGCGATGCCATTGTACTATATACACTGTACTGGAGTGCGCCGGATCCGCCAGTCCGGCAAAATGCCGGATGTGTTAAACTGCCCTTAGAAGTGTTTTAAAGTTTACTTAAGGCCAAATATGTAGCCACAAATTCAGTTTTTCCATAATTTGCCCCATGGTAAAATTTAGGAATTTCTATAGGAATGTAAAAATTAAAATGTCTTTTTGGGGTAAAAAAAAAATGTTTTTTTTGTTTTTTCTTCCATTAATGAAATGGAGTACAGAATGAAGGAGAGGCCAACAAATCAAGATGGCAAATAACAAAGCATTTATAATGTAATATCCAGATATCCATCCCCTTCTTTAAATTTGCCTCTTTCTTTTCTTCATCATTAAAAACTTCAATTAACCACTCCCAAATGGCCAATTTTTCCACAATCCTTCGTAACTTAACCACCTGAAATAATATACCTTACTTACAAAAAACTATCCCTCTCCCCCTGCGACACGGCCTAGGACCTACCCAGTTATATTTTCAGCTTGGCTAGGGCCCTAAAATGTCATTTTTAACAAATCACTGCTATGCAAAAAAGCAAAAAAAAAAACCCGCTCACTAAATTAAAAAACAATTAAAATGTAGAAACCAACTAAGCAAACAACCCCCCCCCCCCCTTTCCCACAAAACGTGTATAGGAGAAAATCTTGTGGGTTGTCCATTAGTAGAGCTCTGGCCGTGTAACATTCATTGTAACGTCTGCAAGTGTGAATGTCACACATTGTCCCAGTAATGGTCACTGAGGTGGACGCCAGACAACAAAACCCTTTTAGGAAGGGTGGGCTATTACTGTGACAACAATGTCCTGTGACAAATCACTGTTAATTGGCTGAATGGTGGGATTCATGTGGGAGATCATCACGATGACAATGGCTCTCATTCAGCCCAGTCCATTTTTTTGGCCTTGTTCATTGTTGTCTGGACACCAGTATGCACGTAAATGTGTTTTCAGGGTCGGCACAACCCACAATAGCCATGCCCTGGTCACTTACCAGTGACCCCTCTGATGGGGATGAATCTTTGGCTGTGTTTACACAGTTTTTTTTTTTTTTTTTTGTTCTTTTTTGGAGTGGATCCGCTCCAAAATCCTCCCCAAAAAGTTCTTTGGGGTATGTGCACATTTTATAAACATTGACGTACCCGTTGGGTTTTTGAAGTGGAAGACAATTCAGGACAACTGTGTTGTGTTTTTTGTTTTTTTTTTTGTTTTTTTAACTTTTCATATAAACTCGTAAGCGGCTTCCAATCAGCAGCAGCCAGAAGAATAGTGAGGTCACCACCTTCCAGCCGCTTTTGAAGTGGTTGAAAGATCTAAGACCTCACTTGTGCACAGCGATGTCTAAACATCTTGTGCTTATGGTAATCAATTTTAAAAAAAAAAATGTAATGCTCAATTTCAGGCAGCATTTCTATTTAAAACAAAAAGTCGATGTGCACACACCCCAAAAGAAACACTTGGGAAATTCTTCCTCTTCATTTCTATCGGAAATCCAATTTCCACAAGAGGTTCTGCTTGAAAAATCTTTTTTGGCTTTGTTTGCCTCAAACCTCAACACCCGCCCACCCCTAACCCCCCCCCACCAAAAAAAACAAAAACAAACCTGCTGTGTGAACATGGCTGAATATGAGGAGGGACGCCATGTAATATAAATTCCACTAGTTATAGATAAAACTGGTTCTGAATGTAGTGGAACATAATGGTGTCAGGAGATGGCCGGTGACCAGTGCAAGGACGGTGTGTGCCATCACATACTACCATGGCGGTCATAATGTGGGCAGCATGTCACCTGTTCATACTTCAGTGGTATCAACAGGTGGGTGACTACTCTTCGTACCACGTATATTGGCTCCAGGTGACTCCGACCGCCATTAGTAATAATGATGATTGATTCCCCCTTATATCTGGGCTGATCATTTATGCACTCTGCCATTATTAAAGAATGTAACAGAAATTGGTGTAGTCTGGGTGCAGGCCTTAGTTTCAGGTACATCGTGGATGGGTGCGGGCCTGTGGGTACATCGTGGATGGGTGCGGGCCTGTGGGTACATCGTGGATGGGTGCAGACCTGTGGGTACATCGTGAATGGGTGCAGACCTGTGGGTACATCGTGGATGGGTGCAGACCTGTGGGTACATCGTGGATTTGAGCAGGCCGGCGTGTGGTGTACATCGTGGATGGGAGGAGGCCGGTGTGTGGGGTACATCGTGGATGGGAGGAGGCCAGTGTGTGGGGTACATCGTGGATGGGAAGAGGCCGGTGTGTGGGGTACATCGTGTATAGGAGCAGGCTGGTGTGTGGGGTACATTGTGAATGGGTGCCTACCTGTCGGTACTTCGTGAATGACAGCATGCTGGTGTGTGGGCTACATCATGGATGGGAGCAGGCTGGTGTGTGTGGGCTACATCATGGATGGGAGCAGGCTAGTGTGTGTGGGCTACATCATGGATGGGAGCAGGCTAGTGTGTGTGGGATACATCGTGGATGGGAGCAGGCATGCGTGTTTGGTACATTGTGGTTGGGCGCAAGCCAGTATCGTGGATGGGAGCAGGTCTGAGTAAATCATGGATGGGCGCAGGCTGATGTGTCAGGTACATTATCGTGGATGGGTGAAGGCCTGTGGGTACATCATGGATGGGTGCAGACAGGCGTGTCGGGTATATCATGGATGGGTGCAGGCTGGTGTGTTGTGTACATTATGGATTGGCGCAGGCCTGTGGGTACATCATATGCATGGGTGCAGGCCTGTGTGTTTGGGACATCGTGTGTGGGCTCAGGCCTGTGGGTAGATAATGGATAGGTGCAGGCTGGTGTGTCAGGTACATCATGGATGGCTACAGACCTGCGGGTACATCATGGGTGGGCGCAAGCCTATGGGTACATCATGGCTCGGTGCAGGCCTGTGGGTACATTGTGGATGGGTGCAGGCCTGTGGGTACATTGTGGATGGGTGCAGACCTGTGGGTACATTGTGGATGGGTGCAGACCTGTGGGTACATTGTGGATGGGCATAGGCTGGTGTGTTGGGTACATCATGGGTGGGTGCAGACCTGTGGGTACATTGTGGATGGGTGCAGACCTGTGGGTACATTGTGGATGGGTGCAGACCTGTGGGTACATTGTGGATGGGCATAGGCTGGTGTGTTGGGTACATCATGGGTGGGTGCAGACCTGTGGGTACATTGTGGATGGGCATAGGCTGGTGTGTTGGGTACATCATGGGTGGGTGCAGACCTGTGGGTACATTGTGGGTGGGTGCAGACCTGTGGGTACATTGTGGATGGGCATAGGCTGGTGTGTTGGGTACATCATGGGTGGGTGCAGACCTGTGGGTACATTGTTGATGGGTGCAGGGTGTTGTCAGGTATAGAACAGATGGGTGCAGGCCTGTTGGGTACATCATGGGTGGGCGGAAGCCTGTGGGTTAATCATGGGTGGGCGCAGGCTGGTGTGTTCGGTACATCGTTGTGCTGCCACCATTTTGGGGGTGTTCCCTGCCTCACAGCTGTGGAAATGTCATATATTCAGTGATCGTGCTGTCTCTTTAAAAGAGAAAAAAACCCACTCCGCGAGTGATCCCTCCTCAGCGAGGCTGGAAAGTGCTAGAACGAGCGGGGTGTGAGGAGCCGTGCCCGCCGCCGTACCCCCTGCACCCAGACTGCGCGGACAGCCGCCCCCCCTGCACATAAAATCACACATAGATCTATTGCAGCCAGAAGGGGCGGAGACTGCACAGCAAAGCCCAAAATAGAGCAGCGGCGGCGGCACTAAAAGACAAAAGAGGCACTGAGGGAAGGAGGGAGGGGCTGCGCGGCTCGTGGCTCCGTGCGAGTGTGTGAGTGTGTGTGTGTGAGTGTGTACGTGTGCGATATAAATAAATATCTCCCGCCCCTCCCCTGCCTCCTCCTCCGGCTGGATGGGATTGTGGAGCTGCTGAAGCTGCCGGAGGAGCCCGCACACGGATCAGCTGACCCCGCCGAGCTCCAGCTGCAATGGGCTGCCGCGGTCTCTCCTCTCGCCCCTCGCCCGGCGGCAGCTGCAGGGACTGAGCCCCGGGCGCCGCCACTGACACACCGGCGATCACCGAGCAACAAAAAGACCCAACCAAGCACCGGAGGGGGGACAACGGGGAGTGAGACAGCGGGAGAGACGGCCGGGGGGGCGGGAGGGAGGGAGGGTGGGGGAATCACGTTAAACTATGCATCTGATCTCGCCGTGCTGGCGCGGACGGAGGGCTGAGAGACACGCTGCCGCAGCCGGGCCCGCCGCACACTCCTCTCTCCTGCTTTTCACCCCTTCCTGCAGGATCATGCATTCATAAGGGATGAGGCGGACCACAGGGATCCCAGGCCTGAGCTGCGGCCTACCCCGTCAGTGCAAAGTCAGGCACTTCATTACCGGAGCCGCGAGCGATTCGCTACAATCAAATCAGCATCTTTGGTAAGAGCGGCGGCCGGTATGTGCGCTGTGCTCCCATCCCCCTCCTCCTCCCAGTGCCCCCCCACCGTCTTGTGCTGCACCTTCCCCTCACCTCATCCTGGCACCCTCAACCCCAGCACCCCTCCCTCCAGAAAGAGATTTGCATCTCCTGGTTACCCTCCCCCGTCCCCTATCTGTCGTTCATGTTTTAATGTTTGTTGGCATAGCAACCAGGGCTTGCAAAGGAGGAATTCTAGCCCTGTGCATGGAATACAAAAATCCCCCATATTGTCCTAGCCCTAGATGTGTGCAGAAAACCCAGCTCAGTGGTGCCGCTGACAATGCTGCAATATTAATACCAGCTGGGCAGGGACGTCTGTGGGAAGACGGATCTCTTTGTGTGTAATGTCACCTGTGTGTGAATGCCCTCCGCTGCACCTCTCCTTGGTGATGGGTGGCGAGCTTTTCGTGGCTTGACCCTCCCTGGCTGGTGACGGGTGGTGTGTGTCTAGTGTATGCCGAGGCATTCTACACATTTGTGTTGTGAGAAGACGATGGCAGCCTGTATTCTCCATGCAGGGGTCAGCTGCCATGCAAACCGAAAATGTGTTCATTTCTGGAGCCGTCCATTGCATAATCCCCCAGATATTCCCTCCGAAATAGATGGGTGTCCTTGCAAAAAGAAGGGGAAAAAAAGAGGGGGGGGGGGGGGGACGTCACACCCCTTTTAAACATACACACGTACATGCAGGGTGGTGTGTGGCCAGATATGTATATACCACGACACATACACGATTCATTTTTCCAAGCCCCTATTTGCTTTGTGTTATTGCTCCATTTCTGGAGAAGGGGCAGAGCCGGGTTCTGTCGCCATGTACCGGCAGATCCATTGTAGAATGGTGCTGGTTCCACCAGAGGCTGGCATATGCCATATTGTGTAGGTCCTCCCAGCCTCCGAGAAGAGCTCAGCATATACATACTGCATCTGTAGTGTGCTTACATGATGGCAAGATGTGAGGTTTTACCGATAGCTCCATGGTCATCAGAAAAGAGGAACCATCTTTAATTGTTCCTATTCTGCAATCCACCAAACTTACTATTATGCTGCCTATTTGTGCGTTTTGTTTTTTTTGTACCCCCCTCCCCCCCCTTTTCTGACATGAAAGGCAATTCTCGGTTTCGTGCAGAATGCTTACTCATGTCCAAAGCACCAAATTTTATCAGAGCCGAATTTTGTGTTGCAATGCACATGTTAATAAGGCGAGGATTCCTCTGTGGTTTGTTGCCATGATGTTTGTATGTAAACAGCCGTGTATTATGTGGCACTTGGATAAACAGGAACTTGTGCTTGCCGTTGTTTTTGGGCCTCCACCCCGTCTAGGTGATTTAGGCCATTGACTTGTCCACTGACCTGATCTGGTGATGAGGAGGTCACCTTTTCTATGTACATGATGGAAATAAATCGTGAGAATGTGCAGTTGACAAAATTGGCTTGTTCACAATAGAAAGACTCAAGTGTAGGCCTCTTGTCCCAAAAATCCCATATCTATTAATGTGCAGCAGTAGAAGATTGGGGTGGTGGGATGGTTTCTTATGGTCCATTACACTGCGCTTGTAATATCGTTCCTTCTCAAAAATCCCATGATACATTGACTTGCCAAGAGTGTAATCCCTGAGGCCCGTTTGGCACACAAGTTCCTTCATACCCTGATGTAACCTTGGCTTTTCTGGTGAACAGCTTGGGCTCTGCGGCCAATAATGTGGCACTGGGCTGGTAGGGCGCTCATGGTCAGCTGCTGATGAAGGTCTTCTGTGGTTGACGTTTTCCTATCACTTCAGGTTTATGCCTTCTAGGTATTGAGCAGTTGTCTGGCGTCCAGTATGTGTACATCTAGTTTTTAGGTAGCATATTTGATGAAGACACCGCCATTGTGAAGGGATAGATGTGGTGTGGTCAAATACGTGTGATGCATAGTAATGTATGTATATAACATCTGTAGAGTCCAAAAGCCCACAAATGGTCCTGCATATAGCAGGATGTTGGCATTTTATAAGGTGTAAGGCAGTGATATAATCTCCGAACCGTCCTTCTTGGGCATTGTTCACACCTTTTGTGTCAAAATAACATCGAGCCACATCCATCAGATGGCATCCATTAATGGGGTCCATTGGGTTATCTCCTTGGTGCACATCCTCCTACCAGAAAAAAAATATTGCAGCAATTTTTGGTGGAATCTGTGACAGAGCCTCGGACGTAGATGTGAACAATGACTTTGCTATTATTCTGTGTGAATTGTAAAACTCCTTTTGGTGGAAAAGTGTGAATGAGAACACGGTTCAGAAGTTTACTTCCAGATGCTGCCTGGATGACTTCGTATTCTTGCATCTATGGGACCCTGCTGCATTGCTGTGGTTCACATGTTCCTTGCCTGAACGGCGGAGGGGTGGCTGCATTGGCTGTGGTTCACATGTTCCTTACCTGAACGGCGGAGGGGTGGCTGCATTGGCTGTGGTTCACATGTTCCTTGCCTGAACGGCGGAGGGGTGGCTGCATTGCTGTGGTTCACATGTTCCTTGCCTGAACGGCGGAGGGGTGGCTGCATTGGCTGTGGTTCACATGTTCCTTACCTGAACGGCGGAGGGGTGGCTGCATTGCTGTGGTTCACATGTTCCTTGCTTGAACGGCGGAGGGGTGGCTGCATTGGCTGTGGTTCACATGTTCCTTACCTGAACGGCGGAGGGGTGGCTGCATTGGCTGTGGTTCACATGTTCCTTGCTTGAACGGCGGAGGGGTGGCTGCATTGGCTGTGGTTCACATGTTCCTTGCCTGAACGGCGGAGGGGTGGCTGCATTGGCTGTGGTTCACATGTTCCTTGCCTGAACGGCGGAGGGGTGGCTGCATTGGCTGTGGTTCACATGTTCCTTGCCTGAACGGCGGAGGGGTGGCTGCATTGGCTGTGGTTCACATGTTCCTTGCCTGAACGGCGGAGGGGTGGCTGCATTGGCTGTGGTTCACATGTTCCTTGCCTGAACGGCGGAGGGGTGGCTGCATTGGCTGTGGTTCACATGTTCCTTGCCTGAACGGCGGAGGGGTGGCTGCATTGGCTGTGGTTCACATGTTCCTTGCCTGAACGGCGGAGGGGTGGCTGCATTGCTGTGGTTCACATGTTCCTTACCTGAACGGCGGAGGGGTGGCTGCATTGGCTGTGGTTCACATGTTCCTTACCTGAACGGCGGAGGGGTGGCTGCATTGGCTGTGGTTCACATGTTCCTTGCTTGAACGGCGGAGGGGTGGCTGCATTGGCTGTGGTTCACATGTTCCTTACCTGAACGGCGGAGGGGTGGCTGCATTGGCTGTGGTTCACATGTTCCTTGCCTGAACGGCAGAGGGGTGGCTGCATTGGCTGTGGTTCACATGTTCCTTGCTTGAACGGCGGAGGGGTGGCTGCATTGGCTGTGGTTCACATGTTCCTTGCCTGAACGGCGGAGGGGTGGCTGCATTGGCTGTGGTTCACATGTTCCTTGCCTGAACGGCGGAGGGGTGGCTGCATTGGCTGTGGTTCACATGTTCCTTGCCTGAACGGCGGAGGGGTGGCTGCATTTGCTGTGGTTCACGTGTTCCTTGCCTGAACGGCGGAGGGGTGGCTGCATTGCTGTGGTTCACGTGTTCCTTGCCTGAACGGCGGAGGGGTGGCTGCATTGCTGTGGTTCACGTGTTCCTTGCCTGAACGGCGGAGGGGTGGCTGCATTGCTGTGGTTCACGTGTTCCTTGCCTGAACGGCGGAGGGGTGGCTGCATTGCTGTGGTTCACGTGTTCCTTGCCTGAACGGCAGAGGGGTGGCTGCATTGGCTGTGGTTCACATGTTCCTTGCTTGAACGGCGGAGGGGTGGCTGCATTGGCTGTGGTTCACATGTTCCTTGCCTGAACGGCGGAGGGGTGGCTGCATTGCTGTGGTTCACGTGTTCCTTGCCTGAACGGCAGAGGGGTGGCTGCATTGGCTGTGGTTCACATGTTCCTTGCTTGAACGGCGGAGGGGTGGCTGCATTGGCTGTGGTTCACATGTTCCTTGCTTGAACGGCGGAGGGGTGGCTGCATTGGCTGTGGTTCACATGTTCCTTGCCTGAACGGCGGAGGGGTGGCTGCATTGGCTGTGGTTCACATGTTCCTTGCCTGAACGGCGGAGGGGTGGCTGCATTGGCTGTGGTTCACATGTTCCTTGCCTGAACGGCGGAGGGGTGGCTGCATTTGCTGTGGTTCACGTGTTCCTTGCCTGAACGGCGGAGGGGTGGCTGCATTGCTGTGGTTCACGTGTTCCTTGCCTGAACGGCGGAGGGGTGGCTGCATTGCTGTGGTTCACGTGTTCCTTGCCTGAACGGCGGAGGGGTGGCTGCATTGCTGTGGTTCACGTGTTCCTTGCCTGAACGGCGGAGGGGTGGCTGCATTGCTGTGGTTCACGTGTTCCTTGCCTGAACGGCAGAGGGGTGGCTGCATTGGCTGTGGTTCACATGTTCCTTGCTTGAACGGCGGAGGGGTGGCTGCATTGGCTGTGGTTCACATGTTCCTTGCCTGAACGGCGGAGGGGTGGCTGCATTGGCTGTGGTTCACATGTTCCTTGCCTGAACGGCGGAGGGGTGGCTGCATTGGCTGTGGTTCACGTGTTCCTTGCCTGAACGGCGGAGGGGTGGCTGCATTGGCTGTGGTTCACATGTTCCTTGCCTGAACGGCGGAGGGGTGGCTGCATTGCTGTGGTTCACGTGTTCCTTGCCTGAACGGCGGAGCGGTGGCTGCATTGCTGTGGTTCACGTGTTCCTTGCCTGAACGGCGGAGGGGTGGCTGCATTGGCTGTGGTCAGGAGACCAAAATCTGATCAGATTGAGGCAATGTTTTGGGTTTTTTTTGAGGCAGTTTATGAAGCTAAAGATTGCAGTCCATTCTTTTCCTCAAGTGTCTTAGGCACACATCAATTCCTCACTTTGCTTTTAAAAATGTCATAAAAACCTAAACGTCGAAACCCTGCCCTGGGAAGAGGCCACGTGCTAGTAGGAGGTCCAACATGACTGCCTTAACATTGAACCCCAAGTAGGATGAGAATCAGTCTGTCCTTCATGCTGTTCTGGTGGGATTTGGTTAAGATGCCCCGACAACAGGTGTCCATGGGGGATATGGCTCATAAGGGTTGAGAGGATATGGTGCACTTCTCTCTATTAAGCGCACATGTTTATCGGGCCTGAGGAAGGGGGTATCTGTTGGCAAAATGATCTAGATCCAAGGGTAAAAAAATAAATAAATAAAAATATATGCAAAAAAGAGTATGTAGACATTACATCATGGGATCACAGCTGATTCTTTTTGTGAGGTAAAACATTTCCCTGCCTGTTTTTTAAAAAATGTTTTACCTCACAAATAATTTGTGATCCCGTGCTGTAATATCTGTATACTTACTTTTTTTTTTTTATTTCTCCCTGGCCTAGGAGGTGTGGTATGATCAGACCATGTTCCTGTACAGTCAGACACAGCCATTACACAGTACACAGCAGGGTCACATATAGAAGATTATCCCAGCACAAGAACATTTTCTTTTTAACACCTTAAATTGTGTAAAATATTATTCCAAGATCTACTGTATCTATGAAAATGAACTTTGTGGGGAATTCCCTTTTAATTTACTCGATTCCCCAGTTGTGTAGTGATTTAGTTGGTAATGACTGCCTCCTGTGTATTGTATGCTGCCATCCATGAGATTTAGAGGATTCATTCTGACATTTCTGTACGGAGTGCTGGTGAGTGTACCCTGAACACCCAATTGGTATGCTTCTGGACCTTGCCTTGATTTTGGGATCCATCTTTATATTGTTGGAGAACAGGTGTTGTAGTAGAAAAAGTTGGTAAAACCACTAAACTAGTCTTTGGCTGGCTTTGAGGAAAAAAAAATCTTCGGAATTACTGCAAGAATGGAAAGATTGTTTGATTTGATTTCACTGTGAAACTCCTGTTGCATTCCTTGTACATGATCATTGACTATCAATCATTTTACATCATTAGCCTGTGTGTGCTAAAGGACGTAAATATACATCTGTGCTTGGGTCAACGCGTCTGGTAGGGGTTTAAGGGCAGATCCTCTCCCCTCTTCACATGCGATAGACGCTGGCTGTTTTATATCTGCCTAACAGCAGCAGCTGGAGCGCCAATTGCTGCTGTTACCTATTTAGATGCTGCTGTCAAATTCTGATAGTGTTATTGAAATATAGCAGTCACCTTTTCAGGTGTGCATTGGTTCCCATTAGGCGATTGCGGTGGGCTGCCATAGTAGCTATGGGCCTGTTGGACACCAACATAGTACGCCTATGAAGTACAGCAGCAGGCTGTGCGTCATTGGAAAACTCCATATTTACGATGTACTGTAATATTGCGATATTGAGTACATATGTAAAACATGTTTTTAAAAACTCAAATCGCCTTTTTTTCTCTCCCTATAAAATATATTTATTTAGTATTGCCGCATCCGTATAAGTCCAATCTATCAAAATATTAAATTAATTGCCACATATGGTAAACACTATATAACTAGAGAAAATGTAAACGCCAGAATTGCGTTTTATTTCAGTAACCACACCTCTAATAATGTACAATAAAAAGCGATCAAAACGTTCTATCTTATCCAACTAGCCACGAAAACGCCATCACACAGCTCAATCAAGGGAAAAATAAAAAAGTTGAATGTCTCAAAAACAAATGCAACACCGCAAAATAAAAAACTATATATACTATTCTTTTTTTTTTTTTTTATTTTTACAAATGTCTGAGTTTTTATAATTCACGGAGTAAAAAGAAAATGCATGCAAGTGGGTTTTTTTTTACTATTTCTGTACTCCTACTGCCAGGAGAATCATGTTTCTAGGCAATTTTTACCATACAATGAATGCCCTAATAACCAAACCCAGAAAACATTGGTGTAATTTTATTTTTTTTTTTTTTTTTTTACCCTTTTAATCCTGGTTGCAATTTTTCAGACCATTATATGTCAGATGAATAGTATCCTTTGAAACGCCAACTCGTCACTCTTAAAAACCAGCCCTGATATGGCTAAGGGTGGCTTTACACGCTACGATATCGGTCCCGATATCGCTAGCATGAGACCCGCCCCAATCGTTTTTGCGAGAGGGGCATATCGCTGCACCCCCGTCACACGTACTTACCTGCCCTGTGACGTCGCTGTGACCAGCGTACCGCCTCCTTTCTAAGGGGGCGGTCCGTTCGGCGTCACAGCGACGTCACTAAGCGGCCGCCCAATGAAAGCGGAGGGGCGGAGATGAGCGGAACAAACATCCTGCCCATCTCCTTCCTTCCGCATTGTGGCCGGCGGCAGCTAAGGAGATGTTCCTCGTTCCTGCGGCGTCACACGTAGCGATGTGTGCTGCCGCAGGGACAAGGAACAACTTCGCCCCAGCGACAGCAGCGATAATTGGGAGAGGACCCCCATGTCAACGAGGAGCGATTTTGGACGTTTTTGCAACGATCCAAAATCGCTCCTAGGAGTCGCACACAACGAGATTGCTACAGCGGCCGGATGTGCGTCACAAAATCCGTGACCCCAACGAGATCGCTGTAGTTATCTCGTAGCGTGTAAAGCCCGCTTTAGTCTCCAACAAAATTAAAAAGTTATAGCTCTTGGAAGAAGGTAAACAAAATATAAACTGACAAAAATAAGAAATGGTCCAGTCCTTAAGGGGTAAGCAGTGTTCTTAACGGAAGGTTGCGTAGTCTGCTGGAGCAGTAGTTTTGGTGCGGTGTTCGGGTCTACATGTCCTTTTGCTGGTAAATCTCCGAAGTCTGGTCTTTCCTATATTCCCTTGTTTTTTTTCCCCTTTCCTTTTGTGTTTGGTTTTTCTGCCTTGGTCAGAGTAAAGCTGCGCACCCTCGACTGCTTGTGTGTACTGGGACTTCTCTGAAGTGTGACTAGCTACACTTCTGCAGTATAATAGATTTTTGATGATTCCCACTCCCCAATACAATTCAGCCATTTTATTCAGATGACCTATAGGCAAAAAAGTGCCTTATCTGATGATGATGATGATGATGATGATGATGATGATGATGATGATGATGATGATGATGATGATGATGATGACTGTAAGTACATTGCTTTTACTAGAGAGATCACATTGTTGTAGTCGTCAATGAGACATGGGCCACTCAACAAACCAGAACAAGATATGTTATGAGAAGCCCTTGGAAGATCTGGTGCACATGCTTTGTCCACATCTAGTCTGCACAGTTTTCGCCTTAATATAATGACATTAGTAATCTTTTGACGCTCTAATCCAGCCTGATGTATCCATTAGTAAGATAAAGCGCTCCTCAAACAGGTTATCAAACTGCAAATTCCACTGAAAGTGTAGATGGTAATCGGCTGCCCCGCACTGTGAAGGGTTCATGCTAGCATCACATGCAGCAGGAGATACAAGTTTGCCTTCTAGGTCCGAATGTAGGAAGTATTGAGGGACATTAACAGATGGTCAAAGGAGAATGTTTTCTTCTTTGTTAAACCTACTTTGATCCCTAAATCACATGACTTAGTAAAAGATGCTTCTGCAGCCTTTAATCTGAAGTAAAGTAGGTGCAATACCTACTGAAGAAATTCTGCATTGCCGGGCCATTGTGTTGCTGAACCGTGCTGGACAGCTCCCGACTATTCCACTGTTCTGTAGACAGAATAGCTGCTCTTAGGAACAAGCGGGAGGATTCTTATATCTGCTTAACTGCACCAAAATCATCATTAGCCATCAACACACAAGTGACCAAGCCACATTTTGCCTCTTGTAATACCATTCATTTGGTTTAAATTTAAAGGGAACCTGTCAGGTCCCTGATGCCATCCTAGCCAGCAGCATCCACATTTGTACTTCAGAATTCCCTTCCTAACCAGCCCTGTATAATAACCGCATTCTCTAAAATAAATGTGTAAAAAAAAAAAAAAAAAATTACCTGTTTTTTTTGTTTTTTTTATCTATCCAAATTAGGACCTTGACTAGTAGAAGGGGCATTGTTTTCCCAGACTGGTCGGCCTTCTTTCCATGTTATCACGCCCCTGTGTGCTTAAAGGGAACCAATCACCAGGATTTTCGTATATAACCTAAAGCCAGTGCTAACCTGGCACTATCAGGCTGATTCTATACATACCTGTAGTGGTCAGCTCGGATGTGTAGGTTTTGAAATCCAAAAAAGTAAAGTGTATAAAATTAGCTGCTTGTTGAGTGACAGCAGCTGAGGAGCAGATAATATCTGGGGGGGTATTCAGTTATCCCCTCCCCCTGTTAGAATTAGCATAAGTATTATACAAACTATTCACTGTCTATTGCAGGACCTGTGTGAGGTCATACCCATGTGACCAGAAGGAGCGGGACCTCAGCCAACAAAGCTGGACACCAGGTCACATGGGTATGACCTCACACAGGTCCTGCAAGAGACAGTGAATAGTTTGTATAATACTTATGCTAATTCTAACAGGGGTAGGGGATAACTATGAATATATTATCTGATCCTCAGCTGCTGTCACTCATCAAGCAGTTATTTTTTATAAAATTTAGGTTTTGAAATCCAAAAAAGTAAACATCCGCGCTGACCACTACAGGTATGTATAGAATCAGCCTGATAGTGCCAGTATAGCACTGGCTTTAGCTTCTATACGAAAATCCTGGTGATTGGTTCCTTTTAATAACATAATTTCCATGAACTGGCGTCATTACAGCTCCTGGAAATCTTGCGCATGCGCACAGCTCATTTCAGCAGCGTCAGTGTGCTTCAGAAGCCGGGTGTGTATGTCCTGGCTTCAGAGAGACGCACTGCGTATGATTGGAAGAACAGGTTCTGAACTTCTGATCAGGTGCAGTGCACCTTTCTGAAGCCAGGACGTGTACACCCCGCTTCATGAGGCACACTGACGCTGCTGAAATGAGCTGTGCACATGCGCAAAATTTCCAAGAGCTACAACTACGGCTGCTTATGGAAATCATGTCCTCACACCCACAGGGGCGTAGTAACCTGAAAATAGGGCTAACTAGTCTGCAGAACTAACACCCCTTTTACTCCTCAAGGCCCTAATTTGCATATGAAAAACAGAGGTAATAAATTATTTATTCGTACACACTGATTTTAGAGACTGATGTTATACAGGGCTGGTTAGGAAGGGAATTTTGATGTGCAAATGTGAATGCTTCTGGCTTGGAGGAGGGCATAAGGGGTCTGACCGGTTCCCTTTAACAAATGGGGTAACGTGGGGGTTTCAGACACTATTTGGATATGCAAATAAATCAGTGAGATAGATAATATATATTATCTATTTATCATACACCGTACTGTGCAAAAGTTTAAGGCAGGTGAGTAAAAGAGTATAACAGAAATGTTCAAAACTAGGATACCCTTCAAATACAACTTCTCTATCAATTAGCAAAAGGCAAAGGGAATGACCCAAGTAAAAATCCAGTTCTAATCAATATTAAGTGTGACCATTCTGTTTTCATACTAGCATCAAGTCTTGTAGGTATACTTGCCTAAAGTCCAGGATTTTGTAGGATTATGTTCAGGTTCCTCATTTTCATATGTAGGTTGAAACTGTCATTCACTGACACATAAATATCTTAGTAACAGTCTTAGGCGGGCTTTGCACACTACGACATCGCAGGTGCGATGTCGGTGGGGTCAAATCGAAATTTACGCACATCCGGCATCGCAGTCGATATCTTAGTGTGCAAATCCTTTTTGATACGATTAATGAGCGCAAAAGCGTCGTTATCGTTTTATCGGTGTAAGGTCCGACATTTCCATAATGCCGGTGCAGCGACAGGTACGATGTAGTTCCTCATTTCTGCGGCAGCACACATCGCTGTGTGTGAAGCCGCAGGAGCGAGGAACATCAACTACCTGCCTCCCGGCTGCAATGCGGAAGGAAGGAGGTGGGCGGGATGTTTACATTTTGCTCATCTCCGCCCCTCCTCTTCTATTGGCCGCCTGCCATGTGACGCCGCACGACCAGTCCCCTTAGGAAGGAGGTGGGTCGCCGGCCAGAGCGACGTCGCAGGACAGGTGAGTGCATGTGAAGCTGCCGTAGCGATAATGTTTGCTACGCCAGCAATCACAAGATATCGCTGCTGCGACGGGGGCGGGTACTATCTCGCTCGACATCACAGAATCGGCTTGCGATGTCGCAGCGTGCAAAGTACCCCTTAAAACCGTTGTGAAAAATACACAGACTGCTACAAATGTGATTGGGGACAACTTTTTCATGTCACAGGACTGAGCACAGTAAAGATATGTTCACACGCAGCATCCTTTTTTTTTTTTTTTTTTTTATCAGTGCATCTTGAGTGCACCAATACAGCACTGCAGCAAAAACGTAATGCGTTTTTGATGCGTTTTGCCCAATGCGTTTTTAAGTCAAATCTATTGACTGGAAGGGCTCAAAAACACAGTTAAAACGCAAAAAGAATTGACATGCCGCAGCTTGAAAAACGCAGCCAACAAAAGATGCCCAGTGTAGACAGCAAAATAGAAATCTCATAGACTTTGCTGGGAGAAGGAAATGCATGAATATAGGTGCATCTTTGTGATCTCAAAAACGCAGCAAAATATGCTCTGTGTGAACTTAGCCTTACAAGACACGAGGTAGTTAAACTGCATGAACAAAGTCTCTCCAAAGATTAAAAAGCAGACTGGGGTTTAAGATAGGCTGCTCAAGCTCTTTTGAAGAACCGCTAATAAATGGCAACGATGAGGACGATGACCCAGTGGTTGACCAAGGAAACTTAGTGCAGAAAATGAGACTCATCCTGGTTCCATTCAAAATTGGAAGATGTTAAGCAGTGGCATCAGCTTAAAAATTGCAGCAACTAAGCTACTGTACATTCATCTACTGTTTGGAGAAGTCTGCCCAATAGTGGTGTTCATGGAAGGATTGCAGCTATAAAGGCATACTTTCGGCATGGAAACTTAGTGAAGTGACTCAACTATGTATGAAACCATAGGATTTGGTGTGCATTAAAGGGAACCTGTCATCAGAAATTTAGCTTGAAACCTAAAAGTTCCCCCTCTGCAGCTCCTGGGCTGCATTCTAGCAAGGTTCCTGTACTTTTTGTGGCCCCTTTTAAACCAAATTAAATACTTTATAAACTTGTACCTTTTGCTATGTAAATTTTGTAAATCGTCCATGGGGGCGGGCTCTCTGCTGACCATTGCTGTTCCTCCAGCACATTGACGCCGTCCCCCCACGCTCCATTTCATCCATCAGGACGCCGCCCACTGCGCCCGAGGTGCCGCCCACGCCAGGATCGCTGGTGACGTGTGTCACAAGCACGAGATTATGGGCGGCGCTGTGATTGCATCGCAAGTGCCCGCCCATAATCTCGTGGACGCGCTTTCCCCCACTGCCTCCAGCGTTCTGCGCAATCGCTCGCCGGCCAAATGACCCGACGTCACCTCCTTCCCATCTTGCCCTGCAGCAGGGCAAGATGGGAAAGAGGTGACGTCGGGTCATCTGGCCAGCTTGCGCAGAGCGCTGGAGGAAGAGGGGAAAGTGCGGTCACGAGGTTATGGGCGGCACTTGCTGATGACACTCACAGCGCCGCCCATAACCTCGTGCCTGCGCAAAACATCACCAGCGGTCACACGTGTACACAGTGCACAGTCCTGCTACAGTCGCACAGCGCATGCGCGGGACCAGGGGCGGCGTCCTGAGATATGAAATTTAGCGTTGGGCAGCGTAAATCTGCTGGAGGAACAGCAACGGTCAGCAGAGAGCCCGCCCCCATGGACGATTTACAAAATTTACATAGCAAAAGGTATAAGTTTATAAAGTATTTAATTTGGTTTAAAAGGGGCCACAAAAAGTACAGGAACCTTGCTAGAATGCAGCCCAGGAGCTGCAGAGGGGGAAACTTTTTTAGGTTTCAAGCAAAATTTCTGATGACAGGTTCCCTTTAAAATGGCAGCAGGGGCTTTGCACTGATGAGTCAAATGTGAAATATTTAGCTGTAACAGATCTCAAGAAAATATAAGTAGGAACTTGTCCCATAACACATTTTGCAGTTGTACTGTGGCCCCGAAACATACAGCCACTGTCATTAAAGGGAACCTGTAACCAGATTTGGGCCTATAAGCTGTGGCCACCACCAGTGGTCTCTTATATACAGCATTCTAACATGCAGTATATAAGAGCCCAGGCCGATGTGTAGAACGTAAAAATGACTTTATAATACTTACCTAAACAGTCGGTGCGGTGCAGACGCGTCAGATGGGTGGCTCCGTTCTCTGGGTGCGGTGCCTCCTCTTTCGGCCATCTTTGTATTCCTTCTTCTGAAGCCGGGGTGCATGATGCGTCCTACGTCATGCACACGTGCCGACATTGAGGTCCCGCGCAGGCGCACTACAATACTTTCATCTGCCCTGTTCAGGGCAGATCAAAGTGCGGCAGCGCAGGAGCTCAATGCTGACGCGTGTGCATGATGTAGGACGCATCATGCACCCCGGCTTCAGAAGGAGGACAAAGATGGCTGAATGAGGAGGCGGTGCACCCGGAAAATGGAGCCACCCGTCTGCACCGTACTGACCATTTAAGTATTATAAAGTAATTTTTACGTTCTACACAGCAGCCTGGGTTCTTATATACAGCATGTTAGAATGCTGTATATAAGAGACCACTGGTGGTGGCCGCAGTTTATAGTCACCAAATCTGCTGACAGGTTTGCTTTAAGAACCATTTTCAGTATAAAGAACAAGATGTTTTGTAAGTGATATGTCGCCACAGGCCTTGGTCTCAACATCATCCAGTCTGGGATTACATGAAGAGACAGAAGGGATTTGTACAATCCTACATGCACAGAAGATCTGTGGTTAGTCTCCCAAGATTTTTGAGCAACCTCACTGCCGAGATGCTGCCAAACCTGTGTGCAAGTGTACCTACTAGAGAATTGATTCTTTAAGGCTGCTGTCACATATCAGTTTTTTAACATCAGGCACGATCCGGCGAAAAAACTGATGCGACGGATCCGACGAAAAAAACGGATCAGTTGCATCAGTTTTTTCCATCAGTTCCTTCAGTTTTGTGACAGATCCGGAGTGATACGGAGCATGCTCAGTTCAAAAAAACGGATCTGACGGCCGGATCCGTTTTTGGGGTTTTTTTTGCCGCATTACGCTGGATCCGGCGTCTATAGGCTATCATTATAAAACATGCCGTGTGGCGCAATCCGTTTTTTTTGGGGTTTTTTGCCGGACATAAAAACGTTCACTTCAACGTTTCATCCTGCCGCCGGACAAGTAAATTTTGCCGGACTGAGAAACCGCAAGGCAATCCAGCGCTAATGAAAGTCTATGGGGGGAAAACGGATCCGGCGGCAACAGACGCCGGATCCGTTTTTTCATGTTTTTGCCGGATTGTGCCTGAAGGCAAAAAGCTGATGTGAGAAAGCAGCCTAAGGCTAAGTTCACACTTCCGTTGTTTTGCATCAGTCACATGCGTTGCTTGACACATGTGACTGATGCGTTGTACAACGGATGACAATGGTGACAAAGAAAATAATTTCTTTGTCGGACTCCGTTATGTGCGGGGGGCGGAGTTTGGGGGGCAGAGCTGAGGACGTCAGTGCCGCGGTCTGCATGGCTGGGGACAGGTGTGTGTGTGTGTGTGTGTGTGTGTGTCTACATGCGTGTGTACATGCGGAGTGCGGGAGGGGGCAGAGCGCGAGGGGGTGGAGCTGAGGACGTCAGTGCTGCGGGGACTGCAGGGCTGGGGATAAGTGAGTGTGAGTTTGTACACATGCGGAGTGCAGGAGGGGGCGGAGCCGAGTGGTGAAGTGTTGGCCTCCTTGCACACTGTATCCAGGGTAAATATCGGGTAACTAAAAGCAAAGCACTTTTTGCTTGGTTACCCGATATTTATCTTGGATACCAGCTTAGCGCGGGCTCCCTGCACCCGTAACCACTGTAAATATCGGGTAACTAACCAAAGCGCATTGCTTGGTTACCCGATGTTTATCCTGGTTACGGGGGCGGGGAGCCAGAGAGCGCATGCGCAGCGAAATCCTACAGATCGCGCTGCTGAAAAAACGTTACATGCTGCGTTGCTCCCGCCCGGCAGTCAGTTAAAAAAACTGACCGCGACGCAGCGGATGCAACGCAGCATCATCAGTCACAATCCGTCACTAATAGAAGCCTATGGGGAAAAACAGGATTCCTGCAAAATATTTTGCAGGATACCGTAATTCCTCAAGGCAACTGATTGTGACTGATGCAAAACAACGGAAGTGTGAACTTAGCCTAAGGCTTTTTTTTTTTTTTTTTTTTGACAAACCGTGGTCACACAAAATATTAATTTGAATTATATTTTACTTATTCACTTTGTATTTTGTTAAGTTTATTTTTATCAATTAATATTTAGTATTTTTGAACGCATTCTTAAGCTACATTTACACTGCAAGATATTTGTGACTGATCATTGTTGGGAACTCTCATTTCACAATAATCTTGCGGTGTATACAGGCTGCCGATGAGCGAGCAAAATGTAAGTTCATTGGGTAAAATCTTTTGTGTATCAAAAAGATCATCCTTTTGGCGGTGGATTGTCCTGCATAAACAGGACTTGCACTGCCAAGAGCATATCGCTCTATGCGCATTGTTTGCTATGGTCTTCCCGTGGCATTTAAACGACTGCTGGTTGAGAAGTTTACCTATCTGCAGTCATTTCGTGCCACTGATCGGTCTATGTAAAGGGAGCTTTAGTTTGCAGTAGTTTTAGCCAGGCATTATAAGTCCTACTCCAAAAATAAGCCTTTATTGCATACCCTACTATAACAGTATCCTGAAATAGAGCTTGCTAAGCTTTTTTAGATATGTACCTTTATTGGTGTACATTGACCGTTGTGTAGCTGTAAGCCCCCGAAGTTTAGTCACATGCTAGCTGGTTAATGGAAAATGAATATTCACCCCTTCCCGCACCCACGCGCCGGTGTCAGTGATTGGAACGTGTGTTAATGAGAAAAAAATATTCACCCCCTTTCCCCGCCCATAATTCCAGACTTCTGTCAACGTCATTGATTGAAATTTGTGTTAATGAAGAATGAATATTCACTCCCTTCCCCCGCCCATAGTCCCATCCGCCCATCTTGTGCTGGCGTCAGTGATTCAGTCAGACTGCTGTATTACCATATTTTTCGGACTATAAGACGCTCCCCCCCCCCCCCCCCAAATGTTGGGGGAAAGTGGGGGGTACGTTTTATAGTCTGAATGTAGGGCTGTGGGGAATGAGGGTGGAGCAGGTCATCGGCTGCATGTGCAGGCTGTAGCAGCGCCTGCCGTGAGCACGTGGGCCCGCTCATTTCATATACATGCATCCTCCCGCCCATCATCTCTCAGCGCTGAAGCCGGTGCTGCCAGGTGGACGGGATGATGGGCGGGGGTGCGCGCATAGTTAAAAGCCGCCGGCCCGCGTGATCACCCCTGGCAACTACAGCCTGGAGTGAGCATGTGTGGCTATATTCACTGCCCCTCGCGTATCCTCATCAGCTCAGAGGGCAGTGAATAAGTACGGTATACTCTCCGTTCCCTGCAGCATCGCGATGTCCTCCTGTCTGCTGGCCAGCTGAGGTGTGTGGAGAGTGGTGCGCACAGCGATGACGTCATCCCTGTGCTCACCGCTCTCCAGGAGGACATCGCGATGCTGCAGGGATCGGTGACCGGCTCCACACAGGTCAGCGGCGCTGCTGCTGACAGACTGGGAAGGGCAATGCTGCTGGAGTGAGGAAAGGGGAGTATAAACGCTTATTTTTTTTCAGTGCCACAGGATACAGGGCATATAGCAGGATGGGGGTATTTAGCAGGATGTGGGCTATACCAGGATGAGGGACATTTATACAAGGATGGGGAACATATACCAGGCAGGAGGATCATTACCAGGATGGGGGTACCTTTTAGTAGAGAATTTGAGGACATTACCCCAATAACAGTGTCAGCAGCAGATCCTTGCCCCATAAGTGTGTCATGACCACATTTTTTGCTTAAATTTTAATTTCCTACTTTCCTCCTCTAAAACCAGGGTGCGTCTTATGGTCCAAAAGATACGGTACTGCCCAAGGATCGCATCGCAATCCTCTGACTGGCAGGTGGCTCTCCTCACCTGAGTGTGACCGCTCCATAGAAATACACGTTGACGCACTCTGGTCAGAAGAGCTGCCAGCTAGTCCGAGCATTGTGATGCGATCCTCGGGCAGTAATAAGTCAGTCTGGCTGCATCACGGACACTGGCACAAAGGCGTGAGCGGGATTATAGGCAGCGGAAAGGGGGTGAATATTCATTTCCATTAAGACATGTTCCAGTCACTGACGCTGGCACAGTGAGTGAATATTCATATTCCATTAACGAGTGATCTAATCACTGAGCCAATACAAAATATAAGACCTCCCCTCAAAATAAGCTCTAGCACATCTTTTGGAGCAAAATATATAAGACCCTGTCTTAATTTAGGGGAAACACAGTAGCAGGATTTTGCCCCGTACTTTCAGCCATATTAAATAGTCCCAAACTTGTTGTTTTATCTTTATCTTGACCTTCATGGCTTATTATAGGCACTTTTAAAGGCATTTTCTGGGTGGAGTCGGAGGCTGCAGGCTACCGATATGTGGCAGTGTGTGATGTGCACACAGTCCCATTTCCCTGCATTCTCCATTTGACTGGCATCCTGCCGATCACATGCCGACTAGACTTTCCTACGCTTCTGTGTTCTATTGTGGATAAAAATCTGGTTGGCACATGACTGCAGATATGCAAAATGCAGATACTCGGCCACATGACCACCCACTTGCGCAGAGGATACAGGGAAATTCGTGATTTGGCAGTCTGTGACTATTTTTTTATTTTTTTTTTTCTTAGCTTGGAAATCCTCATTTAAATGATTTGGCTACATTCTTTTGTTAGTGCAGGTTTCGTCACAGGCAGACCAGCATTTCTGTCCATAAAATGGCGGCTTGTGGAGGATCAGTGACCAGATAAGTCGATTTTGCTTTTTCCAGTTGTAAAACCGCTCACATGGTAAAGCTACTTTTCTATTCGAGGAGTTGCTGGTCTGTCTGTGAGGAAAGCTGCACTAACGAGAAAGTGGCCGACTTCTTTATGAGCTTGGACTGTGGCTTTCTGTCAGACTAGCCAATGCCTAGTGTGAAACAGCAGATTTGCCAAATAGCAGCCATTTGGCGAGCATTGAATGGCCTGTTTGGACAGGCCGGGGAACATTAGCGAATGCATCGCACTGCCTATTCTGTGTGTACTTGATCTCTTTTTGAGGAATCTGTTTTGGACCCCATTCACACATCCGGGTTAGATAGTTTGTGATTGTGGACCAGCCACGAATGTCCTGACTCAAACTCGCCAGCCTCATGGGCATTTATGATACTGTCAAGTGTGGGTTGGGAAAACCATGGCTTGTCCATGCGTCTGATACTTGTAGTGTGACGCACCAGTGTGTACAGTGGGTTATTGGCCGGAAAGTGGGTAAAGGAAAATTTATTTATTTGGGTTTTTTGTTTTTTTTTGGTGGTGGGGCTTCTAAGGTTCAGATGCTGCATGGCTTTATCCTTTTAATCGATTAGTTCTATATATGCAATATAGCAATTTCCATAGCATAACACTGATATTTGACCTGTGTAAAGCTGTAGTTAAACACGATGACATTTCAGAGAGCACCTACTTTAAAATCAGTGGTTGGATATGATGCGATCAGGGTGACTAGTCCAGGAGGCAGGTCCCCATCAGCTTCCCCCATTGACTGACCAGTCTATCTAATGTGTGTATAGGTAAAGACCTGAAAGTCTAGGGGAGAAGCCATATTTTCTTCCTCTACTACGCTCCCTAATCACATCATGCCTGGCCTCTACTTTTAAGGAAGGTTTTCTCGAAGGGCCCTCTCACACTACATTATTACCTACTCTGACTGATCCTGTAGGAGCTTCCGTCTGAACCCTCCCGCAAAACTGCTGTAGACTCTGCCTGGGTGTCCACCTCCAGTAAGCGTATACGCCTGAAAATGGTGCAAGACCAGAGCACACCGTGACTCCGTCTGCACCACTGTAGTCAATGGCCCCGTCTGTGCTTGCGTATGAAACCTGTTTTGCGGGAGGGGGTGGGGGGGTTTGCACGGAAGCTCTGACTGGATCAGTGAGCGTAGGTAATAATGCAGTGTGAGAGCAGCCTAAAATGCCGCAGTGTCTTGATTCAAACATGAAGTGCAAAATGTGCGCCAGTGTGGGACTGCCGCCTCCCGCTGAGCGGGCCGCATGTGTAGGGTGACGGTTTCCCTTTAGACCAGTGATTATTACGGTTTCCTATGTGAGTGAGGTTTCTGAACTGCGGCTACAATTTGTAGCTCCGCAGTGCTAGGTAGCCACACCGCTGCTGTGCTTAGTTTGTGACAACCCGTGTCCTCTTAATATGTCCATTAGGCATTTTGGTTATTTTATTACACACAATCTGTAATGTTAAGTCACTGTGTGAATAGGTAATGTGCAACTCTGGATGACCTTGAGTAACCTCTTGAGTAGCAGAGCTCAGCTTATGCATTTGAGTATATTGGGGACATGTAATCAGTCAATCCTGTAACGATAATCACAGCAGTACCTTTCTGCCTCTCTAGTTGTGACAACTGTGCCCCTACTTGCCAATAATCACAGCACGCTCTCTTCCTATGGTGACCTGAGTAGTTCCACCCCCCCTTTCCCAAAAGGTTGTCACATCGGGGCCAATCCTTTGTGCTTCTTTCTGTTATCACAGGAGGCCTTCCCTCCAGTATACGCTCCAGATCCACCCTGTACAGACAATATAGGAAGCTACACACAGCTGCCAGGAACCAGCTGCCGAAATGGAGCTCCTTTTGGAGCTCTCACATATAATAGCCACTGTGTGCACTCTGCTCCGCAGAACAGTCTGACCTCTTATTACAGCACTCTACTCCATGCATTCAAACATGGTGAAAGCACCTTGCCGCCAAATGTTTGATGGACAAGGAATAGAATTGGGATTTCTATGGTGCTGGTTCTACATCAGTGACTATTTCGTGATGATAGATTTGGGAAGCGCTGCACAATGGGTGTGGAGGCAGATGTCTGGGGCGGTGAGACACTGCTAGACGCACACTCTTCCTAGCTGAGCGTGTGTGTAGAGGCTTTGGATTGGCTGTCCGCTATATAATGTGTATGCCCAGCCTAAGGCCACATGTTGGGTCAGTGTTTCCTGTATGTTGAAAGTAAGTTTCTCTATTCGTTTCCTATTGAGCAGTTCTTGAAAATTGGACCAATTCTGATGGCATCCAAACGCTGTCTTGTTTTTGTTTTTTTTTCCACAGACCCATAGGCTTGCGTGTTAGATTTTGACCCAACGGGCAAATCAAAATGTGACCTGTCTCTGCCATTTTTTGCGGACACCACATGCTGTCAAAAAAAAGAAAATCCAAAAAAACCTCAGTGCTAATCAACAAATAACAGGCATCTAAATGAGGCGCAATTCATTCAAATAACTGCTTGATCATTGATGTCTGAAACGTCTCGATTGTCAGTGCCTTAGGGCAGCTGTTATGCAACTAGTCCCAAGATGACAGCCTGTAGGCGTTCTTTGGCCTTGTGCGTACACTGTTTTGGTTTTTTTTTGCTTTTGTTTTTTATGCAGTTTTGGGTGCAGTTTGTGGTCCTAAGCTGCATGTATGACCTTCCCCAGCAAAGTCTGAGAAATCTGAAAGGCTGTGCGCACCAAAAGCGCATGCATTTTTTTTTGCTTGTTTTTTTGCCAGAGGGTGCGTATTTCACTGGAGATACAAAACTGCAGTGTGCACACACATACCCATAGCGTCCATACATCTCCTCCTACCCATCCCCCCCTTTTTCTTCCCTCTCTCTGCATCGTGGTTATATACCTTAGCAGCCCATCCTGTGTTAATTGTGTAAAACAATTTTCTAATGTTGAGCACCTCCCATGTCGTCTGTGACACTGGTTTATGTGTCAGTAGAAATAGAAGCTTTTTCTTGGTATTCTTTAGGAGATGACACCGTGATTTGTCCCAATCATTACAACACAACTCCAGGTTGTTTTTTTTTTTCTCTCATTTCACTGATAGATTTATGCTTTAAATGCAAGTCCCTTGTCTTCTACTAAGGCTACTTTCACACATCCGGTTTGAGCACTGCGGCTCAATCCGGCTGTGAAAAGTATGCAACGGATGCGGCGAAAACACCGCATCCGTTGCATAAGTTTTTACATGCGGCCCGTCCGGTTTTTTCCGGTTGCGGCATTCTACGGAGCATGCACAGTGGAAAAAAACCGCATGCGGCGACCGGATGCGTTTTTTCCGCATCGCGCCGCATCCGGCCTCCATAGGTACGCATTGAAAAATGCGCCGCAGCGGCCGGATGCGGCGCGATGCGGTGTTTTTTGCCGGAGCAAAAAACGTTGCAGGGAACGTTCGATCCGGCCGCGGCATCGGCTAGATCTGCCGCATGCGGCAAAAACCGGACCGAACGCAAGCCCCTGCGGCACAATACGGCACTAATGTAAGTCTATGCAAAAAAAACCGCAACCGGCGTTACAAAAGCCGGTTGCGGTTTTTCTGCAGAACGCCGTATTGTGCCGCAGAGCAAAAATCCAGATGTGTGAAAGTAGCCTTACCCGCTGCTGTTTTCATACTGTTTCGACTCTGGTCCGGTTCTGGAGCGTCATCTTGTGCTCGTAACTTCTGACTTGCCAAAACTTTTATCACAAGCTCCCAGTGCAAGTCTATAAGAGCCATAATAAGGCTCTCGTAGATATGTATTAATTTGTGAACGCCGACGCTCTCCATGAAATACTGGAGCAGCCGGCAGGTCACAGACCGACCGAAGCGCCACTGGAAAAAATGAAGACCGTGGCAGGTGAATATAAGACAGCTGGGAATTTATTTTTTTTATTTGTTAAAAACTTTGTCAGAGTACCCTCTTCATGACCTATGATGTACTGGTACGTCATAGTTCATGCCTCTCCCTTTAATACATTTTTCCCCACATATCAGCATATCTGATCAGCCAACATGTGCAGTTAACAGGCACGGGTGAATCTCTAACAGCACAATCTAACATGCACCGGCATGGAGCATGTCATTCCCCGCCTCCATGACGTGATCTTTAGGTGCCCATGGGTTGTCATGACAGCCGAGGATAAGCTGATGACCCTGGTCATTGTCACGATATAGTTCCTGTTAACACTGGGTGAGCTTCAGCATTCACAGGAGATCAGCATTTCTGCTGAAGCACCGCTCTGTACAGCAGAAGTGATTGGCCAAGTCGGACTGTAAAAGTCCGGATCCACGCGGTTTGAAACCTACCCGACTGCCAGGCCCACAATTCTCAAGTAATTCTGACTAATGATCCTAATCCGGCACTCAAATAATGCAAACAAATAAAGGAAAAAGAAAGAAAAAACTGCTAAAGCAAGCAGTGCTATACTTACCGAGCCTCCAGGGTGGCTGTAACTGCTCCCACGGCCTCTCATTTGTCCTCCTGGGCCACTCCTTAGGCTCATGCATATTCACTGCTTTCCCCACCCATCGGCGTCTGTGCTTGGCTGCTGTCAGACGCGGCCCCACTCTGACAGCGTGTCTGATGCTTCCAATAACAGACCCTGTCTGCGGGTCTATATCGTACAGTAAGAATATAGTAAAAAAAAAAAAAAAAAAATGGCATATGGTCCCCCCGATATTATGATACCCAGCACAGATAAAGCCCAAGACAAGAGGCTGCAGCCCCCACCCGTGCACTTATCTTAGCCGTATATCAAACTAAGAGGAACCGCATGCGGCTGTATGATTATTTAAATAATTTTTCAAAACTGTGGGGTTCCCCCCCCCCCCCCCCCCATCCCCACCCCCAATTTTGATATCCAGCCATGATGAAGCCCAACAGCTGGGGGCTTTTATTCTCATGGGAGACCCATGGTTATTGGGCAACCCCCAAACTAAAAATAGTAGCCTGCATCATCCATTAGATGCAACAATCCCAGTACTTTACCCAATTCTTCCTGATTGCCCTTGTGTGGTAGGTATCTGGGTAATAAGGGGTTAATAGCAGCCCATAGCTGCCACTAATCCCTAGATTAGTATTTGGATAGTCTGAGCCCCCTTCCCCCACCCATTACTAATCTGTAAGTGAAAAGAAATAGACAAACACTGAAAATTCCTTTATTTGGAATAAAAGACAAAAAGCCACCCTCTTTAAACATTTTAACCCCCAAAACCCCCTTGCAGGTCCTGCATAATCCACATGAGGTCCCATGATGATTCAGTTCTGCTACAGCTGAGATTACAGCGCGGGATCATGGAACATGCCCACATGTTGTAACTGCAGGCAGAGACTGAGCCACGATCAGCAGCAGTGATGTCACTCCTCTACCTGTGATTGTAGCTAACCTGACTTCAGGTGGGGTCACTGAATTTAATGAAGTACCCTGAGGTTAGGTTACCTGCAGTCAGTCACAGGTGGAGGACCGTGGGAATCTCCAGCTGTGACCGCAAGTTACCTGACGTCACTGTTGATCGCGGCTCAGTTTCTGGGTGCAGTTACAGCGTGCTGACATGTTCCATGATTGCGTGCTGTAATTTCAGATGTAGCAGAGCTGGAATCCTCGTAGGACCTCGTGTGGATTACTTTTGGACCTTCAGAGGTGTTTTGGGGGTTAATAAAGTGGTTACAGATTAGTAATGTTGGGGGGTGGTCTTATAGATGCATCACATTACTAATCTAGGGCTTTTTTTTTTTTATTATTATTATTTTAATAAAAAGAAGCTGCATCCGGTTCCTCTTAGTTTTATACACAGCCAAGATGAGTGCATGGCTGGGGGCTGCAGCCTGTAGCCGTATGCTTTATCTGTGCTGGTATCATATGTGGGGACCCTACGACAATTGTTTTTCAATTTCTTTATTTTTATACCACGATAGACATGCAGACTGCGCCTGTGATTGGAAGCAGTCAGACATGCTGTCACACTGGCGGCTGCCTGCAGTCAATCAGACACCAGCGGGCTGGGTAAGCAGTGCATATGCATGAAGGCTAATGCTCGTCCCCGGAAATGAATGGCAGGCAGCAGTTACAGCCGACCCAAAGCCTTGGTAAGTATAGCGTGCCTGCTCCAATCCCCCTATCCCTTCTACCACCATTTTTAATCACTGGATTCTGGTTTCTGATAGACTTATATGGGGACCGGAATACTTCCAGATACCCGGTATTAATGCTAGGCGGGAACTGAATTTTCTTTTTTTTTTGGTTATATTCTGTTAGGCCTGCTAGTCCCGGTTATCTACAAGTCCGCCCATCACTAGTCAATTTCCCTTAAAGGACTAGTAAAAACAAAAAAACACTTGTTCAAATCACCCCCCTTTTTGCCCCATTGACCATAAAACAAATCATACACATATTTGGCTTCGCTGTGTTCAGAAATGCCTGATCTATCAGTTAAAATAAATTAATCTGATTGGCGAAGGGCGTAATGAGAAAAAAAATCAAAACACGACTTATGTGGTTTTTTGGTCAAAACATCACATGAAAAATGGTATAATTAATAACTTCTGTTCAGAACATGAAAAAAATAAGCCCTTTACATGGGCCCAGATCCCCCAAAAAATGAGAATGTGATGGGTTTTGGGAAATGGCAACAAACGCAGAATTATTTTTTTTTGACACTCATTAAAAAAAAAAAAGTTTGGCATCTAGAAACTCATGTTAAGGCTAAGTTCACACATCCTGTGTTTTCAATCCGTCAGGTCCGTCAGCAACGGATCAGTCATTTTCAAGATGTCAACTGATGCAACTGATGTGTTTTTCACAGGATTCCTTTCACAGGAATCCTGTGAAAAAACGGATCAGTTGCGTCCGTTACATCCGCTGTGCGTCCGTTTTTTGACGGATCAGTCATGATCCGTCTGTGTTTGGGACAGCCCAGTGGGCGTGCCAAGCATGCTGGGCATGCTCAGTAGAGCATGACGGAATCCTGCGCTGGATTCCGTTGTAAGACGGATTACGACGGAATCCAGCACCATAGACATGCATTACAAGCTTGACGGATGGCGACGGATTCCTGCGCGGCGCGTTAATTTTGACGGCCCGAAAAACGTTACATTCTGCGTTGCTCCCCGCTCGGCGGTCAGTCAAAAACGACGGACCGCGACGCAGCGGATGCAACGCAGGGTCATCAGTCGCAATCCGTCGCTAATAGAAGTCTATGGGGAAATACAGGATTCCTGCAAAATATTTTGCAGGTTACCGTAATTCCCCAAGGCGACGGATTGTGACTGATGCAAAACACAGGATGTGTGAACTTAGCCTAACATGGGATATCATATAGCCAGGTCCGTTTTACAGTATAGTGAAAATGGTAAATTAAAAAATAAAATAAATAATTGTGAAGTTACACTTCTTTTGCAGTGTTACCTCACGGTGGGGTGGGGGGAGTTGGTGACACGAATATCTAAAATTGAAAGTCGCCGGTTGGTGAAGGGGTTAAATGCTAAAACATGCAGGTTGCTTCTTACTAGACACAGTGGGTTGGGTTTTTTACTGCTTGGTTTCTGGAAATCATTACATTTCAGTAGTTCATAAACACATTTTTAACCAAATAATCTATTTAATGGAGTAAGCCAAACTAATTTCTCATATGGTTGCATTAAAAATACCCTAGGGTTGTGTAACTACACTAACTGATGTTTATTTATTTTCTTTCTGTCTGATGACGCTTTGTTTGAGTATCCCAATACATGCGGGAATTCTTGAAGCATCATTAGGGGGAAGAGACTGCCACAGCCTCTGCCTTTTCCCTGAAATGAAGCACCATCAGTGATGCTCGTTTCAGGGTCTGGTCCCTGCATGCGGTCATTGAGTGATATGTGCAATGACAGTGTGCTCTGTGTTGCTGGCTCAGATCAGCTGTAATGAGCCGGAAATAGAGCAGACAGTGTGTGTTGTCAGTGTACCCGCTGTGCAGAGAAATGCGCCGACCCCCCCCCCCCCCCCCCACAAGGGGATGTCACTTGTGGCTGCAGCGCTAATCTCTGAATGCCGCTCTGACAACGTTCCCTGACATACTCCTCTGTTGCCAGCTCAATATAGCTGATATGAGGCAGCAACACAGAACGCTCTGTCACTGTGTACATTGCACAATGACCACTCAGCGCATCACTGATGACTCTTCATTTCAGGGAGTGGACAGGGCTGTGACAGTGACGGCAGTCTCTGCTCCCTAATGATGCTTCTTTTGAGAATCCCAGCATGCACTGAGATTCTCAAACTGACAGGAAGTAGATTAAAATTAAAACATCATCAATCAGATAGTGTAGTCAGTGAACAGTAGGGAAATTTTCATGCACCTATATTAGAAATTAGTTTAGTTACCCCATTAAATAGATGGTAATTTGGTAGAAAATTTGTTTAGCCTTCGGACCACCTTCGGGTTCCCACAATGAGGTTTTGATACTGTCATCACTGCGTCTTAAGGTCCAGTCACACTAAGCAACTTACCAGCGATCCCAACAACGCTAGGGATCGCTGGTAAGTTGCTAGGAGGTTGCTGGTGAGATTTCAGACTGCGACGCTCCAGCGATCCCACCAGCAACCTGACCTGGCAGGGATCGCTGGAGCGTGGCTACACAAGTTGCTGGTGAGCTCACCAGCAACCAGTGACAAGCCCCCAGCGCCGCGTGGAAGATGCTGCGCTTGGTAACTAAGGTAAATATCGGGTAACCAACCCGATATTTACCTTGGTTACCACCGCACGCAGCTACACGTGCAGAGAGCAGGGAGCAGCGCACACTGAGCGCTGGCTCCTTGCTCTCCTAGTTACAGCACACATCGGGTTAATTACCCGACGTGTGCTGCAGCTAAATGTGCACAGAGCAGGGAGCAGCGCACAATGCTTAGCGCTGGCTCCTTGCTCTCCTAGTTACAGCACACATCGGGTTAATTAACCCGATGTGTGCTGCAGCTAAATGTGCACAGAGCAGGAGCCGGCACTGACATAGCGGAGGAGGCTGGTAACAAAGGTAAATATCGGGTAACCAAGGACAGGGCTTCTTGGTTACCCGATGTTTACATTGGTTACCAGCCTCCTCAGAAGCCGGCTCCTGCTGCCTGCACATTTTAGTTGTTGCTGTCTCGCTGTCACACACAGCGATCTGTGCTTCACAGCGGGACAGCAACAACTAAAAAATGGCCCAGGACATTCAGCAACAACCAACGACCTCACAGCAGGGGCCAGGTTGTTGCTGGATGTCACACACAGCGACATCACTAGCAACGTCACAAAAGTTGTTCGTTAGCAGCGATGTTGCTAGCGATGTTGCTTAGTGTGACGGGGCCTTTAGACCCCATGCACACGCTGCAGTTTTTGATGCATTTTTGGTGCAGTTTGTGGTGACCTTTTTGTGAAAAATAGCAACAGGAAGAGGAGATAAAAACTTCTCCAAAAATTTAATATACGTACAGCAGAATAGAGGGCAACCAGTCCAGTTAGCCCAGGCCAACACATCTAATGCACCAACAGGATGCAGACAAGCCTCTCAACATGATGGACACTTCACAGGTGCAAGGTAAATTGCACACTAGTGGCGCGCATAGGGCACTGTTCACACTCGTATGCGCATGGTGTCCAGCCAGCAACCTATTACCATGCCCTTACTATTAGATTAGGCGTGTTACCCGGACACTACTCACTGCAGCACACACGGGACAGAGATTCCACTATGCACGGCCTGTATCAAGAGGCCTGGCTGCACCCCGTATAAAAATAGGGCAAATATATATCAAATATATATGAGGTATTAGTTAGTAAATTGGCCAATGTACATGAGCCTGCAATCCTCATCACGGATCCTCACGCTTGCGAGTCCCTACACTGATAAATATCAAAAAATAGCAACAAGAAGAGGAGATAAAAACTCCTCCAAAAAATTAATATACTCACAGCAGAAAACAGGGCAACCAGTCCAGTCACCCCAGGCCAACACATCTAATGCACCAACAGGATGCAGACAAGCCTCTCAACATGATGGACCCTTCACAGGTTTAAGGTAAATTGCACACTAGTGGCGTGCACTGGGCGCTGTTCACCTTTTTGTGACCACAAACTTCATGGTTTTCCTTGCCCCAGCAAAGTCTGAGATTTCAGATGTTCTTTGCTCGCGTTGCTTTTTTTTCTTTTTGACTATCTTTGTGGTGACCACAAAACTGCAACATGTACATTTTTTACGTTTTCTCACCCATTGATGATTAAAAACAAAGAAAAAGGCATGGTCAAAAACTCACTGAAAATGTGCGCTCTTTATGCAGTTTTGGCCACAGGGTGCTTTTTTGTGGTTACGACAACCCCCCCTCAAAAAAAAAAAAAGTGTCGAACGCATGCGCTGACATGGCCATTGACTGTAATGGAGCAGACTAAGTCAGCGGGTGCTTTGTCTTGCTATACATTTTTTTTTTCGGGGGAGGGGGGTTCGGACAGATACCCCGATGGGACCAGCGAACGTAGGAAAAAATGCAATGTGAATGGGGCCTAGAAAAAAGTGCAAATAACCTAATTCAGCTATCTGGCTTAGAAATGCCGCAGAAAATCTACAACCTCAAATACTCATTGTGGAAACACATGCTTAGGCCCTGTGTGCACACTGCGTTTTTTGCCGCGGATTTGTCGTGGTTTGTGCTGCAGAATTGGTACAGTTTTTATTCATAAGCTTCCTACAGTCCTTCCCCAGCAAAGTCTATGAGAAATCCAAAATGCTGTGCGCACACTGCGTTTTTTTTCCTTACAGTTTTTGCTGCAGAATTTCTGCAGCAAAAAGTAGCAGCATGTCGCTACTTTTCTGCGTTTTTCCCTGTGTTCAATGTTAAAAAAACAAAACAAAACAGGGACAAGACCGCAGGCAAAAAAACGCGGTAAAAACACATGTGTTTTTGGTGCGTTTTTCCCGCAGGTAGGTGCATTTTTCTGCCAGAAGGTGCATTTTTCACTTTTCGCTCCCCTCACCACACACACGAGATGGCTGTAGGCCAGACCTGGGCAAGGGGCGGCCCGCGGGCCACATCCGGCCCGCCTGCTCTCTGTGACCGGCCCGCCCGTCTTCAGCCGGTGCAGTGGAGCTGGGCTGCAGCGTGCCGAGCAGGGAGAGATCCTGTGCAGGTCCGCACAGTCAGTGCAGGCAGCGGAACGCAGGAGTCTTTCCTCTGTTCCCTGCCGGCACTAATTGTCAGTGACACACGCGCGCGCTCTGACGTTGTCAGTTCTGCGCTGCGTGTGTCATTTCAAAAGTTCCCGCCGGGCAGGAGAAGGAGCAGCACAGCAGACGGAATAATTCATCTTGCAGGACCTGCGATGATGTCACGCCCATGTGACTGTGTGGGAAGAGACACAGGATGCCAGGCAGAAAGCAAAGATACTGAATCCTGAAGGAGATGTGGACACATGATGACTGGTAATGAGAAAAGAGGGGACATGAGGGGGAGGGGGGCTGCAGGGTGAGTACATATGAGGGAAGACGGAGCTGCAGGGTGAGTGCATATGAGGGAAGATGGAGCTGCAGGGTGAGTGCATATGAGGGAAGATGGAGCTGCAGGGTGAGTGGCATATGTGGGAAGATGGAGTTGCAGGGTGTGTGCATATGTGGGAAGATGGAGTTGCAGGGTGAGTGGCATATGTGGGAAGATGGAGTTGCAGGGTGAGTGGCATATGAGGGAAGATGGAGTTGCAGGGTGAGTGGCATATGAGGGCTGCAGACTGACAGAAGGATGTGAAGGGGTGCAGAGTGTTTGAGAGGGGTAAGTTGGGGTACAGGCAGGGTGAGATATGTGGGCAGGGTGTGTGACACATGGGGGTGTAGTGTGTGTGATATGGGGGTGCAGGCTGTATGGGGTGTAGTGTGTGTGATATGGGGGTGCAGGCTGTATGGGGAGCAGGGTGTGTGACATATGGGGGTGTAGTATATTACAGGTGTGCTATATGGAGGTGTAGTATATTACAGGTGTAGTATATGGGGTGTAGTGATGTAGTATATTACAGGTGTACTATATGGAGGTGTAGTATATTACAGGTGTAGTATATGGGGTGTAGTGATGTAGTATATTACATGTGTACTATATGGAGGTGTAGTATATTACAGGTGTAGTGATGTAGTATATTACAGGTGTATATAGGGGTGTAGTGATGTACTATATGGAGGTGTAGTATATTACAGGTGTAGTATATGGGGTGTAGTGATGTAGTATATTACAGGTGTAGTATATGGGGTGTAGTGATGTAGTATATTACAGGTGTAGTATATAGGGGTGTAATGATGTAGTATATCGGAGGTGTATTATATAGTGGTGTAGTATAATACAGGTGTATATGGGGGTGTAGTATATTACAGGTATATGGAGGGAGTGTAGTATAATACAGGTGTAGTGGTGTAGTTTATTACAGGTGTAGTATATGGAGGGGGTGTAGTGATGTAGTATATTGGGTAGAACTGAGGTAATTATATTAGTCCGGCCCTCTAAACCAATCCCAATTTCTCATGAGGCCCCATGGGAAAATTAATTGCCCACCCCTGCTGTAGGCCAAAGTGTAGCTATTCTGACAAGTCTCCCAACTCTACCATAAACTGGCAGAACCAAGCGCTCAGTTCTTTCTCTGAGAGCTGCCACCATACTCCTTTGACTAGGGCTTAGCTCAACAAGAAAAAAATGGAGTGTCAATCCAAAATCTGACATGTCTAATCTTTCTCACCCATTATCTTCTCTGTCAGGGTAGAGTCATCAGGAACCGATACACATAGGACTAACCTAAGCCACCAATATCTGTGGGTCCAACCAGTGGGATATCGGTGAGATATTTTTTTAGAACCCAACCCTGACATACTTGTCAACAACTTTGTCTCTGACTTCTTTGGAGATCTGCTTGGGCTTTATGATGTTAATTTATTAGTGGTGCCTCTTGCTTAAAGGGAACCTGTCATCAGAAATTTTGCACTAAACCTAAAAGATTCCGCCTCTGCAGCTCCTGGGCTGCATTCTAGCAATGTTCCTGTTTTGTGCCCCCTTTCTGACCAAAATAAAGACTTTGTAAAGTGGTACCTCTTCGTATTCAGATCTTGATAATGGTACACGGGGGCGGGCTCTCTGGTGGCCGTTAGTCTGCCTCCCTGTCGCTTTAGGCCGTCTCCTATCGCGCAATTTCAAAGAGGTGACGTGAGGTAAGCTGGCCAGCGCTTGCGCAGAACGGTGGAGGCGGCGGTGTGTACGAGATTATGGGCGGGTACTTTATAAAAATCACAGCGCCACCCATAATCTCGCGCATGCGCAACACATCACCAGCGGCCACAGTGCACATTGCAGTCCCGTGAGTGGCACGGCGCATGCGCCGTGCCACTCTCGCGGGACTGTGCAGTGTGACGGCGGCGCTGTGCATTTCATCAGCCATTACAACACCCATAATTTCGTGGTCGCGCTTTCACCGCCGCCTCGACCGCCGCCTTCACCGTTCTGCGCAAGTGCTGGCCAGCTTACATCACGTCACCTCTTTGAACTTGCGCGATGGGGGACGGCCTAAAGCGACAGGGAGGCAGACTAACGGACACCAGAGAGCCCACCCCCGTGTACCATTATCAAGATCTGAATACAAAAAGGTACCACTTTACAAAGTATTTATTTTGGTAAGAAAGGGGGCACAAGAACAACAGGAACCTTTCCAGAATGCAGCCCAGGAGCTGCAGAGCGGGAATCTTTTAGGTTTAGTGCAAAATATCTGATGACAGGTTCCCTTTAACAGTGTTGCAGCCTCTGTGGCCTTTTAGAATAGCTGTGTATATAGTGACAGACCATGGGACACACAGGTGGACTTCCTTTCACTATTCATGTGACTTATGAAGGTAATTGCTTGCGCCAGAAATTTTAGGGGCCTCATAACGAGAGGTGAATACATATGGCTATTTTTATTTTATCCCATAATTGAATTGTTGCCTATATTTTTCTTACTTCACTTCCCCAACTTAAACTATTTAGTGCTGATACATCACACACAAATTGGATTACAAAACTATTTTAAACACAGATTGTAATGTAATAAAATAGGTAAAAAGAAAACAAAAATAATTGTACTTTAACAAGATCATTAAATATTATTTAAAAAATCACGTTTGTTGAAAGATAAAAGGCAACCAACCAAAAGGCATTTCAAAAGGAACCAACATCGCAGGCAATTCAAAAGATGGTGATATGAGCATCACACCCCATGATGATGTGAATTGATTGCCACATATTTGTAAATATTTTTTTAAATCTGCAGAAATTTCACAAATCTAAAAGATATACATACATGTAGTAAATAGATTACCATAATATGGGTCAATATATATATTTTATATCATATATTCATATAATATTGCACATTAACCAAATTGCACATCATCATAGCTACTTTTTCCATGGCTATATTGCACAAAATGGCTACAGCCAATTACATGCCATCATAAGGTAGCAAAGTAGTTAGATAAGTACGTTATAATAAATTACATAACTGATGCTCACTTACCACGCACCCGACGCACGTTTCACCATTTTTAATGATATTGTCAAAGTACAATTTATTTTTTTTTTGTTTTCTTCTTACTTTTTAGTATCTTTTGGACTTATAAATTAAATTCTTAAAAGTGCAAAAAATTATTAATTTTTAAAATAGTTAAAGTCAACGGGGTGAATTTTTTCACAAACCAATGTAGTACCAGATGTAAGAGAGAATCTTATGTGGGTAAAAAAAATTACAACTTCTCATGCTCTTTAGATAAAAAATGCAAATTTGTATCCAGTGCGTTGTGTAATTAGGTGTTGAGTCCAAAACAAGTGTTTTCATGTAAGGTATGTGAATGACTTGAAGTCTTAGCGTAATTGACCATGTATTTCTAAACGCCCTTTGGATGTGAACATATAAGGGCCAATATAATCTCAAATTTGTTGTCTATTCCTCCAGGACTTAAGTCGGTACTTGTATAAGTAGTTATGTGAATGATCTAGAGTCTGGACCAAAGTACATTAAAAATACAATTCTATTTTAAAAAAAAGTGTGAGCAACTGTAATTTTAGATACATACACATATGTATATATATATACATACATACATACATAGTCATATGAAAATGTTTGGGCACCCCTATTAATGTTAACCTTTTTTCTTTATAACAATTTGGGTTTTTGCAACAGCTATTTCAGTTTCATATATCTAATAACTGATGGACTGAGTAACATTTCTTGATTGAAATGAGGTTTATTGTACTAACAGAAAATGTGCAATCCGCATTTAAACAAAATTTAACCGGTGCAAAAGTATGGGCACCTCAACATAAAAGTGACATTAATATTTTGTAGATCCTGCTTTTGCAAAATCACAGCCTCTAGTCGCTTTCTGTAGCTTTTAACGAGTTCCTGGATCCTGGATGAAGGTATATTTGACCATTCCTGTTTACTAAACAATTCGAGTTCAGTTAAGTTTGATGGTCCCCGAGCATGGACAGCACGCTTCAAATGATCCCACAGATGTTCAATGATATTCAGGTCTGGGGACTGGGATGTCCATTCCAGAACATTGTAATTGTTCCTCTGCATGAATGCCTGAGTAGATTTGGAGCGGTGTTTTGGATCATTGTCATGCTGAAATATCCATCCCCTGCATAACTTCAACTTCGTCACTGATTCTTGCACATTATTGTCAAGAATCTGCTGATACTGAGTTGAAAAACACTTCCTGAAGGGGGAGGGACGTTCAGCGTCACAGCGACGTCACACAGCGGCCGGCCAATAGAAGCGGAGGGGCGATGATGAACGGGACATAACATCCCGCCCACCTCCATCCTTCCGCGTTGCCGGGGGAACGCAGGTAAGCTGTGTTCATCGTTCCCAGGATGTCCCCGAGGCAGCACACATCGCTCCGTGTAACAATGAACAACCGGACGTTCGATTTTTTTTTTTTTTTTTTTTTTTTTTTTTGAAAAATGAGCGACGTGTCAATGAGCAACGATAAGGTGAGTATTTTTGCTCGTTCACCGTTGCACGTAGCTGTCACACGCTACGATATCACGAACTATGCCGGATGCGTGTCACTAATGACATGACTTCGCCGACATCTTGTTAGATATATCGTAACTTGTAAAGCCCGCTTTAGAGGTGGTTCACTACATATTATTCCAAGTCACATCGATAAAATGTTGAGGAACAAAACTTCTCTCAAATACCTTGTGTTGCCAATAGTGCCTGTGAGCAGCGCTATTGCGGTCCACTCATCCCTTTCTCTTGACCCCTGGGGTCACTGACCTCTGATGTCCAGTGATATCACGTCAACTTCCAGTTCGAGCTGACATCACAACGGCAGACCCCAGTCTTCCTGAGTGACTGGGCTGTGGGCAGCGTTTCACCGTTCATAACAGCCCAGCATCTCTCTGTCCTCTCCTTCACTCCACAGCGCCGCAAGCAGGAGCAATGCTGGGCTGTGATGAGTGGTGAAACTCAGCCCACAGCCCAGTCATTCAGGAAGCCTGGGGCCACCTTGGTGATGTCAGGTCAACTGAAAGTTGACCTTACATCACTGGACATCAGAGGTCACGGAGCCCGGGGGGGGTTGCGAGAAGGGGATGAGTGAGCTGCAATAGCTCTGCTCACAGGCACAATTGCTTACACGTATTTGAGAGAAGCCTTGGTTCTCAACATTATATCTATGTGGCTTGGAAAAATAAGTAGTGAACCACCTCTTTAAAACAGGAACAGTTCATCTATAAGCAGCTAAACCATTAACAAGAAGGGTTTTTGGCATCTTTCTGATGCATTTTACTGTAAAAAGGCTTGGAGGCAGTGAACCTTAAAGGGGTTGTACGTTATTTTTATGTTAATGGTCTATCCTTAGAGATGTCATCAATATCTGATAAGACGTGGGTCCAACATCCGGCACCCCCGCCAATCAGCCGGTGCCAGCAGCGGGTGGATGTGCTAAGTTGTGGATCTTAACAACATTTGTCATCTCCATTGTAGCCGCTGCTTGGGTACTGCTCGTACTCCCTTCATTGATTTCAATAAGGAGTGGTTGTTGAAATTAATGGAGGGCGTATGTGCACTGCTGCTGTCACTGTGCAGCTCTGTACATTCAGCTGGTATCGGGAACAGCTGATCGTCGGGTGTCATACCCCGACCAATCCGATATTGATGGTGACTTATCCTAAGGATAGGCTATAAATATATATGAAAGGACCCCTTTAAGCTCCATTCAGATAGATGTACTAATACATCACATCTGCAAATTCATCCATGACTGTACCCATGTGCCACTTCTTGCCCTCACTAGCATTGGGAGCAAACACACAGGCTGTGCCGCTTGGCGCAGTTGAAACTAATGTGCTCTCTTCCATAGAATGGAGAAGACTAGAGCACAATCACTGATGGCACACTGACCGTTCATCTGGACTGACCGAAGTCTTGTGTTTGACCGGATTTTAGTTTTCTTATATTCCTTTTTTAAAGAAGATCTTTCACTGTATTTTTAGTTTGATCTCAGTATCTCCTCCAATTATCACTGATCCACGGATTCTGGAACAGTTTTTTTTTTTTTTTTTTTATATACAGTGTATCACAAAAGTAAGTACACCATCACACTGTTGTAAATATTTTATTATATCTTTTCATGGGACAACACTGTCGAGCAGGGCTGTGGAGTCGGTAAGCCAAACCTTCGACTCCGACTCCGACTCCTCAAATTCTCTTGCACCGACTCCGACTCCGGCTCCGACTCCGACTCCGGCTCCGACTCCGACTCCTACATATATTGCTTATAGTTAGGTGAAAAATTTATTGTAGTACATGAATATGTGTATGTGAACATCAGACATTTAATAATTTTTATGATACAATAATCAAGATATTTGGATAGAACATAAAATATATTTATTGGATACAACTTTAGAACACAAAAAACTGTAATAAATTGTAAATATGTAATACACTATGTAATATACAGTAGATTACATATATATCTTGTGTGTGTATATACACTGTATATATATATATATATATATATATATATATATATATATAATTTTACATATTTACAATTTATTAGTTTTTTGTGTTCTAAAGTTGTATTCCAATAAATATTTTATGTTCTATCCAAATATCTTGATTATTGTATCATAAAAACAATTAAATGTCTGATGTTCACATTGTACTACAATAAATTTTTCACTTAAATATAAGCATTATACTAAATGTTATTTAGTAAAATATTCAGCACATTCTGCATTGCACTCCTGTCCCCAATTTATTATATATTTTAGGAGTCGGAGTCGGTGCATTTTATACCGACTCCGACTCCGACTCCGACTCCACCAAAATGAGCTCCGACTCCGACTCCACGACTCCGACTCCGACTCCACAGCCCTGCTGTCGAGATGACACTTTGATACAATGTAAAGTAGTCAGTGTACAGCTTGTATAATAGTGTATATTTGGTGCTCTCTCATTCAACACACAGCCATTAATGCCTAAACCACCGGCAACAAAAGTGAGTACACTCCTAATTGAAAATGGCCAAATTGTGCCTGAATTGTCAACATTTTATCTGGCCTTTTCCACGCCCTCGGGCATAGAGTTCACAGGAGCCACTGCAATCCTCTTCCCTCCTCCATGATGACATCACGGAGCAGGTGGATGTTGGAGACCTTGTGCTCCTCCAACTTCCCTTTGAGGTTGCCCCTCAGATGCTCAATAGGGTTTAGGTCTGGAGACATGCTGGGCCAGACCATCACCTTTTAGGCCTCGCTTATATTAGCATATGGCATCCTCTGCTGCAAGCGTGAGCCAAGTTTATTTTTACAGTGATCTGATTCTCTCGCATGCAAGAGTCAGATCACAGGTGCAGAGAAGAGGGAGAGATTAATCTCTCAATCTTCTCCACTGCCTGTCTCTATGGTTATCAAAGTGCAATCTGATGTTTAACACACACCGATAGACTTGTATGGGTGCGTGTAATCCGATATATGCTGCTAAGCATAACTTGCTGCAATTTTGTTTCTCGTGCTGATTCTGCTCGACAAAAAAATCAGATGAATACTGCCTAATAGTTTAACTTTGGTGCGAGTGCAATCATATGTTTTATCGGATTGCACTTGACCGTATTAAACGCAAGTGGGAGCGAGGCCTTACCCTCAGTTATTCTTAGCAAGGTAATGGTCGTCTTGGACATGTGTTTGGAGTCGTTATCATGTTGGAATACAGCCCTATAGCCCAGTTTTCAAAGGGAAGGGATCTTGCTCTGCTTCAATATCTCACAGTTCATGTGGCATTCATGGTTTCCTCACTGAACTGTAGCTCTTCATAGCTCATGCAGCCCCAAATCATGACATTCCTACCACCATGCTTAACTGTAGGCAAGATACACTTGTCTTTGTTCTCCTCACGTGGACGCCATCTGAACCAGTAACTTCATCTTGGTCTCCTCATACCGCAGGACATAGTTCAAGTAATCCATGTCCTTAGTCTGCTTGTCTTCAGCAAACTGTTTGTGGTCATTCTCGTGCATCATCTTTATCTTTAGAAGGGGCTTACTTCTGGGACGACAGCCCTGTTTGCTGCAGTGTGTGGTGTATGCTGTGAGCACTGGCAGGCTGACCCCTCCACCCCACCCTTTAACCTCTGCAGCAATACTGGCAGCACTCATACTTGTATTTTGAAAAGACAACCTCTAGATATGTTGTTTAGCACGTGTGCTGAACCTCCTTGACCAACCATAGAGAGGCCTGTTCTGAGTGGAACCTGTCTTGTTAAACCATTGTATGGTCTTGGCCACTGTGCTGCAGCTCCGTTTCTGGGTGTTGGCAATCTTCTTATAGCCAAGCCCATCTTTATATAGAGCAACAATTTATTTTTTTTTCAGATCCTCAGAGAATTATTTGCCATGAGATGCCATGTTGATCTTCCAGTGACCAGTATGAGAGTCTATGAGCGATAACACCAAATGTAACCCTTTCCCATTTTTGCTGCTTTATTTTTTTTTTTTTTTCCTCTCCGCACAAGTCAGAACTTTTGGGGGGTTTTTTTTAGTTTTTTTTTTATTTTACCATTACTATAGCCATATAAAGATTTGTTTTTTTGCAGGCCGAGGTTGTCACATAGTATACTGGAAAATGGGGGAAAAAAAATTCCTAGTGCTGTGAAGTTGCAAAAAAAGCTCAATTCAACAATGTTTTGTTGTTTTTTATTTACCATGTTCGCCATATGGTAAATCTCACCTGGCAATATGATTCTCTAGGTTATTACGAAATTGTATTTTTTAATTATTTTCAATAAGTCATAAGATTGGTAATTTTAGCAGGTTTTTTTTTTATTTTTTCATATTTTTAAAAACTACCCCAAACACATTTGTTTATTGTTTTTACTAGTCCCCTTAAGGAACTTGAAACTGCGCTCATCCGATTGCTTGTGCATCAGCAGTGCTCTGTACATCAGACATGCTGACTTCCTGTGGATGTTGGCTGCTGCCGGCATTCACAGGAAGTTCATGATGGGTCATCCGCTGAGCCCCAGCTGTCATAACAACCCATCGGCTCCCTGTGATCATGTCACAAGGCCGCTGATGGGATCAGGCAATGGCACCCTCACCGCCGGCAAATGTTAAATCCCAGTGTCTAATAGTGGAATTTAGTTAACAGGCGTAGGCGGATCTCCAATTCACCCACGCCTGTTTGATGCACATTTCGGTTCATCGAATCAGCTGAAGTTTGGGGAAAGATGCGGCTCAGCTTGCGAGACAGTATTTTAAAGTCAGGGAGCCAACATAGGTCATACCAGTACGTTCTATATTGGTAAGGGGTTAACACACCTGCTCCCCATTCACACCTGAGACCTTTAACACTGAGTCACATGACAGCGGGGAGGGAAAATGACTAATTGGGCACAATTTTGTTATTTTCACTTTTGTTGCCAGCGATTTAGACATGGCTGTGAATGAGTTTTCAGAGGCCACCAAATGTACACGGTTCTACAAATTGGACACTTGACTACTTTACATTGTATCAAAGTGTCATATCTTCAGTGTTAAAAGTAATGGTAACGCAAAGGCTGATAAGTTAGGCGCTTCATGACAGGAGTAAGTCCAGCGCATAAACTATATTTAGTGGGCACTTTGTGTTTCGGGGACGAACTGTACCCTTCATCAAGTCCCTATGGTTACACACATCTCAATGGTCAGCTTATAATGCCAAGACACACCATTAAAAACCTCTAACAAATATGCAAGGCAAAATCATCAAAACTTGAAGGGAACCAATCGCCAGGATTTTCGTCTATAACCTAAAGCCAGTGCTATACTGGCACTATCAGGCTGATTCTATACATACCTCAGTTGTTGGTTTGGATGTTTAGGTTTTGCAATCCAAGAAAGCAAACCTCAGAGCTGACGACTAAAGGTATATCTCAGTAAACAGAAAAACATATTATTGGTTCCAGTATACACTACCATATATGTAACCTACAAAAAGAATACTGAAACTCATATTTAAGACAATTTTTATTATTGAAAAATTGTTAAAATATTACAAAGAGAAAAATGAGGGGAGGGGGGAAAAAGGAGCAAGAAAAATGAACAGTGAATCTTTTAATCCTGAAATGGTCACCCAGTAGCTGTAAGAGTAATATATTGATTCAGTACATAGACTAAGAAAAGGGGTCTCAATAAAGGTGGGATACTGTGGGGTGAGTCAGACTCTAATGTAGAATATATCCTATATACATGTTGAGTACTTTATTGGTAAATAATTACTGTTAATTGCATGTAGAGCCCGAATCAGCCCACATAAATAACTCCGGTACAATAGTCCTCACCGTATAGAATGAAGTAAACATTTGACTGAATACAAAGTGCTCAGTGCTCCTTAGGGTACTTTCACACTTGCGTCGTTTTCCTTCCGTTACAATCCGCCCTTTTGGAAAACCGCGGAATCCATTAACGGATTCCACTGTTTCCCATAGACTTGTATGGTTGACGGATTGTACCAAAAGGACCTGCGTTGCTTCCGCTGGGCGACGCTCCGTTGCTTCCGCCCAGCGGGAGGAACGCAGCATGTAACGTTGTTTTGAGCAGCGGAATCCTCTGGATTTCACTGCGCATGCTCTTCTTCTTCTTCTTTTTTTTTAAAATCAAACTTTATTTTGGCTCGCGGTGGCCGAACGTTCAGCTGAGCGCCCGGCCGTCGGCAAGCATCAGCGCTCAGCTGAGCGCCCGCCCGCCGGCATGCCCAGGCGCCGGCAAGTGACAGCGCTTAGCTGATCACCCGGCGGTCGGCTGCAGGGAGCGATCAGCTGATCACCCAGCGGCCGGCAAGTGACAGCGCTCAGCTGATCACCGGCGGTCGGCTGCAGGGAGCGATCAGCTGATCACCCGGCGGCCGGCTGCAGGGAGCGATCAGCTGATCGTTCACAATAGTCTGCCGCTGGTAAAACTGTAAAAAAAAGAAAAAAATCAAAACTAATTGCGTTGTTTTGCAGCATCCGTTGCATCCGTTACACAACGCAATGCAACGGATACCGTTCAACGCAAGTGTGAAACTAGCCTAATTGGACCTCAAAATATATAACCAGTCAACTCACAACTCAGATTTTTTCACTATACTCCTATTAAGTGAGCTAAATAGCAAATAAGACCACTCTAATACAGATTACACATAAAGTGTTAGAAATCCATGTAAATTGAGAAAAATTTCTCTGTATATTCACCACATGAAGTGATTGACAGATCACATATAGGCTATATATACACTTATTGATGACGGTAGGTTAGAAGTCACGCTGATGTAGAAAATTTATACACATACACACCTCAACCTTTGGTGTGCTATTGGTTTGTCATTATAAACAGAGGCATGTAAGTACGCTCAGCAAGACTGCTCATCTACAGAACAATAACAGCAACCATTGATCTGGGTGTGCATAACCAAATCAACATCCAACAAGGATGAAATATGCAGGGTACTGCCCGTAATGATAGGCATTCAAATATATATCGCAGGTGCAAACACCTTATCAGCTATAAATGGGCAAGTATGCCTATCACAAACTGAGTTTCCATAGAGTACACCCAGGGTATCAGAGTATTTATATACTCTGATACCCTGGGTGTACTCTAATGGTATGCCATGGAACATACAGAGAAAGGTTACTTGCATGTTAAATACTGGGGACGCCAGGGAGGCTTCCCAACGCGCGTTTCGCCGTCTTTATCAAGGGAAACAAGACAACAACTAAAGGTATATATAGAATCAGCCTGATAGCTGATAGTGGCAGCATAGTACTGGTTTAGGTTATATACAAAAAACCTGGTGATTGGTTCCCTTTAAATGAACAATAGAAACATTAAATATATATATATATTATAATAAATCATCCTATTAGTACAGAAAATTACCTTGGATATATGGTAAGTGACATCTTCCCATAAATGAAGTGGTATAATGCTTCCCCCCCCAACAAACCAAAAGCCACAGCAATTTCTATTTAGAGCAGGGAAAAAATTGAATATAAGCTAAAGACCAATCTAACCCTACAACATTGCAGCGTAAATAACATATCATACCCATTAGATCGTGATCTGTTGGGGCAATTATATATGTCGAGCATGCTCAATACGGATGTTGATGAGACCCTCAGGAGCAAGAGTGGCCAATTTAAAGATCCAGAAGGATTCCCTATTGGTCAACCCCTGAAACAGATTAGGAACATTATCTAGACTCTGTTCTATTAGAAGATATAGATTTGTCGGATTTTTAGAAAAATGTTTTGATAGACTGTGATTGATTGCACCATTTTGAGTATTCTGTCTGCGTTAATTGATTCTATTGTGAATTGTTTGGATTGTACGACCGACCTATTGAAGTCTGGTGTCTCACTCCAATAAATATACAATAAGGCTAGGTTCACACACTGCGTTTTTTTGACGCTGCGTTTTTGTGCGTTTTTTGCAGCAAAAAAACGCACAAAAACGCAGCCGCGGCACGCGTTTTGCCGCGATTTGGTGCGTTGTTTTGCTGCGTTTTTGCTCACTGAGTCTTTATGCGTTTTTTTATCAGTGAACTAAAAAAAAGGTCTGATGTCATTTCCTCCTTCAATGTGTTCTTCATTCTCCACTAGTGTATGCAGAAGAGCAAAAAGCTGCAGAACTACAAGGCTCAGCATACTCCATCCAATAGTGTATGCAGGAGAGCAGACAGCAGCTGTCGAACTACAAGCCTCAGCATCCTCCATCCAATAGTGTATGCAGGAGAGCAGACAGCAGCTGTCGAACTACAAGGCTCAGCATCCTCCTTCCAGGACTGTATGCAGGATTTCTTTGCCCCCCCCAAAAAAAAAAAAATGATGTGGGCTTCGCCATATTTTTGTATGCTAGCCGGGTACAGCAGGCAGGTACGGGCTGCCCCCAACCCCCAGCTGCCTATTTGTACCCGGCTGGGAACCAAAAATATAGGGAAGCCCTTTTTTTTTTTTTTTTTTTTTTTTTTTTAATTATTTCATGAATTTCATGAAATAATTTTAAAAAAAAAATGACATGAGCTTCGCCCAATTTTTGAGTCCAGCCGAGTACAACTAGGCAGCTGGGGATTGGAATCCACAGTGCAGGGTGCCCATGCTTTCTGGGCACCCCCGCTGTGAATTGCAGTCCCGCAGCCACCCCAGAAAATGGCGCTTTCATAGAAAGGGTGGCTCGCTGGGTAATAATGGGGTTAGGGCTAGCTGTATAGCTGGCCCTAAGCCCGAAATTCATGGTGTCACGCTAATATTAGACATGGCCACCATGAATTTCTAGTAAAGATAAAAAAAAAAACAACACACAGAAAAATATTTTTATTAGAAATAAAGCACAACACAATTAGTGACTCCATCTTTATTGAAATAAAGAACCCCCCTCCGCAGTAATCCTGGGTCAAGGGTCCCACGCCGTCCAATCCGGATCCAATATCATCTGATCGGTTTGCTGGAAAGCAGAGCGATCAGATGATGTGTCAGGATCAAGTGCCTGAATCACATCACACATCAGCTGATTGTATAAAAGCCGTTTATACAATCAGCTGATGCATCAGTGCAAAAAAAAAAATACTCACTTATGTGCTGATTACCGGCAGCTCCTGGAGCGATGGGGCGGGAGTCTGATCCTGTCCGATCGCTGCAGCAGCTGCCAGTAATCAGGGATGAAGTCTCCTGACGTATCCGCTGATCGCTTAAACCGGCCGGGCGCCCGCGTCACCGCGATACTTACGATCACCTGATGCGTCAGGTGACTGCACCAGGTGATCCATCGCCAGGTCCTGCATCCATCGGAGGTGTCCCAGCCGTCTGCACACAGCCGGAGCGACGATACCGTGAGAGGAGATGGGAGCGGGCATAGCACCGGGAGGCTGCAGACAGGTGAGTATAACTTTTTTTTTTTTTTTTTTCTACTGTTCACTTTTGTTTTCGCAGCCGCACGGGAGCATACATGCACAGGACCGGAGGTGGAAGCGGCGGTGACGGTACCGGGAGGATTTATGCTTCTGTATTTACTGACGGAAGGAATCCTCTTCCTGTACATGTCACTTTACTACCCACCTCCTGCGTTTATAGCTGCGTTTTTGGTCTTAGAAACGCACCAAAACGCAGCTATTTGCGTTTCTTATTGCGTCTTTCAACATCCCATTGCACTCAATGGATGAAAAGCGCAGTGAAAAACGCGGGAATAATTGACATGCTGCGTTTTTGTGGCAGCACAAAAACGCAGCTGAAAAAAACGCTGTGTGCAGACAGCAAAAACGAAAACTCATAGACTTTGCTGGGGAAGCAAAGTCATGCAGTTTTCTGAGCAAAAACGCACCCGAAAACGGCGCAAAAACGCCGCGAAAAACGCACTCTGTGAACTTACCGTAACAGGATGTGCAATTCATAGGCTGATCAATAGGGATACCTCATTTTTATAGTTGACCCGCGAGTCTCTGCAGCCAGACGGAATCATTCGGCAATACAAACACTTGCTTCCCCCACAGTGAAATACCCCTTTGGATTTCACAACCAAGAAAGGGGATAACTAGAATCCCAATTTCTACTGATCAGTGTTCCATTAGTATTTTTTATTGATTTTACTAATCCTACTGGGTGCTATATAATTTTTCCAAGTTGTTGGTTCTAGATAGAATATTCGGATTTTTGGGCAAAGTAGTAGATGGGATCGTTCTGTAAAATGAACCAGTGTTTCTGTAATAATGCCCTGACAGTATTATGGGATTTGTTAAATATAGTCATAAAACAATTTGTATTGTGCCCCATCCTCATTATTATTTATATATATTTCTGGGTCTCGTCCCCAACCCCCCCGCTTCTATTTTAACTAAGTCGCATCCTATTGTAGCTTCCTCGTCCTAATAAAGGAATCATTAAGGATGTCCTTGGGATAACCCTTATCCTTCAATCTCATACTCTGAATTTGTGATTCTTTGAGGAAATCTTTTTTTTATTAATTTTTTTTTTTTGTACAATTTTTTTTTTTTTTTCTCTTCCAAATTTGGCAATAGGGGGGATGTTATTTATGGTATATAGTGAAAGAATTCCGTATACTCAATGATGCCCAACATTACTGTAAACTTACTCTGGAGCCTTCATTCAATTTGTATGTTCGAGTATAATGATTTGATAAAACAGGCCAGCAATACAGGATTCTTTGGGCATGAAGTATTACCAGTTACCCTATTCTTTTCTATTTAGCTAAGATTCACGTGGACTTACCCCACCACCTTGTACGCCCAATCATTTCTGGGATCGGTTCCATTGTGGCCAATCTTTCTCATATCAGTTTATTTTTACAGAAGTATGTTGTTAGTTTGGACTCGCACATATGAGTCATCTTTTGATCAAACCATCCCTTTCAGCTCCCCTGCAATATCATTTTTTTACTTTTAGATGTTAGTTTATATTCAAATCTTGATCATAATCTTGAATCAGGATACCAACCCTTCCTGAACATCAGCAGGAATTTATTCTTCAAGCATTTGGCTTCATACTTCTTTTCAGGATGTGACCTATTGGCAGTTTAGGGGCTTTGCCATGGGGGAATAGATTTGCCTCTAGTTAGGCTAATTTATTTATGGGTGTTTTAAGTCCCTGTTCTTTGGCCAATGCGTCCTGTGGATGGGCCACATCTGTTTTTATCATAGATTTATTGATGATTTATTTTTATCTGAACGGGTACAATGGCAGAGGCCCAATCATTGGTAAATGAACTGAAAATAAAGTGGATCTCCTCTAATTATCACGAAGAACTTTGAGGGCGTCATTTCCACTTAAACCCATTTCAAAAAGGTTGACCTGAACAGCTATTTGGAACATACACTCTAGTACCCATCTCCCAAAATGGCTAAATATCCCCTCTGGCGAATTCGAAAAAATTGTACGAAAGATGAATATTTCCTCAAGGAATCTGGGTAAGAGGATCACGGCTGAGGATTATCCCAAGGTAATCCTTAACAGTGCCTTTATTAGGACCAGGGATCTACAATAGGATGAGGGCTTGGCCAAAATAGGAGCGAGGGGGACCTAGAAATAAATAAAAATGAGGATGGGGCAAAATACAGATCGAGGACAGGACATTATTGCAGAAACACTGGTTAATTTTACAGAATGAGCCTGTCCGGTTTATTAGTTTGCCCAAAAATCTGAATATTATATCTAGAAGGAATAGGATCTTGAAAAATTATATAGCACCCAGTAGGATTAGCAAGATCAAAAAAATGAAAACTACTAGTGGAACAATGATCAATAGAAATAGTGATTCTAGTGATCTACAAAATAATGCAATCACAGTCTATCAAAACATTTTGCAATAGAAGATTCTAAAAATCTGGCGATCTACGTCTTGCAATAATAGCACAAATTACGGATAGTGTTCCTAATCTGTTTGAGGCCGATCGATAGGGAATCCTTTTGGATCGTTAGTCATGTGCACACAGTGCATTTTTCAATGGTTTTTTTGTGCAGTTTTGTCACAACTGCATGTCTAGCCTTACGCCAGCAAAGTCTATGAGAATTCTGAAGTGGTCTGCACATGTTGCTTATTTTTACCTTGCAGATTTAATGGAGAAAATAATCTGCAGCGTGTCAATCTTGGTGCGTTTTTCAGCCAGTCTACCCATTGGTGTAATTATGAAAACCGCACCTCGTTTTTGGTGCGTTTTTCTGCCAGAAGATTCAGATCTGTTGCAGAAAAATTCTACACCAAATACTCAGCGTGCGCACATAGCCTAAACCTGTGCGCACGCTATGTGCGCACGCTGAGTTTTACTGCAGAAATTTTCTGCACCAAAATCTGCACCTTGTGGCAGAAAAAAATGCACCAAAATATGCATGCATTTTTTTTGTTGCGTTTTTATACTATGTGACTTTTTTTTTGTGTGTGAAATCAGTGGCTGGAAAGGAAACAAAATGCACTAACAGTTGACATGCTGAACACAGCATTTCAGAATTCTCACTGTGCTGGGATAAGGATGGACATGCAGATTTGAGCCACAAACTGCACCAAAAAATTAATCAAAAACACAGCATACGCACATGGCCTAAACTGGCGACTCTTGCTCCTGAGGGTCTCGACCTCAGTATTGAGCATGCCCGACATATAATTACCCCAAGATATCGCGATCGAATGAGTATGATATCATGTAATTTAAGCTGCAATGTTTTAGGGTTAGATTGGTCTTTAGCTTCTATTCAGTTTTTTCCCCAGTTAAGATAGGTCTTGCTGTGGCTTATCGTGATTACTGTTTGTTCGGGGAGGCATTATACCACTTAAAGGGAAGCTGTCACCAGGTTTTTCTTTATAAGCTGCGGCCACCACCATTAGGCTCTTTATATACAGCTTTCCAGAATACTGTATTAAAGAGCCCAGGCCGCTCTGTATAACGTAAAAAACACCTTTTAGAATACTCACCTAAGGGCTGGTCCCGTCCAATGGGTGTCTCTGCTCTCGGTCCGGCGCCTCCTCCATCTTGTGTGATCACAGTCCTCTTTCTGAGACCCATGTGGATGAGTCTTCTTACGTCATCCACGCAGACCGGCATTGCAGTCCTGCGCAGGCACACTTTGATCTGCCCTGATGAGTGCAGATCAAAGTACTAGAATGTGCAGGCGCGAGGAAAGGTCAAAGACCGCATGCACAAAATATCCAATGTTATTGATGGTCTCTTTAAAGGCACTCCGTCAGCACAAAATAACTATGCATTGTGGTGGGGCCAAACTCCTGTTCTTTCCTTTAACAATAATTTGAATACACCTTCCCACCTCCTTGTATTCCCTCAGTCTTCACCCCGCCACCCCTTCTCCCCTCTATTTTGGTTGACAGAAGGGCAGAGATGGTAGGACAACCAGCAGGTTCAATGCCCCATTTAAATGATTGACCACATCATGATGCACTGTCAGTACAGAATGACTGTTCAAAGTACAGGCGCAGTCCTTTAATAGCCATCTCTTGGGTTATTCCACACAATATTTCCATGCAACTATTTACGGAGTCTGTTGCAATTTAGCTGTTTTTCATTACTTAAAGGGATTTTTAGGTGTCGGCTCTGGCATTAGTGATTCACGTGACCACAAGTATTCACTATGCATACTCCAAACCAGAATCCAGTTAGATTGCTTTTGGTGCGCTCTATTCAAGTGCATTGCGTAAAGCCAGAAACAGTTTAGTTCTGGGGCTGACACCAGAGATTCCTCGCAGTGCAAACAATGTGAGGATTTAAAAGTCTGCAGTCACCTAATTCTAATATTATGAAATTTTGTTTAGTTAACATGAAAATAAGCAAGTTTGCAATTGACTTTTTCTGTCTACTGTGATTTCTCCTGCAGTGGGAGCTTTTATCTTACATAGTGTAAAGCTTGTTGTCAAGGAGATTGACCACCAGAGACTGTCCCACTATGCACAGTAGTTTCTTTCCAGGCTAGGGCGCTAACTCCTAAGGGTACCTTCACACTTAGCGATGCAGCAGCGATCCGACCAGCGATCTGACCTGGTCAGGATCGCTGCTGCATCGCTACATGGTCGCTGGTGAGCTGTCAAACAGGCAGAACTCACCAGCAACCACTGAACAGCCCCCAGCCAGCAGCGACGTGCAAGCGACGCTGCGCTTGCACGGAGCCGCCGACTGGAAGCTGCGGAGACTGGTAACTAAGGTAAACATCGGGTATGGTTACCCGATGTTTACATTAGTTACCAGCGCACACCGCTTAGCTGTGTGTGCAGGGAGCAGGGAGCCGCGCGCACTGAGCGCTGGCTCCTTGCTCTCCTAGCTACAGTACACATCGGGTTAATTAACCCGATGTGTAATGCAGCTACATGTGCAGAGAGCAAGGAGCAGCGCACACTGCTTAGCGCTGGCTCCTTGCTCTCCTAGCTGCTGTACACATCGGGTTAATTAACCCGATGTGTACAGCAGCTACATGTGCAGAGAGCCGGAGCCGGCAGCACAGGCAGCGTGAGAGCTGCGGAGGCTAGTAACTAAGGTAAATATCGGGTAACCACCTTGGTTACCCGATGTTTATCTTGGATACAGCTTACCGCAGCTGCCAGACGCCGGCTCCTGCTCCCTGCTCGCTTCATTTGTCGCTCTCTCGCTGTCACACACAGCGATCTGTGTGTCACAGTGGGAGAGCGCCTTTGAAGAAAACGAACCAGGGCTGTGTGTAACGAGCAGCGATCTCGCAGCAGGGGCCAGATCGCTGCTCAGTGTCACACACAGCGAGATCGCTAATGAGGTCACTGCTGCGTCACAAAAAGCGTGACTCAGCAGCGATTTCGGCAGCGAGCTCGCTGTGTGTGAAGCACCCCTAACACCCCAGTGAGCTTTCTTTAATCTATTGATTTCTATACAGTAGTTGCTTACCTTCCTCCCCCTTCCTTTTCAGCTCCTGACCTAATCAGTCCCGCCCTGCATAATCACAATTCCATAGCGCCCTCAGTTTATAAAGCTGTTCTCTCAATCATTGCTCTCACTTTCCTAAGCACTATGCTTATTCAAATAGACTATTATCTCTATATGTAAATGTAGTGATCACCATTTAAGCTTCAGAAAAATGATAGCTGAAGGAAACTGACCAGAATTGTCACTTAATTGTCACTTACATCCTGATGAGGAGAATGCAAAGCTGTGAGCTGCTCAAGAGACAACTGGAGAATACTACTTTAGATCAGTGAGCTGCTCACCTACCTTCTAGTCCCTTTAAAGGGAACCTGTCATCAGAAATTTTGCTTTAAACCTAAATGTTTCCCCCTCTGCACATGCTGGGCTGCATTCTAGGAAGGTTCCTGTACTTTTTGTGGAACCTTTTAAACCAAATTAAATACTTTATAAACTTGTGCCTTTTTGCTATGTAAATTTTTTAAATCGTCCATGGGGCGGGCTCTCTGCTGACCGTTGCTGTTCCTCCAGCAGATTTACGCCGCCCCCCAACGCTAAATTTCATATCTCAGGACGCCACCCCTGGGCGCCCGTGGTCCCGCGCATGCGCTGTGCGACTGTAGCGGGACTGTGCACTGTGTGCACCTGTGACCGCTGGTGATGTTTTGCGCAGGCACGAGGTTATGGGCGGCGCTGTGAGTGTCATCAGCAAGTGCCGCCCATAACCTCGTGACCGTACTTTCCCCTCTTCCTCCAGCGTTCTGCGCAAGCGCTTGCTGGCCAGATGACCCGACGTCACCTCTTTCCCATCTTGCCCTGCTGCAGGGTAAGATGGGAAGGTGGTGACGTCGGGTCATTTGGCCGGCAAGCGCTTGCGCAGAACGCTGGAGGCAGTGGGGGAAAGCGCGTCCACGAGATTATGGGCGGGCACTTGCGATGCAATCACAGCGCAGCCCTTAATTTTGTGCTTGTGACACACATCACCAGCGATCCTGGCGTGGGCGGCACCTCAGGCGCAGTGGGCGGCGTCCTGATGGATGAAATGGAGCGTGGGGGGACGGCGTCAATGTGCTGCAGGAACAGCAACGGTCACCAGAGAGCCCGTCCCCATGGACGATTTACAAAATTTACATAGCAAAAGGTACAAGTGTATAAAGTATTTAATTAGGTTAAAAAGGGTCCACGAAAAGTACAGGAACCTTGCTAGAATGCAGCCCAGGAGCTGCAGAGGGGGAAGCTTTAGGGTTTCAAGCTAAATTTCTGGTGACTGGTTCCCTTTAAGCTCCTGACCTGTTATCAGTACTGCAAAATCGCAACCCCCCAGCTGTCATCAGTTTTCACTTATAGGGAACCTGTCACCAGAATTTGATTTGGCCTTCTAAACTAAAACTAGCACCTTAAGCAGCACCTGTACTGCATTATATAAAGGTGCACGTTACCCCCCTGACCACCCCCTGTAGACCCCAAAAATACCTTTATAAAATCTCCCGCCCCGATGGGCGTCCTAATCTGCTCTTCCTGTCCCTCCTTTCTCCCTCCTCCTGTGCTGATTGACGTGGATGACTCCATCCAAGTAGGCGGGCAAAATCTCCTTATTCCGGCTCACGCAGACGCACTTCTCTCTGCTCTGTTGCGGGCAGAGCTGAAAACACGCTTGTGCAAACCAGCGTGTTCTTTGCACAGGCGCGAGATTTTGCCCAGAGATGTGGATGAAGCAAGCGTACCATGTTTTGAGCTAAAGCCAGAACAGAAAGGAGATGTCAAGACCTTCCATTATATGTTTTAATTTCTATTTTCTTGTTAATATCACTGGCATTAACACAAAAGGAAGACCAATATCCAATATCCTTGGTTATATCTTTATTAGATTTTGTCCATTGTGATATTCAAAGTGGCTCAATATCAAATGCCAAATTTAAAGGTGTTTATGATTAGCAAAAAGTATGTGAACCCTTGAGGGAGGAAAAAAATATACTGTATATGAAAGCAAGGTATAACTAAAGGCCTCCTCCATACACAGCTTTCAGCAGAACATCTGACTGGCAGCCATTTCTCCCAACTCCACCGCAAAACATTTAGGTTTTCAATGGTGAGAGTTAAGAAAGCCATTAATTATGTGCCCTAATCTGACACCAAGTTCATGTTTTCCAATCAGGTGGCAGCAGAAGACAGGCATCCTGATGCCATCAGTTCATGTTCTTAATGTAGTTTTGAGAACATCATTTCATGCACACTGTACTGTATATACTGTGCTCAAGCCAAAAACTGATAAACAATGGTAATGTGGTGTGTGTCATCAAGAACTGCATAGGAGAAACTCACTATTGAGAAGACTAGCAGAGCTGCAGCAGATCATTGTTTAATTCAAAACTACAGCAAGCAGCTCTGTAAGGGTATGTGCGCACATCTGCGTTCTGCCGTGCCAAATCTTCCGCAGCGTTTGTGCATTTCTGGATGCAGCTGCGTTCTGGATGCACTGTTGAATGCAGAATTCATGCGTTCTGGATGCTTGCTCTGCCATAGACAGTGGGAAAAGCATCCGGAGCGCACAAAAGAAGTGACATATTGCTTTTTAGAACGCAGCGTTTTGGATCAGAATGTCAGCATCTGAATCGCTGTGCTCTCAAACGCAACATGCAGTTGTATTATGCACAATCTTCATAGATTGTGCTGGGGACACAGGACCCATGCAGTTACGCTGCATTTCTAAACGCAGCGTAAAAGCATGCAACACGCAGACGTGCGCACACAGCCTAAGTGACCAAGTGTTAGAATCAGAGTGCATCAACGCACATGCTTGGTTGCCGTTCATTCATTTTCCAAGGGCTTCCAAATACACTTGACTTTTTTCTGGCAACTCCATAGAAAATTAATGGAATAGCTACCGACAGTGAGCTGTTGATCAGTGGAGGGGGTATGGTCGGACAACTTGGCACAAGCAGCTAGTCACAGCAGTGATAACATCCTAGTGATAAAATCTTCATTGTAAGCAAACTGCATACAGCTTAATAAATGACACATGGCTGAAATCTGTGTTTCATAGCAAAAACCTGTTGACAGATTCCCTTTTAAGAATAACCCCTATGCACTATATTTGTTTTGTGGTGGAGGGTAGAAAAACAAGGTTTTGTCTATAAGGAAATTGGACTGTGTATGTGTGTATAAATATATGCAAATAAACAAATATCATTCCAACTTGAAATGTCATTCTTTTTCCCTAGTTACAAGTGATAAAATATTACGGTATATTTCAAGTGGTTTGTACAAATAACTTACATTTGCAGTCTCCATAGGACTGTAACTATGTTTCTGTTGGTCCTCCATATCAGGACATGAAGACTACTTTTGGGTCCATCTAGACCAGGGGTCTCAAACTCGGCTGGGTGTATGGGCCACACAGAGGAAAAAATAATTTGGGGAGCCGCATTCTTTGCAGGACAAAGTGACATTTGTATTGGTACCATATATATATTTTTATTTTATTTTTTTTTTTACACACCACCTTTTGGATCACTGATTTTGAACATTTTTTCACTTATTTATTATAACAAATGTGCACATTCTTTGTTTAAATATAAAAAAAAAATTTTGATGGTAAAAACAAAATGTCATGCCTTATTTTGTTTGGTTTTTTTTTGTTTTGTTTTACATTTTATCCCTTTCTTGCAACTAATGGTGTTAAAATTATCACTATATAAAAATTGTGACCAATATCTTTTAGTAATGTTCCCCATCTTGTTGTAATGTGCCCATCCTAGTCCCCATCCTACAGTAATGTGCCAACCTTGCCCCATCCTATAGTAATGTCCCCAGCCTTGTCCCCATGTTGTCGTAATGTGCCCATCCTGTAGTAATATGTCCATCCTTGTCCCCATCTTATAGTAATGTTCCCAGCCTTATCCCTATCCTATAGTAATGTTTTTCATCCTTGTCCCCTTGTAGTAATGTCCCTATCCTGTAGTACTGTCCCCAGCCTTGTCCCCATTCTATAGTAATGTCCCCATCCAATAGTATTATGCCCATCCTTGTAATATCCCCATCCTTTAATAATGTCCCCAGTCTTGTCTCCATCCTATAGTCATGTGCCCACCTTGTCCCCATCCTATAGTCATGTGCCCACCTTGTCCCCATCCTATAGTCATGTGCCCACCTTGTCCCCATCCTATAGTCATGTGCCCATCTTGTCCCCATCCTCTAGTCATGTGCCCATCTTGTCCCCATCCTATAGTCATGTGCCCATCTTGTCCCCATCCTATAGTCATGTGCCCATCTTGTCCCCATCCTATAGTCATGTGCCCATCTTGTCCCCATCCTATAGTCATGTGCCCATCTTGTCCCCATCCTATAGTCATGTGCCCATCTTGTCCCCATCCTATAGTCATGTGCCCATCTTGTCCCCATCCTATAGTCATGTGCCCATCTTGTCCCCATCCTATAGTCATGTGCCCATCTTGTCCCCATCCTATAGTCATGTGCCCATCTTGTCCCCATCCTATAGTCATGTGCCCATCTTGTCCCCATCCTATAGTCATGTGCCCATCTTGTCCCCATCCTATAGTCATGTGCCCATCTTGTCCCCATCCTATAGTCATGTGCCCATCTTGTCCCCATCCTATAGTCATGTGCCCATCTTGTCCCCATCCTATAGTCATGTGCCCATCTTGTCCCCATCCTATAGTCATGTGCCCATCTTGTCCCCATCCTATAGTCATGTGCCCATCTTGTCCCCATCCTATAGTCATGTGCCCATCTTGTCCCCATCCTATAGTCATGTGCCCATCTTGTCCCCATCCTATAGTCATGTGCCCATCTTGTCCCCATCCTATAGTCATGTGCCCATCTTGTCCCCATCCTATAGTCATGTGCCCATCTTGTCCCCATCCTATAGTCATGTGCCCATCTTGTCCCCATCCTATAGTCATGTGCCCATCTTGTCCCCATCCTATAGTCATGTGCCCATCTTGTCCCCATCCTATAGTCATGTGCCCATCTTGTCCCCATCCTATAGTCATGTGCCCACCTTGTCCCCATCCTATAGTCATGTGCCCACCTTGTCCCCATCCTATAGTCATGTGCCCACCTTGTCCCCATCCTATAGTCATGTGCCCACCTTGTCCCCATCCTATAGTCATGTGCCCACCTTGTCCCCATCCTATAGTAATGTCCCCATCCTGTAGTAATGGGTGGGGCAGTGGCGACGGCTGAAAGGGGGCAGGGGCGCTATAACTTATCAATCGCTCTCCTCAGCTTCCACAGACGCCGGAGTGAAGCTGAGGGGGCGGTCTCCAGCCCCAGATCCACAGTGATTGGAGAGATTGGTCACAAGGCCCGTCTCCAATCAGAGCTGGGGGCGGGTGAAACAAAGGTCACCCAGCTCCAGCCAATGATCAGGGCTATAGCTGCACTGATCATGGCTGGATTTCAATGTTTCAGCTATTTTCAATGGCGGAAACATTACAGTGGCTGTGATTGGCTGAGCGGCGTTCGTCACCCTAAAACAGTCTCCGTAGGTCCAGGAGACACCACCCCTCCTGAGATCCCCTCCTCCCCGAATCTAAGGTATTTGCAATGCAAAGCGATCGCAGCCACTGGGGCTCCAGGGCCGCGATTTCGCCATGACATACTGGGTACGTCATGGGTCCTTAAGTACCAGGGAGCCATGACGTACCCAGTACGTCATAGGTCGCTAAGGGGTTATTGTGCCGTCCTTCACATACACAAAAAACCTAAACACCATTCTTTTCACCTGTCCCGCATTGCCTCGACTGCCTCATCTCTGCTTCCTGCGGCCCCCAGGCCTGTGCCCCTGTTAACTATTGCGGCAGGGGCCGAAGCCCCTGTCGGTGATTTATGTCAATGATTGTTTTGCCAGCGCTGCGCGCACAGAGCCCTTGACTCTGAGAGCGCAGCGCCGGCAAAACATTCATCTAACTAAGTGCAGACAGTGGCTGCAGCCCCTGCACCGGTCGCGATAGTTAACAGGGGCACGGGCCTGGGGGCTGCAGGAAGCAGCCTGAGGGGCCACATGCGGCCCGCGTGTTTGAGACCTCTGATCTAGACTTAGCTGAGCCCTAACAAAAGTAACTGACAGTGAAAGAAGGCAGAGTCTTAGGGGTACTTTGCACGTTGCGACATCGCTAGCATTGGCTAGCGATGCTGAGCGCGATAGTACCTGCGAACATTAACACTATGGCAGCTTCACATGCACATACCTGGTCGGCGACGTCGCTGTGACTGCTGAAAAATATCCCTCCTTCAAGGGGGAGGTGCGTTCAGCGTCACAGCGACGTCACTAATCAGCCGGCCAACAGAAGCGGAGGGGCGGAGATGAGTGGGACATAACATCCTGCCCACCTTCTTTCTTCCGCATTGCCGGTGGACGCAGGTAAGGAGATGTTTGTCGCTCCTGCGGGTTTACATACAGCGATGTGTGGTGCTACAGGAGCGACAAACAACATCGTACCTGCGGTCGACCCGACATTATGAAAATGGCCGACTCTACACAGATCACCGATTTTCGACGCTTTTGTGATCGTTTATCGGCGCATCTAGGATTTACACGTTGCGATGTAGTTACCGACGCCGGATGTGCGTCACTAACGACGTGACCCCGACGATATTTCGGATGCGATGTCGCAGTGTGTAAAATACCCCTTACTGTACCTGGGGCAGCTCTACAACCATTTTACAAATCCTTCTCTGTTTTTTTTTTTTTTTTTAATTTTTTTTTGTTATTTTGTGAAATAAAGCATTAATTTTCTCTTTAAATGGGGCTTAAGGCGACCTTTCAGGATCAGTAAGTTTTATTGCTCTAAGTTATTCTGTTATCCTATGGTAAGCTTCTGTAGAATTTAGGGGTGCTTCACACACAGCGAGCTCACTGCCGGGATCGCTGCTGAGTCACGCTTTTTGTGACGCAGCAGTGACCTCATTAGCGATCTCGCTGTGTGTGACACTGAGCAGCGATCTGGCCCCTGCTGCGAGATTGCTGCTCGTTACACACAGCCCTAGTTCGTTTTCTTCAAAGGCGCTCTCCCGCTGTGACACACAGATCGCTGTGTGTGACAGCGAGAGAGCGACAAATGAAGCGAGCAGGGAGCAGGAGCCGGCGTCTGACAGCTGAGGTAGGCTTGTAACCAAGATAAACATCGGGTAACCAAGGTGGTTACCCGATATTTACCTTAGTTACCAGCCTCTGCAGCTCTCACGCTGCCTGTGCTGCCGGCTCCGGCTCTCTGCACATGTAGCTGCTGTACACATCGGGTTAATTAACCCGATGTGTACAGCAGCTAGGAGAGCAAGGAGCCAGCGCTCAGTGTGCGCGGCTCCCTGCTCCCTGCACACACAGCTAAGCGGTGTGCGCTGGTAACTAATGTAAACATCAGGTAACCATACCCGATGTTTACCTTAGTTACCAGTCTCCGCAGCTTCCAGACGGCGGCTCCGTGCAAGCGCAGCATCGCTTGCACGTCGCTGCTGGCTGGGGGCTGTTCACTGGTCGCTGGTGTGATCTGCCTGTTTTAACAGCTCACCAGCGACCATGTAGCGATGCAGCAGCAATCCTGACCAGGTCAGATCGCTGGTCGGATCGCTGCTGCATCGCTAAGTGTGAAGGTACCCTGAGTGTGAGGTATTAACTAGTCAAGCGTCTTCTACCTCCCAGAGCTGGCATCAGTGATAGTAAATCTGAATTGAATTTGCACTGCTGCCCCCACTCATACTCCCTCCCTCCTCCCAGCAGTGATAGTGAATGCACTGGAAGTGGGTGGGGGAGCAGTGAATATTTAAATTGTATTTACATATGCTTCACTAGTGTGCAGGAGACACTGAATTCTAGAGGAGCTTACAGCAAGATAACAGGATAAGGTAGAACAATAAAACTTACTGATCTTGAAAGGTCTCATTAAACCCTATTTAAAGATAACATTAGTATTCTGCTCCAAAATCATCTGATCAATTCTATTCAAATAAAAAAAGGAAAGACTGCATTCCCTTCAGTTTTTCTCACAAACCAAGCATTGGCCCAGTTAATTTTAACAAGTACATGAAGTTAAAAAAAAAAAATGTTTAAAAGAAAGCCATAATTGTCAGGGAAAAAGAAACAAAGGGAATCTGTCAGCAGGATTTTTTGCTGCCCCATCTGAGCTCAGCATGTGATCTGTTCCAGCGGTGTGTCACTTACTCGGCAGCTTGCTACTTTGCTTTTTTTGATTGACAGGTCAGGTGCCTTAGGTTGAGATACTAGCAACAAGATTTTTGGCCGCACCACCTCCAAAGTTCACATCGCCAAGATCTGAACCATTTCACCCGCGGAGTTAAGCTGGTGTCACACATAACGACGACGACAACGACGTCGCTGCTACGTCACCATTTTCTGTGACGTTGCAGCGACGTCCCGTCGCTGTCGCTGTATGTGACATCCAGCAACGACCTGGCCCCTGCTGTGAGGTCGCCGGTCGTTGCTGAATGTCCAGCTTCATTTTTTGGTCGTCACTCTCCCGCTGTGACACACACATCGCTGTGTGTGACAGCGAGAGAGCGACGAAATGAAGCGAGCAGGAGCCGGCACTGGCAGCTGCGGTAAGCTGTAACCAGCATAAACATCGGGTAACCAAGGGAAGACCTTTCCCTGGTTACCCGATGTTTACGCTGGTTACCAGCCTCCGCTCTTGCTGCCAGTGCCGGCTCCTGCACTGTGACATGTGGCTGCAGTATGCATCGGGTAATTAACCCGATGTATACTGTAGCAAGGAGAGCAAGGAGCCAGCGCTAAGCAGTGCGCGGCTCCCTGCTCTCTGAACTGTGACATGTAGCTGCAGCACACATCGGGTTAATTAACCCGATGTGTGCTGCAGGAGAGCAAGGAGCCAGCGCTAAGCGCGGCTCCCTGCTCTCTGAACTGTGACATGTAGCTGCAGCACACATCGGGTTAATTAACCCGATGTGTGCTGCAGGAGAGCAAGGAGCCAGCGCTAAGCGCGGCTCCCTGCTCTCTGAACATGTAGCACAGCGACCTTATGATCGCTGCTTCTGCTGTGTTTGACAGCTAAGCAGCGATCATAACAGCGACTTACAAGGTCGCTGTTACGTCACCGAAAATGGTGACGTAACAGCGACGTCGTTGTCGCTGTCGTTTAGTGTGACACCAGCTTTAGTTCCACATTTGTGCTTGTATTCTAGCCTTTGGTGTCTGACAAATCAGATGATGCTGGGTGGGATTACACCCAAAGTTGCTGCTTACTTCACTGTTCATATTATGCCCCGTGGACACTTGCCTATTTGTATACGACCTTGTGGATGTATATAAATATCTATGCTCCAGGACCTTTTCATAAATGGGTTGTGCTGTTCCTTGTTTGGAAATGAGTGAATTGACAACTTGGTACCATTTCCTTTTGTAAATGGTTATGTCTTTACGCAATCACACTGTATGGGTGCATGTACGTGTCAGTGTTATCTGGGTAGGCTGATGGTCTCCTGAACCAAGCCCTACATCCTTATATTTGCGTATGTGGCTTATGAGACCACTCTGGGTCCAGAAATTACTGTCCGACGTGATATGATTGTTGGATGTGTGAATTCAGCCCAAGGTTGGGTTTTCATGAAGCTATAGAGTACCACAAGGGGATACCTGCCTATAATTTGCTTTGGTTTTGCCTCAAATCTAGAACAGATGAACCACACAAAACTCAGATAGTAACTTCTCTCTGCACTGGCTGCGAAACCGCTGCAGACCCTCACTCACTTGGTACTCTGCAATGCCACATATTACATTCTCAAAAACTCCTTGTGAAATCCCAGCCTAAGTACCAATTTGGATAATGTCCCTGTGTAGGGACACTGATTTGACAAGGGGAATGTTCATGCTCTGTTATCAATTTATTCAGAATATCCAGGAGTAACAGCACAAAAAATAAGATTCTACAAAATTTATTATAGCCTCTGAGTAATTATAAAACAGCTGTACGAAGAATGGACATATCCTCTTTAAGTTAACAAAAAAAAGCAAAAAACCTAATTATTTTTGGAACTTTTGTGGTTTACTCAAAATCCACAGAACTGGAGATGGAGCTGCCGAATCTTTGGCTGAGTCTTAACAGTTGATTGACAATAAAACAATATTAGCAAGTTCTTTATAATCTAAAAATATTTCATAATGCGTTTAGTCAAACTTGGTCTTTGTGCCTGTGCAACACATTGCAGTGTCTAATGCTGCAGTAACACCGTGGCCCATATTTATCGAGTGGTGGTGTTCTTGTTGGTCTTGATGAGTAGCAGAAGTGTTGGAGTTAAACCAGCTCTGGGGTCACACCCTTGTCGCACCTCAGTTCTGACCGTTTTTGTGGCGCAGGTCAAAACAATCGTGAAAATGTCAAGTCACAAAATTTTTGCCCAGTGCTCAGAATTTTGTTGTAACATTTTATGGCCGCTGTCAAATTTATACAATTGGGAAGTATACTTTTATATAAACAGTGTGCTATCGTCAATTTATAAAAAAAAAAAAAAACTGACAAAGGAGCTTTGGCTCAACATCTACAACGAAAATTTTTATTAACCAATAATCACATACACATATTCAAAAAGATACATGAATCAGTATATTAGAAAAAGATTCCTTAAAACACCTCTACCTGAGGGGTTAATAGCTAGTGCAACCAGTCCCAGCGGTGCAAGTGGATAATAAAGGGTCCCACAGGGGCAGCAAATATTAAACCCTACAATAATTAATCCAATATCGCTCAGTGAAGGAAGGTTAGAGAACAAAATAAGCTCCTGGCTTATCCGTACAATTACCGCCAAGTCTCCACTCCAACGCGCGTTTCACTACTTCTTCAGGGAAAAAAGGAGAGAAGCTTTATTTATTTATTTATTTATTTTTATTTTTTTATTTATTTTTTTTTTTCTCCTCTCACTGACTGTCCACTAAAAAAAAAACAGACTCTTAGGCGAGTCTCATCCAAAATAAGAGACTATTAAAGTCTATGGGTACACAAAAGACTAACCACTTAACATCAGAATATTACAGATACATTGCCATTTGTTAATATAGGAAACTATACTTTGTCTTGTAAATTTTAATAAATACTAAAGCCAGGTAATGGAGATAAAAATTTGGATTTATCTTCACTGGTGTACACTTAACTGATGGGAGAGTGCAGTACTTGTATAATGACAATAACTTGAATAAATGATGTATGTTCTCTTCCTGGCAAGAAAAAGACAAAAGAACACACTTAGCCTTTTTATTCACTAAAGACTGTGACTGTAATGTGGGCGTCACACGAGACGATATATCATGTGATATGTCGTCGGGGTCACGTCGTAAGTGACGCACATCCGTCATCGTTTGATATCGTAGCGTGTGACCACTATGAACGAGCAGAAATACTCACGTTCTCGTTCATCGTTGACACGTCGCTCATTTTCAAAAAATCGAAAGTCAGGTTGTTTATTATTCCCGAGGCAGCACACATCGCTCCGTGTGACACCCCGGGAACGATGAACTGCAGCTTACCTGCGGCCACTGGCAATGCGGAAGGAAGGAGGTGGGCGGGATGTTACGTCCCGCTCATCTCCGCCCCTCAGCTTCTATTGGCCGGCCGCTGTGTGACGTCGCTGTGACGCTGAACGTCCCTCCCCCTTCAGGAAGTGGATGTTTTCCGCCCACAGCGACGTCGCTCAGCAGGTAAGTGCGTGTGACGGGGGTTTAACGACTTTGTGCACCACGGGCAACTAATTGCCTGTGACGCACAAACGACTGGGGCGGGTGCGATCACTCGTGCGATCGCACGATGAATCATCTCGTGACACGCCCGCATTAGGCTATGTTCACACGTATTTTTTTTTTTTATGCAGTAAAACCTGCTCTCTTGAATGTAAAGAGGCTGCTTCCAAAAAGCCAGGTTTTGTAGCATTTTCTGCTTTTGTTTTTTTAATGCTTTTTGGTGTTAAATGTCTGTGTAATGCTAGTTTAATTCACTATAAAAGCAGCAATAACCGCAGCATTGTTTTTGCACGCTCATTGCTATCAATTGTGGAAAAAGCAGCAAAAAACGCTGAAAGAATTGACGTGCTGCTTCTTTCAAACAAGCAGCAAAAACGCAGCAGTTTTCCCAATTCAGTCAGGAAAGAAAGCGTGAGTGATTTCTGGATAACTTTTGCTTGTTCTGTAAAAAGCAGCTTTTAATTTGTTTGGAAAAATGCAACATGTGAACGTAGCCTTATATGAAGGGGGAAGCGCTTGATCTATACTTAGGCTTTGCGCATACTGCTTTCATTTAGCATTAGTCAGTGTTGGTGCACAAAAAACACAGCATGCACGCATATTGGTTGTTTGCTAGTTTGTTTGGCTACATGGCACTTGCCTTGTGGCAAACATAGTCCATTTAGAAAGCAAAATAAATAACTGGCCAGCCTAGGTCCTGCATCTCCCCACCGTGCGCTTCCCAGGGTCTCCGATTTTCTTCTTTATTTTTCTTCCCACAGTGACCGTACCATGGCATCCACTGATTAGCTGCTGCCCTTATGCACGGTCCCTGATGGAAGACGACCTGCCAGGCAGGGTGCGGGCTAGTGACTGTGTGTATGTGTACTAGCACACGGACATACAATGGGCAGGGTGCATGGAGAGCCCGATGACTGAAATGTAAGGGGGTCTCAGGTGAAAACAAGTTAAAGCTTAGCCATAGGATTTGTGACAACCTATTGATCGATGGGTTTCCCACCGCCGGAACATGCACGGATTAGCTGGTGGGGAGTTTTCAGTGCCATTAGAATGGTGCAGTAATGATGTCCATGCACGACCTTTCTTCAATTCATTCTCTATGGAGTTGCCAGAAAAATCCAAGTGTTGTACTGTGAAGCCCGTGCAGAATGATTGGCGAGCGAGCATGTGCATTGTCACACTCTGATTCTAAACAGTAAGAAACAGCTTAGAATCCACAGCCAGAAATTATATAGCAAATTTAAAGGGAACCTGTCAGCAGAAATTTTGCTTTAAACCGAAAAGTTTCCCCTTCTGCAGCTAATGGGCTGCATTGTAGCAAGGTTCCTATAGTTTTTGTGCCCCCTTTTAGACCAAATTAAATACTTTATAAAGTTGTACCTTTTTGGTATGCAAATCTCCTAAATTATCCATGGGGGCGGGCTGTCTGGTGTCCGTTACTGTCCCTCCTGCTGATTAACGCCGTCCCCAAACGCTCCATTTCATACTTCAGGACGCCGCCCAGTGGTCCCGCGCATGCGCCGTGCGACTGTACACAGTGTGACCGCTGGTGACGTGTTGCGCAGGCACGAGATTATGGGTGGCGCTGTGATTGTCATCAGCAAGTACTTGCCCATCATCTCGTGCCCGACGTCACCTCTCGTAACCGGTGGTGTCCTGCTCCGCTTCTCCCATCTATTTCCTGCTCCAGGGTAAGATGGGAAAGAGGTGACGTCAGGTCATCTGGCCAGCGCTTGCACAGAACGCTGGAGGCAGAGGGGAAAGGGCGGGCACGAGATTATGGGCGGGCACTTGCTGATGACAATCACATCGCCGCCCATAATCTCGTGCCTGCGCAACATGTCACCAGCGGTCATACTGTGCACAGTCCCGGTACAGTCGCACGGCGCATGCGCGGGACCTCGGGCGCACTGGGCGGCGTCCTGAAGTATGAAATGGAGCGTTGGGGGACGGCGTAAATCGGCAGGAGGGACAGTAACTGACACCAGACAGCCCGCCCCCATGGATAATTTAGGAGATTTGCATACCAAAAGGTACAACTTTAGAAAGTATTTAATTTGGTCTAAAAGGGGGCACAAAAACTATAGGAACCTTGCTACAAAGCAGCCCAGGAGCTGCAGAGGGGGAAACTTTTAGGTTTAAAGCAAAATTTCTGCTGACCTTTAAGGGAAGGGGGGTGCACAAGTCAAGCAAAACAAACCACGTAGAAAGAGAAAAGCGCTTGACCAAAAGGCACTCACTCCAAAAATTTGAAACTATATAATTTTATTTTTGGAGTGAGTGCCTTTTGGTCAAGCGCTTTTCTCTTTCTGCACTCTGATTCTAACATCTGGTAACTTACTGAGCTACTTGCTGTAATTTAGATTTAAACACTGATCTGCTGCAGCTCTGCTAGTCTTCTCAATAGTGAGTTTTTCCTATGCAGTTCTTGATGACGCACACAATTACCATTGTTTATCAGTTTTCTGCTTGTGCACAGTATAGGCGGTGAAGCAGGGAATGATTTTGTCAAAACTATAGTAAGAACAAGTGATGGCATCAGGTTGTCTTCTGCTGCCCTCTGATTGGAAAACATGAACTTGGTGTCAGATTAGGTCACACGTTTAATAATGGCTTTTTTGACTCTCCCCATTGAAAACCTAAATGTTTTGCCAAATTGAATGTTCTTGTGTGGTGGAGTTGGAGGAGATGGCTGCCGGTCAGATGTTCTGCTGAAAGCTATCTGTGTATGGAGGAGGCCTTTTAATTAGCCCTCGTTTTGTTTTTTTGGTTTTTTTTTTCTCCCCCAATGGTTCCCATACTTTTTCATTATCGTAAACTCCTTTTTAAATTTGGGATTTGATATTGAGCTACAATGAATATGACAATGGACAAAGTCTAAGGGTACTTTCACACTTGCGTTATTTTCCTTCCGTTACAATCCGCCCTTTTGGGAAACAGCGGAATCCGTTAACGGATTCCGCTGTTTCCCATAGACTTGTATGGTTGACGGATTGTACCAAAAGGAGCTGCGTTGCTTCCGCTGGGCGACGCTCCGTTGCTTCCGCCCAGCGGGAGCAACGCAGCATGTAACGTTATTTTGAGCAGCGGAATCCTCTGGATTTCACTGCGCATGCTCTTTTTTTTTTTTTTTTTTTTTTTTTTTTTTAAATCAAACTTTATTTTGGCTCGCGGTGGCCGAACGTTCAGCTGAGCGCCCGGCTGCCGGCAAGCGACAGCGCTCAGCTGAATGACCGGCCACCAGCATGCCCGGCCGCCGGCAAGTCACAGCGCTCAGCTGAGCGCCCGCCCGCCGGCATGCCCGGGCGCCGGCAAGTGACAGCGATCAGCTGATCACCCGGCGGCCGGCTGCAGGGAGCGATCAGCTGATCACCCGGCGGCCGGCTGCAGGGAGCGATCAGCTGATCACCCGGCGGCCGGCTGCAGGGAGCGATCAGCTGATCACCCGGCGGCCGGCTGCAGGGAGCGATCAGCTGATCACCCGGCGGCCGGCTGCAGGGAGCGATCAGCTGATCACCCGGCGGCCGGCTGCAGGGAGCGATCAGCTGATCACCCGGCGGCCGGCTGCAGGGAGCGATCAGCTGATCACCCGGCGGCCGGCTGCAGGGAGCGATCAGCTGATCACCCGGCGGCCGGGAGCGATCAGCTGATCACCCGGCGGCCGGCTGCAGGGAGCGATCAGCTGATCACCCGGCGGCCGGCTGCAGGGAGCGATCAGCTGATCACCCGGCGGCCGGCTGCAGGGAGCGATCAGCTGATCACCCGGCGGCCGGCTGCAGGGAGCGATCAGCTGATCACCCGGCGGCCGGCTGCAGGGAGCGATCAGCTGATCACCCGGCGGCCGGCTGCCGGGAGCGATCAGCTGATCACCCGGCGGGCGGGAGCGATCAGCTGATCACCCGGCGGCCGGCTACTGGGAGCAATCAGCTGATCGTTCACTATAGTCTGCCGCTGGTAAAACCGGGAAAAAAAAAAAAAAAAAAATCAAAACGAATTGCGTTGTTTTGCAGCATCCGTTGCATCCGTTGTGTCACTATATGCAACACATCCGTTGCATCCGTTACACAACGCAATGCAACGGATACCGTTCAACGCAAGTGTGAAAGTAGCCTTATAAAGATATAACCAAGGATATGGGTCTACGTTTTGTGTTAATTGCCAATTACTGGTCCCCTGGGAGAACTGGGAAAGAAAAATGGCCACAAGATCCAGGGACCTAGCACCCCTGCATTATAACAAACCTGGGCAAACATTCTGGCTCAGTTTGCAGAAAAAAAACCTTGACTTAAATCAAATTAATTGTTTTTAAAACTTTGTAGCCTATGTAGCTAGATAATGAAATTCTTATTGTGCACACTCCCAGTTGACAGTAGCCAGTGTCACCTGTGTCCCACACTGTTGGCCATCTACAAGGTTATGCAAGTCCCAGTTCACACCCAATTTGTGGCCCCTGTTTATGAAATACTATGGGGCATTTGATAGATGCCATACAATGCCATCCATCATCCATAGGCTCTGGTTGCACATTGCGTGACCATCTGAGCTGCAGGTCTGTACAGAAGAATTTCGTAGCAGTGGACATTTTGGCTGATAGTATGATTTTAAATGTGCAATTTCATCCTGGGGTTATGGTATTAGATTTTTGCCATAATCGTATGATTGGTGGTCAACTACAGAAACCCCTTTGCGAATCCTTACAGCTTATTCCCTGAATAGTGTCCTCCCAGCCATGTACTATGTATCAAACTGCTCCATTCTACAGATCAGCGGAGGTCCCGTTATTTAGATCTAGTCTGATTGCTAGACGGTTGCATGTCATAGCAATAAGTCATCACTTAGTATCGTAGGAATGCCCCTTACATTTCCAATTAAACCACTGATAAACTTAAGAAATATAAATTTCATGAAAAAATATTTACTTTGTGTCACAAACTTAACTCAGTAGTCTAACTGCTTACACCACACCTCAATCACTATGCTTTATCACCACCGTTAACACGATTTTGCATCATAAAGGGTACCTGTCTACACCCAGGACCACGAGCAGTTCTGGGTGTATATCGCTAATCCCTGCCTAACCGTCCCCGTATACACTAGAATAGATAAAGAGCTCTTTAGAAGAAGTATTTCCAAAGATCTTTTATCGTATGCTAATGAGCACGGGGACCAGTCTCAAGGGCGTTGCTTTGATTATGCGCACTACTTCAGTTTGAAGCTGGGACGCATACACCCGGCTTCATAGTGCACATGACCCAAACTCCGGGGTCATGCGCACTGAGCCGAAATCCAGCGTCGGGCGGCGACGGCAGCGGAGAGGTGAGTGATATCATCCTGTGACGCTGTGCATTCATTAGCATGATGGCACAACCACAGGGGTGTACTAACATGCTAATGGGGCCAACTAGCAAGCGAAGCAATGCCCTTGGTACTAGTCCCCGTGCTCATTAGCATACGATAAAAGATCTTTAGAAATACTTTTTCTAAAGATCTCTTTATCTATGCTACTAGATGCAGGGACGGTTAGGCAGGGATTAGAAATATGCAGCCAGAACTGCTCATGGTTCTGGGTGCATATTGGACCTGCTGGGTTCAGTTTATCACAAAATCACACCAACCACAAGAGTCTTTGGGACTTCACTTCTTATGGCCATTCTGGGTTACAGTGGTCAGTCCCCACCACCCCCCCACCCCCAGCAGTCAGTTATCGCCTATCCTATGGGTGGGTGATGTGTGTTTAGTGGGCATATCCTGGCCATACACATGACATTTGCCAGGACACTCTCTTCTAACTTCCCCATACCGGAGTGCTCAGCCAAGCACTCGTGTTCCCAATGGGATCAAGAAGGAAGCCATTGCAAGAAACTTCTAGTAGTGGCCGATCTCTGCTGAAAGTAGTAGAATCCGAGAATAAAAATCCCCTGACAGATTATGTTGGAAGAGCGAAGATATAGGCAGTAGGAGAGTCAGGAGACCCCCAGAAACATAAGGTGATTGTCTGGACACACTGGAATTGGTGGGGTTGACCAAATTTCATGTAAGACTAGGGTAGGGTGACCCAATGGCAGTAATATGATGGATTCCGGCACACCGATCTTCCATAAAAAAAATTGCAGCTTTATTCACATTCAAAATGTCTTTAAAACCATAAAACATTAGGTTAATATAGCCCCGGCTTACGCGTTTCAGAACAAGTACTTATTCTTAGTATGGACTTGTTCCGAAACGCAGAAGTCAGGGCCATGTTGGCCTAATGTTTTATGGTTTTAAAGACCTTTTGAATGTGAATAAACATGCAATTATTTTTTTTTTTTTTTTATGGTAGATCGGTGTGCCGGAATCCTTCATCACACCACGGTTTACGTGGCAGCCACTTTCCGTGCACCTGTGGATCCATCCGGGATATTGGGGAGCGCCTGCCTTTTCCCCCCTCCCTAAACACATATGATCAAATGGCAGGGCAGCGCAAGAGAGTCTAAATTCCTGCGGTAATATAGATTTGTTATTGGGCCGTAAAAATATATTCTGGAATTCCTGAATAATAAATATGAAGAAATTAGAAGCTAATCAAATAATTAAACCGGGACCAAGAAAATGAAGTATAATTCCCCTTCTGCAGCATTGTCGTAAAAGTAGTTTGGAAATAGACCTGTATGGCTTGAATCTGTTGGCAAGTGGGAATGATTTGGGTAGTATCGGAGAACAGAGAAGCAGATAGTTAAAATTCTGCGCAGCTGCTCTTCAAGCGCTGTCAGCAAAATCCAGGTGGTGTTTACAGTGCCCGTGTTCTGTGAATGGAGAGAACAGAGGGGCTGTTGTGATGGCTGACAGCACACTGCGTCACCCCTCTGCTGTCTGCCATCACAAAGTGTGAACACCAGAAGTGGCGCATGTATGCCGCAAAAGGTGCAGGGAAGATATAGGCCACGCTGCTGCCTACGTATGCCACCTAAGGAGAAAGTGGCCTATACTACAGATTCCAGAGGTCTAAGAGTAGGCCACAGCCAAGGGATTTCAGGGAGATAAAAATGACTAGGGGTAGGATTCCGGTAGGATTGCTCACTGAAGGTGTGTAGCAGAAGCCTGTAGTGAGAGGTCAATTGATAGTTGGGTGACTTGTAGGTACAAATGGGCAATGAGAAGAGATGAGGTTGATTGTTAACAGAACTGCATCCCAACAATCTAGATATAAGGAGTTTTAGGCTCTGCGCCCACGGCACTATGTACCCGCTGATCTATCCGCAGGTACCCCGCAGCTGATCCCCGGAATCCGCAGCTATCCATAGCTGCGGTAAACCTGCGGACATTCATGCGACTTGCCTGCGGACGTCCCGGCCTCTATCTCCATAGTGGAGGGCCGGGATCTCCGCAGGAATAATTGACATGCAGTTATGTGCGGCTGCGGGACATAGACACTTCCCATGTCCCATAGGGTAACATGTGTAGTGTCTGTGCTTGCTAATACCTGCGGATTTATCTAGAAAATCCAGATAAAGCCGCAGTTTTTCCGCGGCAAATTCCACGGTTACAGAGTCCTGTGGGCACATAGCCTTACTCTTTACTACTTTGCTTTAAAGGGGAATATTCCCTTATAGCTCATGCAGACAACCGTGAAAATAAGTCTACGTACAAACTGCAATACACGTTCTGCCCGCAAGTCTCCTGACCCTTACTGTGCAGCCTACTATACGCCTGATATGCTGCTCAGTTTTCGTTGTCAGATCCGCACCAGTCCGTGCATTGCGGTTTGTGCATGGACTAATTTTCATGGACGTCTTTAGGAGCCCTTACCCAGAAACACGCAGAAATAAAGGGATGTAACTAACATGGTTAGTGCGTATGCCAAAAATAAGTAAAAAAAAAAGCATGTGTATGTAGTGAGTGTCTGGCTCTCCGGCGATCGTAGCTTACCATCCTGGCCATATGGTGCGCTATATCATTGACTATATCAGACTTGTATGATTCTTATATAGAAAGAAGCAGAATAGTGTGATCTGAATGACCATAGTGAATACTTACAATTCGTAGTGCATGCCGATACTTAGTGATACCCCCAGTGTATGCATCAAATGTTTCCCCCATACACCAGCTCTAGGGTGGGGCGGGTTGGGGGGGGTGTAAGGGTGTGCCCCCCCCCCTTTTTAAGCAAAGTAATAAATAAAGCTTTCTCTTAGTTATTTGGTTCTTTGTATACTATTGTATATAGTCCAGACAGGCAGATGATGTAAATGTAGATACTTGCACCACTGTGAACTGCTAGTTGAGTAATCTAAGGTCATGTAATGCTTCAGATGCTCACTACCATTGCAGGTGAGTTAGCAACGCTGGTAGAACAGAGATGTCATGCGTACGAGCCATGCCTCACTATACAATGTAGTTACTTTCTTCTTTTCACAATTCCCAGACATTTCAATTCTATATTAATTGGAAGTAGAAAGAAACCTCTGGATATCAAGAATCCTCTCTGAGAGTACATGAAAGACCTTAACTTTTAAAAATGTCCACACATGTACATAATTGATAAATGTTAGGCAGAAACAGTCATTTTACATAATTTGTTTTCTCAAAATTGCTTAAAGGGGTTCTTGGGGCTAAAGTGACAAGTCTGCAGTCACTCTGCGGTCTCTGTGGCTGCAGACTTGTGGATCCTCACATCACACACTGTGCCCTGTGAGGATTTTCCAGTGTCAGGTGCGGAGAACGGCCATCACAAGTAATCAATATGCCTAATCCCAGGCAGAATTTGACTAGATGGTTGTGGCCTCTGTCAGTTCACTTGCGTTGAGCGAGGCCTTGTCCGTCTAAGGCTACTTTCACACATCCGGTTTGAGCTCTGCGGCTCAAAACGGCTGTGAAACCTGTGCAACGGATGCGGCGAAAACACCGCTTCCTTTGCATAAGTTTTTACATGCGGCCGGTCCGTTTTTTTTCCGGTTGCGGAACGCTACTGAGCATGCGCAGTGGAAGAAACCGGATGCGGCGGCCGGATGCGTTTTTTTCCGCATCGCGTCACATCCAGTGTCCATAGGCATGCATTGAAAATGCGCCGCAGCGGACGGATGCGGCGCGATGCGGGTTTTTTTGCCGGAGCAAAAACGTTGCAGGCAACGTTCCATCCGGCCGCGGCATCGGCTAAATCTGCCGCATGCGGCAAAAACCGGACCGAACGCAAGCCCATGCGGCATAATACGGCACTAATGTAAGTCTATGCAAAAAAAAAACCGCAACCGGCGGCATAAAAACCGGTTGCGGTTTTCCTGCAGACCGCCGTATTGTGCCGCAGAGCAAAAACCGGATGTGTGAAAGTAGCCTGAGTGGCATGTGGCCGGGAGTATGCCGTTCCCACCGCTGACAGTGGCGAATCCTTGTGGCATGCCGTTTGTATGATGTGAGGATTCTACAAGAACATAGAGTGACACATAATGTCTGCAGACTTGTCATTTTAGACCTGACAACCCCTTTAATTGCTAGACATGCCATAAATGATAGGTTCCTCATCTGTGCGCAGCATAATGTAGGAAAAGAGACCCTTATTCTAATGATTTACCACTGTGTCCAAACTGCTGCATTCAGTAAACTATTAAAGTTCTTAGATGTAGTATGAAGCAGAGCTGAGAAGGTTAAGCCTGCCCACACCATGCTTTTTATGTACATTGTCTATTGACTGTGAGCTGCTTATCACAAGATGGAAAGTGGTCAGTCTAGGTCTCAGTGCTTTTGTAGCTGTTGTGGTCAAGGCATTGATAAGGTTCTAGTTATAAAACAGTCATTGTAAGTAAACAGCAGCCAGCTTTATAAGAGCCACCTCCACTGAGATCTGGTTTTTAACCCCTACCTCATGCTGTCCTCAGATTACATAGCAAAGACCTGCTGACAATTCCCTTTAAATGTTATAGAAATACAAATTGATTATACATAGTAATGTACCTGTATTCTGGCAGCCGTGCTGACGTTTACTGCACTTCCAAGTTAATGCTAAGGCCATGTGCACACATTGAGTATGTTGTTGATTTTTTTTTTTTTACCTCAGTATTTGTAGCCAAAACCAGGAGTAAAAATGTCAGAAGTGTGACGTGCTGCTTACACTTTTCTTATGATTGTTCCACTCTGGGTTTTGGCTACAAAAACGGAGGTATAAAATCTCACCAAATATTCAACATGGGTACATGGCCTCACACAGACGTGACCTTCTCTCACTTTTCTGTTTGCATGTAACTATCGATGTGATCAAAGGGGCCTGGCTTAAAGGGAACCTGTCACCAGATTTTTCACTATTAGGCTCTGTGCGCACATTGCGTTTTTACCTGTGGGGGGTTTTTTTGCATTTTTTCTGCAGAAATTTCTTGAGAAAATGGTTGTAACCTTTCTGCAGACATTCCCCAGCAAAACCTATGGAAAAAAAAATATCTGTGCGCACACTGCGTTTTTTCTTTCCCAAGAACATTCTTTCTGCAGAATTTCTTGAGCAAAAGAGTGAGCATGTCACGTCTTTTCTGCAGGTACCTGCATTTTTTGCCATAGATAATGGTAAAAAAAACGCAGGGACCAACCTGCGGGAAAAAACGCATGCGTTGTTCGGTGCGTTATTGGAACGCAAGTGCGCTAATTTTCCAGACTCTCAATACATTTCTTGACAAAAATCCTTTTTGTAGTGCGCACAGGGCCTCAAACTAAAAGAATCCCCTTCTGCAGCTCCTGGGCTGCATGCTATGAAGGTGCACCTTGGCCCTGACTCCCCTTGCAGACCCCAAAAATAACTTTATAAAACTTGATAGTTATGTATGTGAATTACCTGTTTGGGTCAGATGGGCAGGCTCATTTTCTGCTCCTTTATCCCCTCCTGCCGCTGTTCGACCTCCTCCTTTCTTGATTGACGTGATGACGCCTCCGTCATCATCCTCGTTGCATTTTTCTAAATCTCACGCCTGTGCAGTCATGTCCGCTCTCGCAGGCGCAGTTCGCTCTGCCATTACGTGGGCAGAGCAGAAAACATTGCTGCCCTCGCGTGCGCCGGTGAGCTAAATGCGCAGGCGCGAGATTATAGTGGGTGCTGTGCATAACCTCATCAGTGTCACCCTCTACCCGACCATAATCTCGCGCCTGCACATTTAGCTCACCGGCGCGCTTGCAGCTATGTTTTTTGCTATGCCCGCGATATGGGAGAGCGAACTGGGCTTGCACGAGCGGACCTAACTGCACAGGCGCAAGATTTGAAAGAGCAAGAAAGATGGTGACGGATGTGTCATCACGTCAAGTCAATCAAGAAAGGAGGATGGCGATCAGCGGCAGGAGGGGGGACAGGAGCAGAAAATGAGCGTCTCCTCCTGATCGGTGTTACTGCTCCGCGCTCTTCCCATCTATTTCCTGCCTCAGGGCAAGATGGGAAGGAGGTGACGTGGGGTCACCAGCAGCGCGCTTGCGCAGAAAGAAGCAGGCTGAGGGGGAAAGCGCGGTCCCGCGATTATGGGCGGTTGCTTGTTAATAAACATAACAGCACCGCCCATAATCTAAACCCTGCGCGCACGTCACCAGCGGTGACACTGGGCACAGTGCTCATCCACGAGAGATGAGCACTGGGCATGCGCAGGGATGGCTGGAGCAGTGGGCGGCGTCCAGAAGTATGGAAATCAGCGATGGGGGCGGCATACAGGACCAGGGGGCAGAATAACGGCCATCAGGCAGCCCGCCCCCGTGTCAGATTTACCGAATCCAAAGCCAAAAAGGTACCTCTATATAAAGTCTTTTTTTGGGTCAGAAAGGGGGCACAATACTAACAGGGACCGTTATAGAATGCAGCCCAGGAGCTGCAGAGGGGGAATCTGTTAGGTTTTAGGGGAAATTTCTGTTGACAGGTTCCCTTTAAAAAGGTTGTCCCCTACTTTTATATTGATAGCCTATCCTTAGGATATTCCATCAATGTCTGATCAGCCTGGGTCCGATATCGTACTCCCGCCGATCAGCTGTCCTCGGTGCCGCCGGCAGCCAGAAATGCTCAGTTCTGGAGCTGCCCCATCCACTAATGGTGGCTGCGGCTGGGTACTGCACAACCTCCTCCCACTCATATTAATACAGTACCCAGCCGCTATCAGAAGACAGAGCATTCCCTGCTGCTGCTGACAGCACTGAGAACCGCTGATTGGCAGGGGGGGCGGACGTTGGGCTACGGCTGATCAGACATTGATGACCTATCCTAAGTATAGGCCATCAATGTAAAAGTAGTGGACAACTGCTTTACAGGGAATCTGTTACCAGGTTTATATCCCCTTATCTGAGAGCAGCATAATGTAGGGGCAGAGATCCTGATTCCAGCAATGTATCACTGGGCTGCTTAGTGTTGTTTTGATAAAATCACTGTTTAATCAGAAGTAAATTATCATTAGAGGACTACTTGTCCTGCTGCCAAGTAGTCCAGCATATTCATGAGCTCAGTATAACTGCTAGATCGGCAGCAGAAAAAACATTGGTTTTATCAAAATGAAAGCAAACAGCTCAGTAAGTGACACATCGCTGGAATCGGGATCTCTGTCTCTGCATTATGCTGCTCTCATGGGGTAGCAAAAACCTGGTGACCGATTCCCTTTAAGTCTGAGTTCAGACATGCATAGGAAAAAGCACCTATTTTTCTTCCAAAATAGACAATTTTTTCATGTGTGGAGTATTCCGTGTATCCCGTCTCACGTCCATGTGTCTACTTTTCACAATGTATGGCATCCATTTTTTTTACATCTGCAATTTTTTCTTTTTCATTTTTTATTTATTTTTTTAAATATAACAAAAGTTTTACGGACAAGACAGTGTTATCTGTAAAACGAAGGAAACTGGTGCATTCTGCTCCTCTATCCCGACACACATACAATCTGAACTGTAAAGGGGCCTTTACACGCTGCCACATCGCTAGCGATTGCTTGCGATGTAGCGAGCAATAGCACCCGCCCCCGTCGTTCGTGTTACATTTGGTGATCACTGCCGTAGCGAACATTATGGCTACGGCAGCGTCACACGCACTTACCTGGTCAGTGACGTCGCTGTTGCTGCCGAACAATCCCTCCTTCAAGGGGGAGGTGTGTTTGGCGTCACAAAACGGCCGCCCAATAGAAGAGGAGGGGCGGAGATGAGCGGCCGAAACATGCCGCCCACCTCCTTCCTTCCTCCTTTCCGATGGACGCAGGTAGGGTGATATTCCTCGTTCCTGCGGTGTCACACGTAGGGATGTGTGATGCCGCAGGAACGACGAACAACCTGTGGAAAAAAACGCCAACGACCTTATGATTTGGAGCAACGTGTCAATGATCAACGATTTTTGCAGTTTTTGCGATTTGTTGATCGTCCCTCATAGCTGTCACACGCTGCAATGTCGCTAACAACGCCGGATGTGCGTCACAAACACCGTGACCCCGACGATATATCGTTAGCGATGTCGCAGCGTGTAAAGCACCCATTAGATTCAGTAACATTGCTGTGTGCTGTCCGGACACAATGCACTCATCTGAACAAGACCTTAAGTTGCGGAATCACAGAATAGGATATTTGAACATGCGGAAGGAAATTGTAAAGTTAGGGTTCTTAGCAAGGTTTCTGGTAAAGCACCGCTCCTGGTAATTTTATTTTTTTCGTAGCACTGCTGGAATTTGCTCTATATGGAAGTCCCCTGTATTATACCCACCTGTTGCCGTCTTCATCTTTCCAGTGGCGCTCTTCTTGGTCTTCTGTGTTTTGTGACCTGCCGGCAGCTCCAATGTTTGATGGAGCCGCCAGAGGTCACATCTGAGAGCCTCGTTCTGGCTCTCATAGACCTGCATCAGGAGCTTGTGATGTAACTTCTGACTTCCATCCAATCAGAAGTTACGGGCACAAGATGGCGCCATGGAACTGGAGCGGCACTGAAAAAACAAGCTAATATAAGGGGCGCATAATAAAGTGGACGGGGCTATTTTGCATTGCAGGCTAAGGGTGTGCTTTCTTCTGTGAGCCAGCACTGTAGAATCTGCAAGTGGCTCTCACTGGGGGTAAAAATGGTAAAATGAAGGTGTTTGTTGCCAATGTGAGTAACCCTGGCAGAAACATGCTCGGTCATTGCTGCAGGCAGGCGCTTTTTCCACCACATCAGTCTGGTGGCTTTATTTTTTTCTGTAGACATTTTAATAGGGATCCAATAGAGACAACTGTATTTGGTGAGCAAAGCCGTATGATCCCGATCACTAAAAAGAACCCGTGTGAGCTTCTCACCTCCCCTATGCTCAGACACAATCTCCAAATTCTCCATATACAGTATATCAGAAAAGTGAGTACACCCCTCACATTTCTGTAAATATTACTTCATTTCATGAGACGACACTGAAGATATGACTGTGATACATTGTAAAGAGGTCTGTGTACAACTTGTATAACAGTGTTAATTTGTTGTGCCCTTTAAGTAACTCTACACACAGCCATTAATGAGGTGAATACACCCCCTAAGGGAAAATGGCCAAAGTGTGTCCAAAGTGTCAGTATTTTGTGTGGCCGCCATTATTTTCAGGCACTGCCTTAACTCTCTTGGGCATGGATTTGACTAGAGCTTCACAGGAGCTGCTGGAATCCTCTTCCCTCCTCCATGACGACTTTATGGAGCTGGTGGATGTTTTGAAGATGCCCTAAATATTCTCCATAGGGTTTAGATCTGGAGACATGCTTGGCCAGTCCAGCACTGTTATCCTCATTTTTTATGCAAGGCAGTAATAGTCTTGGAAGTGTGTTTAAGGTCGTTATGTTGTATACTGTCCTGTGGCCCAGTTTCTAAAGAGACTGGATCATTTTCTGCTTTACTATCTCACAATACATGTGTACATTCATGGTTCCCTGAATGAACTGTAGCTCCCCACAGCCAGCAGCACTCATGCAGCCCCAAACCATGACACTGCCACCACCATTCTTGACTTAGACACACTTGTCTTTGTTCTCCTCACCTGGTTGCCCACACACACACTTGACACTATCTGAGCCAAATAAGTTTCTCATCAGACCACAAGACATGGTTCCAGTAATCCATGTCTTTAGTCTGCTTGTCTTTTTAGCAAAATGTTTGCAGGCTTTCTTGTGCATAATCTTTAGAAGAGGCTTCCTTATGGGATGACAACCATGCAGATCAGTTTGATGCAGTGTGCGGTGTATGGTCTGAGCATGGACAGGCTGACCCCCACCTATCCACAATACTGTTAGCACCTATACGTCTATTTTGAAAAGACAACCTCTGGATATGATGCTGAGCACATGTACTCCACTAGTTTGGTTGACCATGGCGAGGCCTGTTCTGAGTGGAACCTGCCTTGTTAAACTGCCTTATGGTCTTGGCCACCTGCTGCAGCTCAGTTTCAGGGTGTTGGCAATCTTTTTATTGCCTAGGCCATGTTAATGTAGAACAAATCTTTTCTTTCGGTTGTCAGAGAATTCTTTGTCATGAGGTGGCATGTTGATCTTCCAGTGACGATGATGAGTGTGTGAGCGATAACACCAAATTTACCACACCTGCCCCCTATTCACACCTGAGACCTTGTAACACAAAACAGTGACCTGATACCAGGGAGGGAAAATGGCTAATTTGGCACAATTTGGACACGTTACTCGTTTTTTGTTGTGGGTTTTTTTTTTTGTTTTGTTTTTAGCGGTTTAGACATTAACCGCTGTAATTTACAGGGCACACCAAATTTACACTTATACAAGCTTTACTACTTTACATTGTATCAAAGTGTCATATCCTCAATGTTTTCCCATGAAAAGGTATGATACAATATTAACAAAAAAATGTGAGAGGTGTACTTACTTTTGTGTTGTATTGCATGAGTGAGCTCACACAAAAGTATGGACATTTGCTAGACCTGCAGTTCAACACAGCTACTCCCAAAGGGAACCGACCAGCAGGACTTTCACATATAAAGTAAAGCCAGTGCTGTACTGGTGCTAGGATGATGAATGGAAGCATAGATTTTGTTCTGAGATTGGATGTCTTATTTCAGAATTATGTGCAGGTAAAGTTCCAGCAATGCTCTGGAAGCAAGGCCAGGCAGGCAGACGGGGGAGGGGGATAGATAGCAAGATCCGACGCACATAGTCCCTTCCTGTTGCACCTGTTAATCAAATAGCAGTGCATTGCTGGAACTTTACTTGCACATATTTCTGAAATACAACATCTAGTCTCTGAACAAAATCTATGCTTACATTCAGCATCCCAGAACCAGTATAGCACTGGCTTTACCTTATATATATATATATATATATATATATATATATATATATATATATATATATATATATATATATATATATATATATATATATATGAAAAACCTGCTCATTAGGGAGTTGACAGCCCTTTCAGCATGGAGTTTTGGAGAAAAGGAGTAAAGTAACATGATGGAATATATTTCTAAGATTCACAACTTTGCAAAGACTGATAAATTAGAAAAAAAAAGTGTTAATGAAATGAGTTTTTTCCTTCCCTAGCTGATAGTCTGTGCCCCTACATGATGCTGCTTTCATCCCAGCGATCTGTCACTTACTGGGCTGCTTGCTTGCTGTCATTGGGATAAAATCATTGTTTTATCTGCTGCAGATCTCTTGATACTCAATGCTGAGCTCTGTGACGGGTTATACAGAGCTCATGAATGTGGAGAACTACCTGGCAGCAGGTTGACTAGTCCTCTAATGATGATCTTCTGCTAATAAAAAATTGATTTTTTTATCAAAACCTCATTCTGCAGCCCAATAAGTGACACATTGCTGGAATCATGATTTCTGTCTCTACATTATTTTGCCCGCATATTAGTATGTAAACGTCTGGTGACAATTCCCTTTAAAGCTTGCGGTCTTCATAGTGATGACAATTCAATGCTAACACTCAAACAGCACAATGTGGCAAACCTAAAGTTGTATTGTCCTGTTGGTACTTCTGCATGCTGTGTCTGTCCGCCATGTGACGGTACATGTTAGGTACATATAGCAATGGCTGGGGGAGGGAATAGCCAGGCATGTCACACCTACATCATCTCCTGCTCCGTATTCATCATATGAGCCTGTTATTTAGTATAGTTAATTCTTTGGACCTTCTGATTGCTGTGGCTTGGTAATGCTTAGTTTTTATTTTTTTCTCCCTCCTCAAAGCTGCAGTGGAGAGTCAGGGTAAGAGCAAATCCTCTATTTTACATTTGTGCTTCATCCATGTAAACATACGAGGTTTAGAAACGTTTCACCTCCCGACGCCCCGTCACACCCCAGGGGTGCAGCAGTGAAAGTTTTCTTTTGTTTTGTGATGTTCTTGAGTACATCACTCATCCATTCGGCGTTGGCACTGGTGGTTCATGCATGCCCAAGATCACAGCAGTTAGTTGCATGCCAGCGGTGCTCATGGGACCTTTAAGTTCTGACATCTTGCCTCCTCGGTGGTTGGTGACTGAATGCGTGCTTGTTTTCCACTTTAATTCTTTCGCTTCTGAGGCGATAACTCATCCGGGTTAGTTTTGTTGTTGAATGCTAAAAATGTGAAAAATGCACCTATTACACTTAATGAAATGCATTACGGATTGCAATGACTTTGCACTTTTCCAAATATGAGCATGTGGGTTCATCATCCGGATCTATTCTCTTTAATGCTTTAGTTAATTCGCTTATAAAAATAAAATAGTGCCACCAACCAGATACACTTATTTCTGGATGGGAAGGATAGGTGTGAGCCGCAGTCCTCTCCAGAAGAACCGTAGATAATCGGGACAGAAAAGCATCACCACACTCCGTTCCTCCAGCCAAAAATGTACTAAAGTAGTGTTTACAATAGGTAGAAGAAGAAAAATGTGAAATCCTACATTAGAAACACAAAATGAATGGAGGGAGGATCAATCACATGGCAGACAAATTGCATCTGATGGACCTCATGGACTATAAGGATAGCTCTCTGTTATGGTGTCCATCATTGTACAGCAAAAATTGTGGAGTCTTCAATGAAAATGTGAAAATTATTAATTTAAAGAGTTATTCCCATCTCCAAATCCTATCCTATTATGCAGTAGGTGTAATAGTAATAATAATAATAATAATAATAATATTAGCAATAATAATATTAGCACATACCTCCAGTTAGAATTGTAGTATAGTTCTTCTGATTCACTGTCGCTTACCTCATGTGCAGGGCATTGCAGGACCTTAGGTATCCATGGTTATGACCACTAGTAACTAACTGTCATTATATGCGTAGTTGTAACCATGGATACCTAAGGTCCTGCAATGCCCTGCACATGAGGTAAGCGACATAGCGAATCAGAAGAACTATACTACATTTCTAATTGGAGGTATTTGCTGCTAATATTATTATACCTACTACATATTAGGATAGGACCTTGGAGATGGGAATACCCCTCTAAGTAAGAAATGGAAAGTGAAGCAGACGTTGCCCCTTTAGATTTGTACTTGGCGGTGGGGGTCTGAAGTTATGTGACCCGTGATGTGGCCCGATTTACATATAGCAGTGGTGACATCTACTTGATTACTTCTTGTACATCTTAGTTATAAATCTGGCTTGAAAAGTGAAGATTTTCCTAGAACAGGAAAAGCAGTCATCCTAATATTCCCTATTAGAGCAGGCTAACATGCTGTTGTCTTGTAAGCTAAGACACTAGTGTGTTTGGTGCAGTGTGATAAGGTTAGTTCATTCTATAGGTTTTATTTGTTCTCTTTGCTTATTGGCTTTTTTTAAGGTCTCATTTAATAGAGGGGTTCCCTATTTTTTTATCTTGTTTTGGCGATTTCTAGAACAAACGTGTTGTGGCTGCCTACATGCTGAAAGTTTGAAGCCATTGGTCAGGAGTTTGATAAATCTAGTGGCGAAAAGGTCTTTACATTGTAGAAGTGTCCCATTTCCGTGCAGTGGTAGTAGCCTTTTGGAAGACCTTTACTGTGCTCATTGAGTTTTGAGGGTTTTTTGTGTACAATGTCTTGTTTTCCCCCTTTTGGTGCTTGATTCGTACTGTTTACCATTGTCAGCCTTTCCTTGTCTTACCAAATCCCAAGTAGAAAATATTTTGTCTTCTGAGTATGTATGAAAATTTACCAGAATTTGAATCTGGTCGTCTCTTCAGCTTGGTTCTGATTTTGAAGTATTTTTCTTATTTTTTTTTTTTTAATTTATTTTATTTTTATAATTTATAACCTCACCCCCATGTATAGAGAGGTACTAGATACTTTTTGCCTTAAATTTCTAAAAGAATGCAAATTCTGTTTCTGTTCATAGGTTACAAGGCAGATCCATGAGCATGAGCAGGAGAACGAGTTGCGGGAACAGATGTCAGGATATAAGCGGATGCGGCGCCAGCACCAGAAGCAGCTGATCGCCCTGGAGAATAAGCTGAAGGCTGAGATGGACGAGCACCGCCTTAAGCTGCAGAAGGAGGTGGAGACTCATGCCAACAACGCGTCCATCGAGCTGGAAAAGCTTTCCAAGAGGCAAATCGTAGGCATGGATAAAGAGGTAAATGGCGGCCTTTGGTTATAAACATGTCCCTTCTACATTAAATATGTTTGTAAAATAGATTTAGGTAGACCTCTTAAAAATTCTATTTTGGGGTATCAGATTATTAAAAATAACTCAATAGTGCCAACACTATGCAGCAAATGACATAGTGTTCCTTGAGTTATTTTAATAGCATTCTTAAAACTAGAAATGTTTGAGGAAGTCATTGCCTTGTACCAGTTGATTTGAGTAGGTGCAGCACAAGAGAAGTCCTGCACAAGAAGGTTAGAAGCTGGAGATTACAGATGTGTAAGACTAGCCGAAGAGTCTTGAAACCTGCTAGATACCAATAAGTAGGTTAATGGAGACCATGGTCATTAGTATAACCGAAAAATTAGCCTGGCTTCTGAGATCATGATGGCTTCATAAGCCGAAATCGAGTTATGGGAAGATACTTTGGGGCAGGTATTAGGCCATGTTCACACATTCTGGATTTGATGCAGATGCCATCCCACAAATTTGCCGCAAACTACAGAGCAGTGCAAAAAAATATATAATTGTCAAAAGGTAATCAAAAACATCTAAAAAAAAAAATGGATGCATTTTCAGTGTGCAGCACGCTCGTTCTTGTGCAGGAAAGTTGTGCGTTTTTCCAGTGGATTTCACCTTATGTGTTGCTGTGTAATGCTACTGGGGGAAATCTGACATTTACTTGTATTCCATGTGTGAGCTTGTTTTAGTAGTGTCACTGGTCATGTAGAGGTGACTTACAGAGAATATATGGACAACATGTTTTAACATTGGATTGAAAGTGAGGAGGAAAGGACCGATCAGGCAAACCAAAGTAAACAATGTGCACAGAGCGATCTAGATTGCTCTGTCTGCTTAATCTGCCTTGTTCATCAGGTGATCAGCAGCGTGTTTAAATGCCAAGATAATCCTAGAATGAGCCTTATTAAAGGGGTTGTCCACTACTTGGACATCCCCTTCTCATTCCCCTTGTTCGTCCCCATAAAAATAAATAAGTTTATACTCGCCTCCGGTGTGGCTGCGGTTTCAGCTATGTCTAAAGCCGCTGGCCCCATGACCAATTAGTGCCTGGCATCTGTCTTTCCGCCTCCGGACATTTGAGCAGGATGTTAGCGCTGCACTGACTTTCTGCTCAAATGTCCAGAGGCGAGGAGAAGGAAGCCAGCGCTGATTGGTCCCAGGGCCCGCATGTTATAACAATGTCATGGTGGCGGCTTTAGACATCTCTGGAACTGCAGCCGCTTCGGCGGTGAGTATAGGCTTGCTTATTTTTACAGGGGGGCAAACAAGGGAAATGAGTAGGGATTGTCAAATTAGTGGACAACCCCTTTAACAATGCCCATTCACAATTTGCTTTCAGTATAAATGCAGCTTTACTTCCAGGTCATGACGCTTGATGTCTAGGGAGGAAGTTCTAGGTGAACAACATGGTGGAAACAGAAGGAGCTTAGGTTGTGAATATTGGTAAGACGGCTTTTTAGGAAAGCTGAAGAAATGTCTTTGGGAGATGTAAGTAGCTTCGTGTCAAGCACATAATGGTGGGAAGAAGTTAGCGTGCACTCAGCAGAGGATTGAGGTGTAAGCGGAAGGGGGTCTATGGCCCCTAAAATCCATGTAGAAATATTCGCTGCACACTCTTTGGTTGAATAACAGTGATGTTTAATAATTTAGGGGCAGTTATACACAATCAATAGGAGGGTGCAGCATTCACAATTGTGCTCGCCTCACCAACTGGATATATCCCGCACCTTCCTATTGATCGTTATTCAACCAAGGAGTGTGCAGCGAATATTTTCAACCACGTAATGGTGGCAATGGAAATCAAAGCTGTTGAAAATCTGCCCAATTGTGACTGTGTAATGAGATGAAAGGACGGGTCCAGCACTGGTTCTTGCTGAACACTAAGGCCATGGGCACACGCTGAGTATTTGGTGAGGGTTTTTTTTTCTCAGTATTTGTATTCAAAACCAGGAGTGGGACAATCAGAAAAAAAGTGTAATAGAAACTAGTGAGCCACTTCTGCATATTTTTTTTCCCCAACTTATGGTTTTGGCATAAAAATACTGAGGTAATAAGCTCACCAAATACTCACCGTGTGAATGTGGCCTTATGGAGAGAGCAAGTAGAAAGAACAAAGACCCTGAAGGACCAGGTGGACAGATGGGAGAAAACCAGAGTAGGACTGCAGTCCTTAGGGGTGCTTCACACACAGCGAGCTCGCTGCCGAGATCGCTGCTGAGTCACGCTTTTTGTGACGCAGCAGTGACCTCATTAGCGATCTCGCTGTGTGTGACAATGAGCAGCGATCTGGCCCCTGCTGCGAGATCGCTGCTCGTTACACACAGCCCTGGTTCGTTTTCTTCAAAGGCGCTCTCCCACTGTGACACACAGATCGCTGTGTGTGACGGCGACGAAATGAAGCGAGCAGGGAGCAGGAGTCTGCATCTGGCAGCTGTGGTAAGCTGTAACCAAGATAAACATCGGGTAACCAAAGTGGTTACCCGATATTTACCTTAGTTACCAGCCTCCGCAGCTCTCACGCTGCCTGTGCTGCCGGCTCTCTGCACATGTAGCTGCATTACACATCGGGTTAATTAACCCGATGTGTACTGTAGCTAGGAGAGCAAGGAGCCAGCGCTAAGCAGTGTGCGCGGCTCCATGCTCTTTGCACATATAGCTGCATTACACATCGGGTTAATTAACCCGATGTGTACTGTAGCTAGGAGAGCAAAGCTAAGCGGTGTGCGCTGGTAACTAATGTAAACATCGGGTAATCATGTTTACCTTAGTTACCAGTGTCCGCAGCTTCCAGACGCCGGCTCCGTGCAAGCGCAGCGTCGCTTGCACGTCGCTGCTGGCTGGGGGCTGGTCGCTGGTGAGATCTGCCTGTTTGACAGCTCACCAGCGACCATGTAGCGATGCAGCAGCGATCCTGACCAGGTCAGATCGCTGGTCGGATCGCTGCTGCATCGCTAAAGTGTGAAGGTACCCTTAAAACAAAGGAGCCGAAGTGCAAATAACAATTGAGTTGATCTACAGTGTCAAATGCAGGAGATCTAGAAGGATTAACAGTGGGAAATGACCATTGGATTTAGCTGACAAGAGATTATTAGATACTTTGGCTAATGCTGTTTCAACAGAATGCACAAGCCAGATTGTAAGGGGTCCATCAGAGACTTAGCAGATAGTTAATGGAGCAGATGAGTAACAATCAGCAAGATAGTTAGCAGGGGAGGAGGGATTAAGAGTTCATGTGGATTTTACATGGGGAATAACTTTACACTGCGATTCGGTCCACCATGTTATTAAAGACCATTTTTATTTTGCCTGAATTTGAATCATCCAAAGTTTTGACTGAAAGCCACCATGTTTATATAAATCCTACCCAAAAGATGAGTGTGACGGAAAATACAGCGGAACTAGTACACAAAATAAAAATGTATTGAATTGTATAATGTGCACCTATGTGCTGTAGTTTGCTGGGGTTAAGGATGTTTTAGACCAGGGGTCTCCAACCCTGCTGGGTTTATGGGCTGCACATAAAAAAAAAATAATAATAATTTGGGGGGGGCCCATCCTTTTCCTCATCTTGTAGAATTGTGCCCATCCTTGGCCCCATCCTGTAGACATTGGCCCCATCCTGTAGACATTTGCCCCATCCTGTAGAAATGTGCCCCATGCTTATCTCCTTGTAGTAATGTGCCCATCCTTGTCCCCAACCTGTTGTAATATGCCCCTCCTTGTGACCATCCTCTAGTAATGTGACCATCTTGTCCCTTGTAGTAATGTGCTCATCCTTGTCCCCTTTTACGAATGTGCCAATGCAGGTCCTCTTTTTGTAGCATTGTCCCTTTTACTGGTCCTCTTCTTGTAGCAATGTCAGTTCTTCACATACAGACACACACAAAACCAAAATATTCTTCTCATCTGTCCTCCGCTCACTCGGTGACCGCTTCCCTGCTCCTTGCGTCCCGCAGGCACCTGCCCCTTTAACAATCGCGGAAGTTGCAGGAGCCACAGCTGTCAGCGCTTTATTTGAGCGGAATGTTCATCCCTTGCAAAGGGAATCTGCTGGCAGAATTTCCCAGTCCCTCCACTAAACTATTCATATGAACATGTAGATCTTGCAAAGACAAGCCCATCAATACCTTTAGCTGAACAGTTTGCTCCTACCTTAGAGAGAAGTCGAAATCTATATGTGAATAGACATGGATATGAGGCAGAAGTGCTTTTGATCCATTAAAGTTCTTCTCAAGCCTCTGTCACCCCAGCTCTATTCCCCGCCCAGTGCTACCTACTACTGCTTGACTGACAGCTCATTTTGTGTGAAGTCACACAGCATATAGAGGCTGTCAGTCAAGCAGGAGGCGTCAGCACTGGGCGGGGAATAGAGCTGGAGTGACAGAGGCTTGAAGTGACCGGGCCAAATGTTTTAACTCAGACGTGTGACTTTGTGACAATAACTCTGCAGTGTTGTAACATATCCCAGTGATTGAGATTTATTTTTTTTTGTTACACACATTTTATGATAATGGTAAATTTAGGTCAGTATGTTTTTGATTTCATTTTATAATTTTCAAACTTTGTTTATCCCTTTAATCCCGATAGTCACACTACACAAATTAGTTAATGAATAACATTTAGCTCATGTCAGTTACATCAACACCATCTGTAAAATGTCTTTGTTGTTAGGATGTTAGAAGCTTTAAAATTGTAGCAGAAATGTTTCGTTGTTTTCAAGGAAATGTACAAACCCCATTTTTATAGAGACCTGTTCCATTTTGAAGTGACTTTGGGTGACCAATATATTGAAACACCCCCCCCCCCCTTTAATAACTACATCCCTCAATATAATCAAAACTGCTGCCATGTATTTTATTAACCCTTCAGCTGCTATTCAGGAATTGATGCAAAGTGGCCCGACAAGAAAGAAAACATTTATTTTGACTACCTAAATGTTGCTAACTTCTGAACAGGTCACTATAGTCAGCAGATTTTAAGGCTGTTATTTGGCTATGAGTTGCCATGGCCACCCTTACGACGACATTATCATGAGCTCAGGGTAGTGCTGGGGTTAAAGAGGGAGCCCCCCACTCTTAGATACTGCTGTTAATGGTGTCTGTGGCATCTAAGGGGTTAAACGACTGTGGTTGGTGTTACCGCCAATTGTGACTGATGCGGCAGGGGGTCAACTAAAGTGTAGAGCAGCTGTATTTTCACTCCTCGGTGGATGCTATTCACTTTCTCAGGTCAGTTTAAATTTGTATTGATGGTCAATGTCCCCAGATCTGAAAAACCCACCACTCATTGGCATCTTTCTGTGTATATGTGGGAAAACTGCACATCAGTGGTGTTGGGTGGGTTATACAGAGAATTCAAAGAACTAGTTATTTGATCTGCATCAAATAAAACTTCATGGTATTCACCCATACATCAGGCTGCTCTCTGAGCTACGGTAGCAGAAACCTAGTGACTAGCGATGGGTGGACTGGGACTGTGAAAGTCCGGATCTGTGTTGTTTCAAAGGTATCCGGGTGCCGGGCCCGGAGTTCTCAGGAAACTCCGGCTAATAATCGGGGTCCGGCAGTTTGGGTAATAAAATAAATACATAAGGAAAAATAAAGCAAGCACACTATACTTTCCGAGTCTCCGGGGCAGCTGTTACTGCTTCCAGGGCCGCTCTCATCCATATTCACTGCTTCCCCTGGCCACTGGCAATCCTGGCGTCTGTGATTGGTTGCAGTTAGATGGGTGCCCCCAAAATAAATTAAAAAAAAATGGCAGAGTACCCAGCAGCTTTGTTTTTTTTTTTTTTTTATTATTTACATAACTAATTTTAAAAACCGGCATGCGGTCCCCCCCCCCCAATTTTGATACCCAGCCATGATCAAGCCCTACAGCTGGGGGCTGGTATTCTCAGGCTGTGGAGACCCATAATTATTGGGACCCGCAGCCTACTGCCGCCCAGGGTTGTCGCATCCGTTAGATGTGACAATCCCGGAACTTTACCCGGCTCTTCCTTATTGCCCTGGTGCAGTGGAAATAGGGTAAAAATCGGTTAATGGCAGCTTACAGCTACCACTAAGCCCTAGATTAGTAATGGGAGGCGTCTGAGCCCCCCCCATTACTAATCTGTAAGTGAAAAGAAATAAACCCAAACACTGAAAAACATATTTATTGAAATAAAATAGAAAAAAACACCCTTTTTCACCAATTTATTAACCCCCAAAACACCCAGGTCCGATGTAATCCATACGAGGTCCCAAGACGATTACAGCTACATCTGATGTGGCAGTGGGTGGCCATAGAACAATGACTGCCCGCTGTGAGCGGGAGCAGTGTGCTCCTTATGATTGGCCATTCAGGCCCGCAGTATGCTTGAGTTGCTGGCTCGAATTGCGCTCTTCCATGCTGTAAGTAGAGGCAGTTTTGCCTGTGCAACATCACAGACGTGCAAGGGCTCTGCAACAGGCCAGATTCAGCAACACAGCAAATTGCTTGTAAATGTATGCTACTTGCCCATGAAACCGACCTCTTCTGATACACTGCAGCATTGACCGGTAATCTTGCCAATCAACACAATTTTGGCAATCTTGAAGGGGTTGATTTTTAATAACAAGTAAATTGCAAAATTGCTGTATTTATTACCATTTTGTATTTTTACCCATTTTTATTAACTTTCAATAGATGGATAAATAAAATAAAAGCATACATTGTGCCCTCCCTAAATACCTAGCCCTTAAAAGGAAATATGGCCTCAGAAAAGAACTTGTTTAAATTAGGCTTTTATATTAAATATGTTTTTATAAAGCATTATGCTATGCCCCCCTCCCCAAATTCAGAATCTATATTAAAAATGAGAACTCCTGCAATTTTCACACTGGTCATTAGGGCTATGTTAGGCTTACTGTTCTTTTAGTTAGTTTTCAGCAGGCTCCTTACCAGCAAAGGCAGGAATCTCTATTTTCTATTAATGGTCCAGGGTCCACCATTCATAATGAGTAATGTCACTGCTCCCCCTTGCCCCTTATGCTCATGAGAAGCGTCAAAACAAAAGATGAGGTCTGAGCCAGTCTTTTGCTGCTAATGTCCATGTAATGTCCATGTGAATATCGTGAAACAGAAAATTGTCAGACTGTCACCCCTAAAAGGGCAACCTGATGCTGAAACATCTTTGGTTGTACCGTCCGTCAGCATGTTTCCCCGAAATGCACTGCTTGAGGTTAAAAACACCCTTGAAGGCTGTGCCTTCCCGACTCTCCTATCTCTACATAAGATGTAATATGCACACAAATAAGGCATTTGTTATATTTGATTTCTCCACCCTCGAAAGCCCCACAAGAATGCATTTGTTGTGCTATTAAAAAAATATATTTTTTAACCCTTTTTGCTGCTTTATTCCAAATTTCCACCTACTTTCCCTAACCATTTGTTATCAGAGTTCAAAAAGCTTTGTATAGAGAGGAGCAAGGTGTTTTCACTCCTTTTTACAAGCGCCAGTGCTGAAAATGTTATTTATGAACCCAGGCATAATTGCACAATTATTGACCGAAACAAATCATTTAGTGGAACTGTTATATTATTTCTGTGTAAGTAGTATACGGCTACTTTTATCTTCAAACCATAGTGTTGTATAGATCTAATAAGCCCATATTCCTAGACCGAATTACCGTGTTTTTCCAAAAATAAGACACGGTCTTATATTTTTATTTTCTTGTATGTATGTATGTATGTATGTATGTATGTACGTACGTATGTATGTACGTACGTACGTACGTACACACACACACACACCAGATCGTGCGCACACATCACATCATATCCAGCACTGCCGGCCACAGGGAATGATGGGAGGAAGTCACGTGTGTCCGCAATTCCTGCTTGCGCTCCACTGCACAGCCTCGATTCTGCCGGCGAGAAGAGATCGGTGTTGCTGGATGTGGTGAGTATGTGTGCGATCTGATTGTGTGTGCGATCTGATTGTGTGTGCGCGAGATCTGATGTGATGTGATGTGTGCGGGGGGTGCAATCACTACAGGTCGTGCCGCTCAGCGTCGGGTGAGTGTGATTGCGGGGTGTCTGCTTTCTATAATGAAGTGTCCTGCAGTATCTGTATCTTTTTTTAGCTGCACGGACACTTCATTATTGATCCACAACTAGGGCTTATTTTCGGGGGAGGGCTTATGTTTAAGCCTTGCTCCGAAAATGCTGAAAATCCCTGCTAGGGGAGGGGGGGGAGGGCTTATTTTTGGAAAAACAAGGTACTTGCATTTGTTTAGTATAAGTAACCCGCCAGAGGGCAATTTGTAATTTTGTTTCAACAATTTTAAGTTGTAGTAACACCATTTTTCAGGGTCCTAGCAGTGGATCAGGTTTCTGGATAGATGATGGGGTTTTTTTTTTTTTTTTAAATTATTACTGCTTTTTGCCTTTTTCAGGCTATTCAATGTACTTTGTGCAGTGGATCTACCTTAACAAAAAAAGTGAGTTCCAAAGTAATTAAATGTAACCACAAACATTGCTAAAAAATAAGGCAGTTGCTCCTGCCTAACACATCGTACAGCCATAGAGAAATAATAAAAAAATATCAGGATCGGCCTCACTCCTTAATGTGAGTATTAAGCATTGTGTGAAAATGCTTGTTTTAGATTTCCCCCACTTTTAATGGGTATTATCCACTTGGACCTGGCGGGTTTCATGAGAGTTTAGAGAGGCTAGAGACAATACAACTAAAGGGGGCTTTACACGCTACGACATCGCTCAAGCGAACTCGTTGGGGTCACGGAATTTGTGACGCACATCCGGCCGCATTAGTGATGCCGTTGTGTGTGACACCTATGAGCGATTTTGCATCGTCGCAAAAACGTGCAAAATCGCTCATCGGTGACATGGGGGTCCATTCTCAAAAATCGTTACTGCAGCAGTAACGAGGTTGTTCCTCGTTCCTGCGGCAGCACACATCGCTCCGTGTGACACTGCAGGAACGAGGAACCTTACCTGCCTCCCGGCCGCTATGAGGAAGGAAGGAGGTGGGCAGGATGTTACGTCCCGCTCATCTCCGCCCCTCCGCTTCTATTGGGCGGCAGTTCAGTGACGCAGCTGTGACGTTGCTGTGACGCTGAACGAACCGCCCCCCCCTTATAAAGGAGGCTGTTCGCCGGTCACAGCGACGTCGCCGGACAGGTAAGTAGTGTGACGGGTCTGGGCGATGTTGTGCGGCACGGGCAGCGATTTGCCCGTGTCGCACAACAGATGGGGGCGGGTACCCACGCTAGCGATATCGGTACAGATATCGCAGCGTGTAAAGCGGCCTTTAGGCATTGAACCTTATACACAGAGCCGAAGTGAAATCTTTGCCCCTTATGCTTTTATCTACTGATGCAGAAAAGGCTTTTGATAAGGTAAACTGGACTTTCGTGAAGGAGACCCTCTGTGGTGCACGCTAAAAATCAAACCTGCTATGTTGGATATCTGCCCTGTAAACCAAGCAAGACTGCCTGAAGATAAAAATACCGTATTTTTCGGACTATAAGCCGCACCCTGGTTTTAGAGGAGGAAAATAGGAAAATTAAAATTTTAAGCAAAAAATGTGGTCATGACACACTGTTATGGGGCGAGGATCTGCTGCCTACACTGTTATGGGGGTAATGTCCCCAGATTCTCTACTAAGGTGCCGCATCCTGGTAATGATCCTCCTGCCTTGTATATACAGTATATGTCCCTCATCCTGCTATATACCGTCATCCTGCCATATGGCCGCATCCTGCTATATACTGGCATATGGCCGCATCCTGCTATATAACCCATCATGGCATATGCGCCCATCCTGCTCAGATGACCCCATCCTGCTCAGATGACCCCATCCTGCTCAGATGACCCCATCCTGCTCAGATGACCCCATCCTGCTCAGATGACCCCATCCTGCTCAGATGACCCCATCCTGCTCAGATGACCCCATCCTGCTCAGATGACCCCATCCTGCTCAGATGACCCCATCCTGCTCAGATGACCCCATCCTGCTCAGATGACCCCATCCTGCTCAGATGACCCCATCCTGCTCAGATGACCCCATCCTGCTCAGATGACCCCATCCTGCTAAGATGACCCCATCCTGCTCAGATGACCCCATCCTGCTCAGATTTTACCCCCCATCCTGGTGTATGGCCGCATCCTGTGGCACACTCACTCCCTGCAGCATCGCTTGTCCTCCAGTCTGTGTCAGCGGCAGCGCCGCTGAGTAGTGCCGTCCCCGTTCTCCTGCAGCATCACTTGTCCTCCCGTCTGTGTCAGCGGCAGCGCCGCTGAGAGGAGCCGTCCCTGTTACCCTGCTGCATCGCGATCATCTCCTGTGTCTGTGCCGGTGGCGGCTGCGTGTGGACACGTGCGCACAGCGATGACGTCATTGCTGTGCGCGCCGCTAGTCTCCACCCAGCCGACGGCACAGGAGATGATCGCGATACAGCAAGGTAACGGGGATGGCTCCACTCAGCGGCGCTGCCGCTGACACAGACGGGAGAACGAGCGATGCTGCAGGGGGAACAGTGAGTACTGTACACTGATTCACTGCACCCCGCGCTGATGATGATGCACGGGGAGCAGTGAATACACCCGCACATGATCACTCCAGGCCGTAGTTGGCAAGGGTGATCATGCGGGCCGGCTGTTTATCCCCCGCCCATCATCCCGCCCACCTGTCAGTGCCTGCTTCAGCGCTGAGGGATGATGGGCGGGGGATGGGCGTGCATATTAAATGAGCGGGTCCACGTGGTCACGGCAGGCTGCTACAGCCTGCTCGTGTCCCCGATGACCCGCTGTACCGCAGCACCCTCATTCCCCGCAGCCACATTCAGACCATAAGACGCAGCCCCCACTTTCCCCCAACATTTGGGGGGAAAAAAGTGCGTCTTATGGTCCGAAAAATACGGTAAATGGGGTCTTGTCTCAGGAGTTTATGCGCAATAGCAAACGCCATCTCCTTTAATTTTTATACTTGCATTGAAGCCTTTTCTCAGAAAGGTCCAGTCCATTGCGGACTGTGGATCTCTTAAGATTACGGCCTATGCAGAGAACCTGCTTTTCTTCATTAATAATGCGTTCACTTCACTCCCAAACTTGATGGCAGAGTTCTGTAAATACAATGTCCTATCTAATTTTAAAATCAATTTTTCCAAATCTGAGGCTCTGAACATTAACACCTCCTGAAAGCGGACTTCAGCTTTAAATGGGCCAGTTCAGCTCTAAAATATTTAGGTATACTATTACCAAGAGACATAAGCTTGACATTCTCTTAATTTCCCTTCCCCAAACTTCTCCAGTCTGTACAGGAATACAGGTGACGATAGAGGAATGTTTTTACATAGTTTGGTAGATGCCCAATCTTTTAAAATTAATATTCTCCCACAAATTCTGTATTTCATTCAAGCACTTTCGATTGGGGATCTCTGGTTTTTCAGAAGTCTTGCTTCTGTTCAAACCAAGTTCATATGATCTGATAGCCCCCCCTCATTGTCAACAGAACCATATTGTATCGTTCTAAAGCTGGGGTCACACATAACGACAACGACGTCGCTGCAACGTCGCCATATTCTGTGACGTAGCAGCGACCATAGATGATCGTTAGTAAGCTGTCAAACATGTTATAAAAAGCAGTGACGGAGCAGCGATCATAGCGACGTCGACGGTCGTTGTGTGGTTTCAGAAGTAGCGTAGCGTCGCTGCTGCGGTGTCAAACACAAGGATTATCAGCTTATCAGCATGGCGCAGCGGGATAGCAGCGATCAAAAAATGACCTGGAGCATTCAGGAGCGAGCAACGATTTCGCAGCAGGGGTCTGATCGTTGTTATGTGTCACACACAGCGACGTCGCTGTTGAGGTCGCTGCAACGTCACAGAATATGGTGACGTTGCAGCGACGTCGTTGTCGTTATGTGTGACACCAGCTTTAGACATCAGGTCTTATCAGGTAGCCTCCCAGCACTCTACCATCTTGGATTAGTGTACGAATGGTAGAGCGAAAGCTTGGGCCAGGATCAAGCAAAGCTTTGCAAATATCACTTTCACGGCTACTCATTGGCTGGTCTTGTCCCTAGTGAAAGCCCTTGATTGGGTTTTCCCCTTGCCTGCTGTACTCATCCCACTGTCAATTCTCATATCTTATTGTTATCTTCCTCTGCCCTGACAAAATTGTCGTCCCTTGCAAAATAGAGGTTGCTTCAGACTAAGTTTGGTCTGGACATATTTGGCCTTCAAAGGAATACCTTCTCAGCCTCTCCTCTCCCTCTCCCCTGGCAACCAGGAGAGTTGGTCAGCTGTCCCACTTTTTCCATTCACTCCCTCCTAGACCGTTTTATAATAGTGACAAGACGCCTTTCGAGATTGCGTGCTCGGACATGGGACAATTAAGATACACTATCCTTCTCATACTACTTGCTGATCAAACCCTTAGACCAACCTAACACTAATTTTCAAAACCAATGGGATGGTAATTTGGGCCTCACTAAGGTCTTTTTCAGATATCCGTGCAACACGTCAATACCATGCTCTCCTGACCAGAGCGTGAGAGCTTCATATATTTCTATGAGGCTATCACGCTCCGCACAGGAGACCCACATCCAGTCTGTGCACAGACTGCAATGCAACAGACAGGCTGCGGGTCTCCTGTGCCGAGCTTTGCGGCCTCATAGAAATATATGAAGCTGCCTTGCTCTGGTCGATAGAGTTGTAGCCACTCTGTGCATTCTTGCCTGTGCACGGACAGTGTTGCATAGAAGTCTGAAAGAGCTCTATCGAAGGATCAGTGGAGTTGTATCTTAACCTTAACATGAGGCCGGGTATAAATTACTCTCTCGGTGGTATAGGGTCCCGACTCGCCTGCATTATCTTTTCAGGAGGAGGGTGATATGTTATGTTTATACAGTTTGTGATCCTGCAGGCTTCCCTCTCCTTTTTGGGGAAAGTGCAGCAAGTGATACGTAAATTCACAAATCTCATTTCAGACTTGGACCTGGCTCTCGTCCTTCTCCATCACTGTGACATTCCTCCAAAAACATACAGGCATTCGATATTAAGACAATTAATCGCGACTGCAAGAGCGTGTATCTCTCTGCTCTGGAAGAAGAATGCCGCTCTGACATTCTCTCTGGTTTACTAAAATAAATGATGTGATTATTAATGGAGAAATTTACTTCTACGATTAATAATTCTTATGATCGTTTTTACAAAGTCTGTGGGGTTATTTTTTGGGAAGAAAATTTAGATAGTCTGACTATTTGGCCTTTTTTTTTTTGGGGAGAACTGACCTGCACGCTTTGGGTCCCACCTTTTTAAACACCTCTCCCTATTGCCTTCCCTTTATCCCCTCCCCTTTATCCCCTCACTCTCCCCTCTTTTCTTCGTGCTTCTGCTTTTCTCTTTATTTTTTTTCCCTTTTATTTGTCAACTCTTATGATAGGATTGCTGCACTCAGCACGGACAGTTACGGCTATGTATTTTCATATCATGTTCCTTAAAGGGGACCTGTCACTAGATTTGGCGACTATAAGCTGCGGCCACCATCACTGAGCTCTTTATATACAGCATTCCAGAATGTGGCAAGAACAAACGTGTAATTTTTTTTAAAAAAAATTGAATTAATATATTATAAAGTATACAGTTTTTAATAGTAAAAAAGTCATGCTTTCATTTAATTTTTTTTTTTTTAAACATTTTATCCCTTCTTTTAGGTAATATTGTCTTACAATTAGCACCATATAGTAATTTTGGACAATGCCTTGTAGTAATGTGCCCATCCTTGCTCCCATATTATAGTAATATGCCCATCCTTGTCCTCATCCTGTAGAAATGTACCCATCCTTGTCCTCTGCCTGTAGTAGTGTGCCCATCCTTGTCCTCCGCCTGTAGTAGTATGCCCATCCTTGTCCTCCGCCTGTAGTAGTGTGCCCATTCCTGCCCCCATCCTGTAGTAATGTGCCCATCCTAGTCCTCCGCCTGTAGTAATGTGCCCATCCTTATCCCCATCCTGTAGTAATGTGTCCATCCTTGTCCTCCGCCTGTAGTAATGTGCCAATTCTTGACCTCATCTTGTAGTAATGTGTCAATCTTTGTCCCATTGTAGTAATGGCCCATTCTGTGGTAATGTCCCTTATTGTGCCAATGTTCACATACTCTAGATTTACCAATGGCAGCCGGTTACCAATCAGAGACAAACAGCTGACGTCCTACAGATTGGCTGATGGGTGATAGAGAGCATCTCTGCACAGCGATTGCAGTACAATCGAGACAATGGCAGCGCGGCAACTTCTGGGTCACATTCTCCGGTCACATGACAGCATGTGACTGGAGCTTGTCGTGCTGCCATTGTACTGTATCACACTGTACTTGAGTGCGCCGGATCCGCCAATCCGGCGAAAAGTCGGATGTGTGAAACGGCCCTAAATCTACTAGTGATGCTATGTCCACATGTTGCAGAAAATTTGTAAACAAAAAAAATTGTTCTTTGTGCCAGAAAACGCAACAAAAAATGCATGCGTTTTTTTGTAACATCAATGGGCTAAAAAAAATGCAGGACAAAAACAAAGTATTGACATGCTGCTGCAGTTTTTTTGTGCACCAAAAACGCAACATGCGCACAATTCTGAATTCTCATAGACTTTGCTGGGAGAAGGAATGTCTTGCAGTTTTGGGCAGCAAACTGTACCAAAAAACGCAGCATGTGCACACCGCCTAAAGCCACTGCAGGAAAGACAATCAGCTCTTTCCTGAAGACTTACGTAATGCAAAATTGTCTGTAATCAATAGCAAACGCCATGTCATGTTTAAAGAGCCTTTAGTGTGCCTAAACAATGAATATCCCCCACAACTTTTGCCATTTTGAAAACTAGACGCCTCAGGGAATTTAGTAGATGTGTGGTGAGCAACTTAAACCCCAAGGTGCTTCACAGAATTTTATGACATTGAGCTGTGAAAATAAAAAAAAAAAATCTCCTTTGCCCCACAAAAATGTTTTTAGCCTTAAATTTTTAATTTTCACACGGGTAACAGGAAATTGCACAAGAAATTGTACATTGCATTGTGTTCTGGGTACGACGATACCACATATGTGCTGGAAAACTACTGTTTGTGTGCACAAAAGGGTTCAGAAGGGAAGGTGCGCCATTTTGGCTTGAACAGACTGCGGACGCCATGGCACATTTGAAGATCTCCTGACGTGAATTTGATACACAATTTCTCCTGAGTACGCCATACTCCATATGTGGTTCAGAACTACCGTGTTTTTCGGTTTATAAGACGCACTGGATTATAATGCGCACTCCAAAATTAAAGGGGGATAAAAAAGGTTTAAAAAAAAAAAAAGGGGGGCGTAGTCTTATCGGTAGGGGTAGGGCAGTGGTGGAATAGGGCGATGCTGCAGGAGCAGCGCTGTGCTGGAGTTGCAAATAATGGCACCCGGAGTTGGTGCGTGCACAGATGAAGCTCTTGGCTCAACATCTCATTTGCACACGTGCCACTTCCGGTCCATTAATCTTCCAGCAGCGGTCTTAAGGAAAGTGGCGCGTGCGCAGATGAGATATTGAGCAGAGAACTCAATTTGCGCACCCACCGACTCCAGGCGCCAATTATTTTGAAATCTGCACCGCTGACATTTTCAAGATGGCGCCCGCAGGCCCAGCACAGCACTCTTTGCCTGCAGACACAGCAAAGCGTCCACAACTCCAGCACAGCGCCCGCGGCATTGCTCCTGCGACCCCTCTCCACCATCCCCGGTAAGCAACATTCGGCTTATAAGACGCACCCCCCTCATTTTCCTCCCAAATTTTTAGAAGGAAAAGTGTGTGTTTTATAATACCAAAAATACGGTACTTTTGAGTTCCAGTGCAAAGCTGCAAATGGAAGGAGCACCATATTGGAGTTCAGATTTTGCTGGAATGGTTTACGGGTGCCATGTCACATTGGCAGAGGCCCTGACATGCCAGAAAAGTAGACCAACCATAAGTGACCCTATTTTTCAAAGTGTCACAAAATTTTATACTATTGGGCGGTGAAGAAAAAATAACTACATCTTTACCACTAAAATATTATTTTAGCCCCAGACTTCAAATTTTCACAAGGGGAATAGGTAAAAAAGACCCCATAATGTGTTACTCAATTTCCCCTGAACGTGGCAATACCCCACATGTGCCTGTACAGAACTGTTTGGCCGCACCACAGGGCTCGTGGGAGGGGTGGGGTGGGGGGACGGTTAAGGAGGAGCGCCATTTCACATTTGGAGCACAAATTTTCCGTGAATAGAGTTTGCAGACTCCCATTTGGAGAGCCCCTAAGTGCGGGAACAGCCAAAATCCCCTCAAGTGACCACATTTTGGAAATTACACTCCACTTACACTAGTCATGATTTAGTTACTGGAAAATTCACATGAAGTCAAATGCAGTGATTGTGGCAGAATTAAAAATTGCAAATAAGCCCTTGTCCTGCCTAGTACATTGTTCACAGGTCATGCTCCTGGAGACCCACATCCTGTAACTTAACCCCTTCAGCCCCCGGGCACTTTCCGTTTTTGCGTTTTTGTTTTTTGCTCCCCTTCTTCTGAGAGGCGTAATATTTTTATTTTTCCATCAATCTTGCCATATGAGGGCTTGTTTTTTGCGGGACGAGTTGTACTTTTAAATGAAACCATAAGTTTTACCATATAGTGTACTGGAAAACGGCAAAAAAATTCCAAGTGCGGAAAAATTGCAAAAAAAGTGTGATCGTACAATAGTTTTTGGGATATTTTATTCACTGTGTTCACTATATGGTAAAACTGAGGTATCTATGTGATGCCTCAGGTCGGTGCGAGTTTGTAGACACCAAACATGTATAGGTTTACTTGTATCTAAGGGGTTAAAAAAAATTCACAAGTTTGTCCAATAAAAGTGGCGCACGTTTTGCGCCATTTTCCGAAACACGTAGCGTTCTTATTTTTAAGGATCTATGGCTCAGTGACTGCTTATTTTTTGCGTCTCGAGCTGACATTTATAATGGTACCATTTTTGCGCACATGCTACGTTTTGATCGCCTGTTATTGCATTTTGCGTAAAACTTGCGGCGACCAAAAAACGTAATTTTGGCGTTTGGAATTTTTTTGCGACTACGCCGTTTACCAATCAGATTAATTGATTTTATATTTTGATAGATCGGGCATTTCTGAACGCGGCGATACCAAATATGTGTATATTTATTTATTTTTTAACCCTTTAATTTTCAATGGGGGGAAAGGGGGGTGATTTGAACTTTTAGGTTTTTTTTTTTTTTTTATTTTTTAAAACTTTTTTTTTTACTTTTTTTTTTATTTTACTAGTCCCCCTAGGGGGCTATAGCGATCAGCAATCCGATTGCTGATCGCTATCTGCTGATCACAGCTATACCGCTGTAATCAGCAGATTCAGTCACTTTGGTTTTCCCTCTGCTCTCGGCCGAGGGAAAATGAAAGTGAAACATCGTAGCAGCAGGCGTCATCACATGACCCTGTGCTACGATGGCAACCACCGATAGTCACGTGATAACACACGTGACTTCCGGTGGGGGCGGCGGTGAGTAACAAACATGGCCGCGCGCATTTAAATCTTGCTGCCAGACTTTGGCAGCAAGATTTAAGGGGTTAATGGCCGCGGGTGGAAGCGATTCCACCCGCGGCCAACAGGCACACATGTCAGCTGTTGAAAACAGCTGATATGTGTGCCGATCCACGCCGCCTACACGCGGCAGGGGGCGGGGCTTAACGGGACACGATCCTGGACGGATAGATCCGTCCAGGGTCGTGAAGGGGTTAAAGAGGTCGTTCATCCATATTCATTATTGGTCATATCGATATTATTTTGAGAAACGAGGTTTCTCTCAAATACCTTTGTTGCCAATAGTGCCTGTGATCGGCGCTATTGTGGTCCACTCGCCCCCTTCGTGTGACCTCCGGGATCCGATGGCGTCACGTCAACTGAGGCCGGCCGCAGTCTCTGTGAATGACTGGCTGTGGGTGGCGTTTCACCACTCAGCACAGCCCAGCGTCACAGCGCAGCATCTCCCTGCTCCCTCCTCCTTCACTGCAGAGCACGCAAGCAGACACACTGGGCTGCGACGAGCGGTGAAACACCACCCAGAGCCCAGTGACTTGGGGAGACTGGGGCCGGCCGCGGTGATGTCAGGTGATCAGGAAGTTGACGTGACATCCCCGAGGTCATGGAGCCCGGGGGGTCATGCGATGGGAAAGAGCAGACTGCGATAGCACCGCTCACAGGCAGAATTGGCAACACAAGGTATTTTGAGAGAAACATGGTTTCTCAACATAATATCGATGTGTCCAATAATGGATATGGGTGAACCACTTCTTTAAGCTCCCTTTCCCCATAACAACAATGCCAAACTTGGAAGCTAACTGGTTTAGGCACATTGTGATGCTCTAAAGGGAGGGCAGTATTTGGATTTGAGTGCAGATTTTGCTGGATTTCCTTTGTGGTGGGGGGCCATAGTGCTTTTCCAGAGCCTTTGTGCTAGCAGTAACATGGAAGCACCCTATATTTCCATTGACAGACCCTAGGTGGTAGGTGGGGACTTTTTTTTTTTTTTTTTCTTTTGTGGGTTGAGTTGAATGTTTTTGGTTGGAATTTGTGGTACAAAAGATTTTGGATCCGTTCACATTTATCTTGTGCTCTATGGTGAGCACTTATATTAGGTCTTCCATCTACATTTCTGAAATACATAATTAAGGTGACACCCCCTGACTTATCCCCTCACTAATGAAGCAGCAGATACCCCGGCTCTGTTTGGGCTCTGGTCAGCGGTGTCATTCTTTTCAAAGGTGTATTGAAAAACACACCATTGCGCTAAAGGAGTAAATAAAATGGATGTAACTAAAAGAAAACCCCTGAATAACCAAACGAGAGGGGTGCTATCAAAAACTTGGGCAAACTGATATGCATATTGCCCACTTGCAGCTTCTGTTGTTGTAACGCACTGATAGCATTTTTGGGGGGACGCAGCGGCATTTTTTGTATTACCACAATTTCTTTTCAAAGGGACCCAAAACTTTTGTTTACCACACTTTTGTGCACACCTAAAAAGAGGCATAAAAAGATGGACACCGCTGTACCACCGTCATCTGCCCCATTACAGTGAATTTTTCGTTGGGAATTTTGCCTGAATCACGTTTTTCAGACATTTACACGTAATCTCTGGTGTGAGCCCTGAGAGTACAGCGCAGGATAAATGTGAACTGCGCCTTACTGCGATCGTCGGTAGATGGAATGAACAAATAAACAGCAGTTGAAGAATTGGCTTTATTTCGTTTTTACGCCATTCGCGGTATAAGTGATCAGGTCAGTACAATTGCAGCAATACCAGATTTACGTAGTGGGTGTTTTCTTAGGTTTGGCTATTGTCACACTAAAAAAAAACCTCGCTTTTTTTTTTGTGAAGGCTATAGTTTTTTACTTTTCTGCCAGCAAGTCATGTGAGGGCTTGTTTTTTGCGGTAGAATTTGGGAGTTTAATTGGTACAATTTTGGGCCACATAATTTTGATCGCTCTCTATTCTGCTTTTTGTGAGGCAGAGTCAAGAGGAAACAACAATTCAGGAATCGTGTTGTTTTTTGTTATGTTTTTCTTGTTTAACCTGTTCAGTGTCGTAAAACTGAAGAGCTCTTTATATTGGAATATTGGGGGGGGTTTGGGTTTTTTTTTTGCAACTTTTACATTGCTGTATTCTGAGAGCTATAGCTTTTTTTTATTTATTTTTTTGCTGATGGATGTGCTTGTTTTTTTTGCGGACCAATTACTTTCAGCGATTAAAATTTTCTCTCCAGGGCAGGAGACAAACTCTAGCGCAGCGCCACCTATTGGAAGTAGCGATCCTAAAAGTTAAATGTGGATTTTTAACAATCCTTACATATAACTTAGGATATATATGCCAGATCAGAATCCCAATTTGCAGACACGGTGTTTCGGGGTGCTTGCCCCTAGTCAGTGCAAAGTATGGGGTGTCTGATTTCAGCGATTAACAATTTTATGACTTTTTGATCTTGTTTTATTCTACTTTTTTTGTCAGCTGTATCATCAAAACACATAGTATTTACAACTTTTTTTCTTTACTTTTTAACGTAGTGCCTATATGGGACATTACCTTTTTATTAGTCTGATTGCAGGTATAATGTATTGCAATGCACCAGCATTATAACATTAAACCTGTTATTACATTGACAGATCGCTGCTTTGACCGTGTACCTGGTATGGTCTAAGAGGCCAACATAGCCAGGTAACCCAGAAGTTTGACCTCTACTTACCATGGCAACAATCAGAACACCGTGATCACGTTGTGGGGGTCTTGATCAACTGGGAGAAGAAGCGCATTCCCTCTCCCAGTCCTCTAAATGAAGTGATTGGTAACGACTTCAGAAACTGTGACAGCCGCGTCTCCGATATCACTGAAGCCGGGCTCCTGGCGCTGATCACACAGGAACAGCTCCTTTACCAGTATGAAAATTTGCGCGCATGCACCATGTACTGGTGCGTCCAATGTCAGGAAGGGGTTAAAACACATAGGGAACGTCTTATCAAGAATGGTGGCGTTTCTTTCCACGGTCTTGAAGAGTGCCCACAGTAAGTTAGCCACACCTTATGAGAGATGCGAGTTGGGCACATTTTTCTAATTTGGCTGCAATCCGAAATCTACTCCAGCTCCGAGCCGACCTATAATTTATTAAAAATAAATTTTGGGCTATAATTTATCCAACTTCTAGTATCCTTTTATAATTCCAATATATCGGTTCCGCCATCTCTTACCCTGCACCCGCCTGCTAAGCTTAATTTACTTTTTTAAAAACTGGTGATGTCTGCACAAAAAAAAAAACATTTTTTGCTTAACCTTCGTCAGGCTGTATAATTTTACAACGTTAACAGCGACCCCTTATCTCGGAAGGGGGTGGAGATATTTTATTGAAATTTGGCCAATATACTCTGGACCAAAACTGCAGAGATGTCACGAAATTTCAGCCCTCTACGGCTTTTGGAGAAAAAAATGTATTGCAATTTTAAAACCGAATAGTTACAATTGTACCTACTCAGCCGGACAAAGGTTAAAACTTTTTTCTTAAATTATATGAATTTAAAAAGATTAATCGACCTTATGGTCTGCGATTCTCTTATTCCTCTTAAAGAAAATTTTTAAAAAATGTATATTTGCTTCTGCGGAAACCCAAATTGTGATAACTGTTGTTGTCAGCCTCATTGTATAAATGGGAGTTGGGGAAATTCCTCTGATGTTACAGATATTATCAGTCCTCTCCTAAAGCTATAAGCAACGCTTTGGTTATCTGACCCACATCTGACAGTCTTGTATATATCTCTGCCATGGCGACCACATAATGCCACAACCCCCGTGTCTTTTTGTTTTTTGGGAAATATCCAGGAACAGCAAAAGTTAACATGATCATTCGAAATACAATTCTACATGTCTTTAATTAAAAATTATACTCTGTCAAGGGAGTTAATGCTTGCAAATTGTTCTTAGGGATGCGGTCTCCCTTCATGTATCGATATTGTGGTATAATACTGGAGGAGACGCTGGGGAGCTGAGGCTAAGGCAGGTTATAGACCCCTGACTTGGTCAATGTCCGGACTGGCTGTGAGGCTCTTGAGTTTGGATCACGAAACTTAGGGGTACTTTGCACACTACGATATCGCAGGTGCGACGTCGGTGGGGTCAAATCGAAAGTGACGCACATCCGGCGTCGCTGTCGATATTGTAGTGTGTAAATCCTTTATGATACAATTAACGAGTGCAAAAGCGTCGTAATCGTATAATCGGTGTAGTGTCCGACATTTCTATAATGTAGCTGCAGTGACGGTACGATGTAGTTCCCCGTGGCAGCACACATCGCTGTGTGTGAAGCCGCAGGAGCGAGGAACATCTCATACCTGCGTCACTGCGGCTCACGCCGGCTATGCGGAAGGAAGGAGGTGGGCGTGATGTTTACGTCCCGCTTATCTCCGCCCCTCCGCTTCTATTGGCCGCCTGCCGTGTGACTCTGCACGACCCGCCCCCTTAGTAAGGAGGCGGGTTGCTGGCCAGAGCGACGTCACAGGGCAGGTGAGTGCATGTGAAGCTGTCGTAGCGATAATGTTCGCTACGGCAGCAATCACAAGATGCGATATCTTGCAACGGGGGCGGGAACTATCGCGCTCGGCATTGCAAGCATTGACTTGCGATGTCATAGTGTGCAAAGTACCTCTTACAGTTGGTACGGATATTGGTCGCGTTAGTTGGACTGTGATAGTCATGTCTGACACCGGCGTAATATAACATGTAGTGATCTTCAGGGTACAGCAGCCACTCTGCATTCACAAAGCGTGGACCGCAGATTTAGAAAAACGTGTGTATAGATGCATATATCTCTATGTATGTATGTATGCATCCGTATTTTTCGGACTATAAGACACTTTTTTTCCCTACAAAATTAGGGAGGAGTTGGGGGAGCATCTTAAAGTGCGGATGTACCTATCTTGCTGGTGTTTGGAGGGTGGTGGGTGGTGGAGTGGGGTCACCGGAGGCAGGCTATAGTGGCGGCTAGTTTACACGTGTGTCACTAGTAAAAGAAATGTCATTTTCCCTGCTCCTCAGCCCATAGTCCTGGGAGTGGGGAGCGGTCAATATTCATTTTGGATTAGCCGGCAGCTGATGTCAACATGCAACATGTACGTCAGTTGCTGGCATCAGACGAGGACACCTCGCACGGGGGGAGAGGAGGTAGCGTCAGCAGAAGTGTGTTGTGTGTGTGCATGCGTGCGTGCGCGCGCGTCATAATGGGAGGCATATATACCAGGATGGGGAACATATATACGAGGATTAGGCACATTATAAATCAGGATGGGGCTTATATGTACAAAGATGGAGGCCATACGGTATATACTTGGAAGGGGCCTAGGATACTGAACATTATTACAGATTTGGAGGACATTAACCCCATAATAGTGTTAAACTTGGGTATGTCTTATGGTCCGAAAAAAAGTGTTTGTTTTTATATATATATATAATATTTATTATAATATTTTGTATAAATTGTATTCGTACACGTGACCTTTTACATAGACATCCGGGCACAGGGTGCTCACATATTGCAGGTGTCCCCATTGCCCCTTCCCAGTGCTGCCGGGCCCACAGTCCCAATCACCAGGGCTGCCAACTAGAGGGTTTTTTTTGTTTGTTTTTTTTGGTTTTTTTTTCTGACCGGATTCTCATGAAATCCCGGACAGACCATCCTTTTTACGGACACATTGGAATACCATAACAAATCATTGATTGTAAGTGCTACATGTCTGCGCCCATAGTAGACCTGGAGCTGCAGACACTGTAAATTGCTGCTAATTGCATTAATGATGATAATTTATAACATGAGTTTCTTCAGCTTTAAAAAAAAAAAAAAAAAAAAAATTATGATGGCCACAATTTTTGTTCCAGACTGGGCAATAACGTGCCCTCTTTTTGGGGAATGTGCTGGAATGTCCGGACGGCTGGCAGCTCTGCCCATAGCCTGTATTAATGGCTGCTTCCTGTGGAATAGAAGCAATCCATTGCATTGTAAATAGAGGCGTAGTGATGAGATCCAGACACCTGTCTCCCTGCTGCATTGGTGCTGTGTGATGCATGTCTGCAGCGTTCCCTGTATGATGAATTATGGTTGTGAAACGAATGCTCCACTCAGCAAAACTTGCACACCCTATTATCCTGCTACCATAGGTGTCTTCTGCACACGATGTTCAGAAATGGAGCAATCGGGCTCAGGCTGTTGTCATGGATACACTGAACCTGTCTCCCCACTCAGCTGTCAAACAGCTCTTAGACTTTACCATTCATCTGCAGTTTGGGGGGGGGACGCTTTATTTTCCCTGTTAGCTGTATGGCTTGCATGTAGCATTTTACATTTTTAATTGTTTTCATTATAGCTTTGATATTTCAGCGCTCGGATATTGTAAATTATCAACGGCAAATGCGTAGCTCTCTGCAGAGGCTGCGTATGCCGGTAACCCTTTATGGGATGGAATGATTATGCTAGCAACCTTGTTATCCTTTGTGATGCCAAATGTTACAAAAGCGGTGACTTTGTCCTGGAGCTGATCATCTAGTGCACAGTAGTGCAGGAGAACCACCATCATCAGATGGTCTGTGCCACATCCCTGGTGCTGCATCTGAAATATATAGTATGTGCCGATTCATTGCTGACATCGCCTGTGGTCTCCAGAATACATCCAGCCATGTATAGGAGCACACCATGGGATTACAGGACCTCCATCAGCACAGGTTTATTCTGCCATCTAGCCCCTTACCTTAGGGTCTTACAACTCATCAGTGCTCTTACAGATCCCAAGATTAGGAGTTTATGTAGAGAAAGCTGCACACGCAAATACTCTGCGGACGCAGAGGCCATTTTGTTTTAATCCCCCTCTCCTCCACTTTACAAAATTCAGCACATGCTCTATTGTAGGGATTCTCCGAGGTGCCCTTGTGTCTGAGAATGGGACTTGTTGCAGCGATTTATAACCTTTGTTTTCAGATAAGTTTAGAGTTTTATTGAGCAACTAATAATCCTAGTGTTCATGCTCTAAAAACAGACCACAGAGCGAATATAAATCATGATTTACAGGGGGGTCAATTTTCAGGAGTCTGGTTAACAAGTTAAAAAATTGGCTTCTCCTTAAAGGACCAATTCAGTGTCCGAAAATACTGGCTTGGATGGGCGGGACTCGAGTACTGAGTATAATGGACGTCAATGGAGGACTCACGCATTTTTCCGGGAAATCTTAACGGAAAAATACTCTAGTTTCCCATTGATTTCTATTATACTCGGGTACTCGAGTCGGCCCATCTGAGTGTCCAACTGCTGGTTACGAGTACTGAGCACTCGAGCATGGTAGTGCTTGCTCCTCACTAGTGACTGTATAACCTCGGTGCTTTCAGTTTAGTGATACTGATATATAAACGTACCCATAACATGGCCACCAATAAGTCACATTGGCTGCTCCGCTGATCAGATTACTCAGAATTTCAGTATTTTGCTGATCCAGTAAGGTGATGTCCACACAGGCCTGCAATGCTGCATCATTCAGTGTGGAATTCCACACTATATTCTGCAGCAGCTGGTAAGTGGATGATCTGAACATCTTATTGCTGTGGAATCCTCACTCGGGCCTTCACCTGACGCTGTAGCAGTTCCCCTCACTTGTATACTATGCTCCATATATCTCTGGTCTAGTGGGAGATAGCCTCAGATTAAATTCTCCTGTCAGATATTGGCAGTGTGGATTTCTTAATCCGCAGCTGGTAAACTCATGTTGTGAAGACTGCAAGGGTTTGTTGCAAGTTTTCTCCATTGATGTCTACGGTGGTATGCCTGCACCAAATCCTATTGTTTGAGATTTTCCAAAGTCCACTAATGTGGATACTTGTTTAAAATTAAATGGGGGAAAAAAAACACCTGCTGCTCCTAATGGAGACGCTTGTTTGGTCCTATATCGGTAACCATATATACTGGCGCCCATAGGATAAGCCAATAGCAGATCAGCAGGGGTGCGACTCCATGCACTCCCGGTGTGGGTGCAATCTTTGGTGGCCCTTATTTAATATGTCAGGCCTATTTTGTGTTGCAGTGATGTATTAGACTGCAGCTTAGGCTGGGGCCACACGGGGATTACTGCGATCCCCTCGCATGACACTATGCTCACGCTGGCAGTACAGCAGAGCCAAGTGTCATGCTAGTATCCCTGCGACTGAGGTCCGATCGTGCGAGCGGACCTCAGCTGCGGGGGCCGGGCCGGTGCTGCAGAGGAGAGGGATTTATCTCCCACTCTCCTCCGTAGTCGGCTATTGCCATTCTCGCACTGCACTTGCAGTACACCTGTGTACCGTGAGTGCAGTGCAGCTTTTCTCTTGCCCAATTCACTTGAATGGGTGCGAGAGACAGAGTCTCGCATTACACTCGCAGCATGCTGCAATTGTTTTCTCGATCCAATAAGGGCTGAGAAAATAATCGCTCATTTGTGCTGACACACAAGCTAATATTGGTCCGAGTGGAATGCGATTTTTTTTTTTTTTTTTTTTTTTTTTTTTTTTTTTTATTGCACTCACACCGATTTTCATGCTGTGTGGCTTAGGCCTTAGGGGTGGACATGCCATCAGTTCAGCTGTCTAGGATCCAAAGAAGAAAGGGGACCCACATCCACCTCCTCCACAGCAGCTTCTCTCACACACACCATTGCCGTAGCTCTTCATAATGCACTACAGGGACATATACGGTTCATATATTGAGGCCCTCACCTGTGTCCTGGGTGATTGTTTTCTCGGACAGAGAGGTTCTTAATTCCGGTTTACATATAAATGTGACAGAGTACATGCCCAGCTACCATTTCACTCCGGAAACATGGTGTCCACAAAATGTAATCTCAAGTTGTCTAATTATAGTTGAAAACTTGATGTAGAAAAGTAATATGTAGAAGCAATACATAAAAGTAATTTTCTTTTCTCTTTTTTTTTTTTTTTTCCATAGGCAAAGTTGGCTGCAGCGGATGAAAGGAGATTTCAGCAACAGATCATAGCCCAACAAAAGAAAGACTTAACATCCTTCTTAGAAAGTCAGAAAAAGCAGTACAAGATTTGCAAGGAAAAGATTAAAGAGGCATGTGCAGAAGTAAACTTGGCTCTGGGAAACATCAACAGAATATTTCAAATAGTTTTCTTGCTTTACTCTTCAGAAGACCGATGGCACCCTACCTGCCGCTCATCAATCCTCCAGGCCCATAGGCTGTTGTCATTGGAGCTTATTCTGTCTTGATTGGGGAAATTTTTCCTTTTGGGGGTTAATTTTCTGCTGGAAAGTGCAGCAAATCCTAACTTTACCTATTGCTAATGATAGTAGGGCTAAAGGTGGCCATACACATTTAAAGTAGGAGGATGGTAAATAACCGTTAAATGAGTAATTGGCGACCGTTTTTTACGTGGAGACCGCTCTATACATTTCAGGTATTGGCCAGTCCTGGAACCTGGCCATTCTATGACGCAGGATGATTGGGAAACCACTTTTGGGAATGATCCTTCATTAAAAGATCTATTGGAAAATAATGTAAACACGTTCGGCTGTTTTCCAGGCAATGTTCTGTAACAGGTCAAAGAAAATGTTCTGTTATTTCACCTGTTGAAAGATGGCTTTGATTGAAATGATCCACTTTGACCAACTTTAGACTGTGTATGACCACCTTAAAGAGGACCAACCACCAGGATTTTCCTATATAACCTAAAGCCAGTGCTATACTGGCGCTATCATACTGATTATATACATACCTTCAGTTGTGAGATTGGATGTATACTTTCTGAAATATGGACAAGTAAAGTTTGTGAAATGCATTGTTAATTGAATGATAGCAGCTACAGAATATATAATAGATGGGTTGGGTTTTGATAGTTATTCCCGCCCCTGTCTGCTTGTCCTTCCTCCCCCTGTCTGTTATTACAGGGGGAAGAGGAGGAAGGACAGGCAGGCAGATAGTGGTGGTAATAACTAGCAAAACCAGACCCACATAGCAGCTACAAAATATCTAATATCAATCAAATAACAGTGCATTTCACAAAGTTTACTTGCCTATATTTTGGAAAGTATACATGTGATCTCACAAGTAAAGGTATGTATAGAATCAGCATGATGGTGTCAGTATAGCTCTGGCTTTAGTTTATATACGAAAATCCTGGTGATTGGTCCTCTTTAAGGTATAGTGGAGGTGCGTTACCTGTCGGTGTATTATTACCAGTGTTGTAGGGGTGATTGCTGACTTCTACCTAGTGTTTGGCTGGGTGTATAAATGTCATGACCTACCTCCTAGGATACGGCATCAAAAACAACTTAATGGGAGTCCAGCGCCCCCATTGAACAGCACAGCTCTGTCCATAGTTGCTGCCAGGTGCTGCACATTGGTCCTATGCAAAAGATCTGTAGGGACCCGTAAGGTCTGCTCATTGTTTACATCCCGCTGCCACCATCACCTTTTGTGTGTCCGGACAACCCCTTTTAATGTTGAACTCCTCGTGATAAACTCCGAAATCTAATATACTGCAGTTTTCATTCTTCATTCTTCATCATGGTAACTTTTGAGTTTGGTCATTTTAATGCTTAAGTACTAAAGGCTTTTTACTGTTTGAAGTTAAAAAAGTGATCTGTTAATAGTTTCCATTATATAACTTTTCTTATAACAATTTTTATTTTATTTTTTTTTTTGGTGGGGGAGGCACATTCCTGATCAAATCTGTTTAGGTAGTAATTTTTTATTGTTTAACCTACTTGAAAGTTATGAAAAAACTGACAACTGGGTGTTACTATCTAGGGGTGTGTCTCTAAAGTATGACTCTGTCCAATCAGTGCTGGCAGTATCCAACTGTGTAGGGACACGCCCTTTTGACAGGTAGCGAAGAGTGATCCCAGCAGTTAATTTTTCGTTTTTTATACATTTCCAGGAGGAATAACAGAACTCTCCTTTAATTAAAGTAACAGTACAAAACATTTTTTTTTTTTTTTTCCATAAAAGATAAATAATTATTTCAGACTTGTTGGGAGAGGTGGCAGTTCATCTTTATACAGGCATTTAGAGAGTTTATCGCAGCATGTCAACTTACAGTATGCTTTACAAATGCAAGTGTTCTCAGCTGAGAGAACACAGCGACAATCCACTGTACCGAGATCCCTGATTGTGGGCCCGGACTCTGCAGTCTTCTGCGGAGAATACTTGCGTCTCCACTAGAGAACACTCGGGCATGTAGAATGCAGCGTGCCCAGATTGTGGGCAGCTACCCGTATGGTTACTAGTTCTGTCTTGGAATAACTCGTGCTCAATTTCTGTCTACGACAATGAAAGATGAGACTGAAATCATGAAAGCAGCCATGTATAAAACAGCTGCCAAAAGTGAAGAGCCGTATAGTAATATACTGTATTTTTCGGACTATAAGACGCACCCTGATTTTAGAGGAGGAAAATGGGAAAATTTTGAAGCAAAACATGTGGTCATGACACACTGTTATGGGGCGAGAATCTGCTGCTGACACTGTTATGGGGGTAATGTCCCCAAATTCTCTAAGGTACCCCATCCTGCTAATGATTCTCCTGCCTTGTAGATTATGATCCCCATCCTTTGTATATATGTACCCCATCCTGGTATATATTTCCATCCTGCTATATACCGCCATCATGGTATATATTCCATTCCTGCTATATACCGCCATCGTGGTATAGCCCCCATCCTGCTACGTAGCATCCTGGTATATGCGCTTATCCTGCTATATACCCCCATCCATCCTGCTATATACCCCCATCCATCCTGCTATATACCCCCCATCCATCCTGCTATATACCCCCCATCCATCCTGCTATATACCCCCCATCCATCCTGCTATATACCCCCATCCATCCTGCTATATACCTCCATCCATCCTGCCATTTACCCCTATCCATCCTGCTATTTACCCCTATCCATCCTGCTATATACCCCCATCCATCCTGCTATATGCACCCATCCATTCTGATATATACCCCCATCCTGCTTAAATGGCCTGTATCCTGTGGCACACACAAAAAATTAAACGTTTATACTCGCCTTTCCTCGCTCCATGCAGCATCGCTCCTCCTCCTGTCAGTGCCAGCAGCAGCGCCGCTGGAGTGTGGAGCCGTCACCGTTGTCTGCAGCATTGCAATCTCCTACTGTTTGCCTGTCAGCTGACCTGTGTGGAGACTAGCGCTGTGCACAGCGATGATGTCATCGCTGTGCTCACTGCTCTCTACACAGATCAGCTGGCCGGCAGACAGGAGAAGATCGTGATGCTGCAGACAACGGTGACTAGTGAGTATACTGATTCACTGCACCCCATGATGATGATACGCGGGGGGGCAGTGAATACAGCCGCACATGATCACTCCAGGCTGTAGTTGCCAGGGGTGATCACGCGGGCTGGCTATTAATTATGCACGCACCCCCCGCCCATTATCCCGCCCATCTGTCAGCGCCGGCTTCAGCGCTGAGGGATGATGGGCGTGCATATGAAATGAGCGGGCCCACGTAGTCACGGCAGGCTGCTACAGCTTGCTTGTGCCACCGATGATCCACTCCACCGCAGTACCCTCATTCCCCGCAGCCACATTCGGACTATAAGACTCACCCCCCACTTTCCCCCAACATTTGGGGGGAAAAGTGTGTCTTCTAGTCCGAAAAATACGGTAGTTAGTAAGGTAGGAGAAAACAAAAAAGCCCAGAGTCTGGTTTCAGATATTCTCTTGAAACGTTAGTTAGGCAACTGTAGGTCAGTTATCTCTTGGCAGACCTTTGTTTTATAATATTTGGCAAATCTTTTGTGTGTTGTTGGTCCCTGTGTTTGAGAAAAACTCTTCCAATACCTAAATTTTTTGCCCTTCTCTGTATTATGGGTTTTAAACTTCAACAACGTTTCCTAAAGCTTATCTAGCTAAAGACAAACCTCCAATTTTTATCCCTCTCAATCGGACGGACGTTAATTTTGGGAAAAACGTTGTTAATCGGCAAAAAAGGATGAAACTTAAGGCTTTTAGACTTGAAAGAAATGACAAACAGCAGGTACTCTCCCTCTCCTGGTCCAGCGCCGGCTGTCTGCCACTGCACCAATCTCTATGTTGTGATCTCATGTCCCCAGCACCGCTGCAGCCAATCTCTGAGATCTGATGCCCTGCTGATGTAGACAGCACAAAAAGCTGAGCTCAGACATTTCCTGTGGCGGTGATGTATACTGTTAGGCTATGTGCCCACGCTGCGGAAAATTTGCAGAATTTGCCCCCATTTTTTTTTTCTTGGAAATTTTGCGGATTTTTCAAAAATCTGCAGTGCAGCGAGTCCCCAGCCATTTCTGTGTCATTTGGGGAGTGAGGTGCCCATGCTGCGTTTTTTTCCGCTGTGGATAATGCGGATTTCCCTGCGGAAAAATCTTAAGCATGTGAATTATTCCTGCTGATTTTTCCGCATGATCCCATACATACCTGCCTTGATAGAAGACACTGGAGTCACTTCCTCCGGTGCAGAGGAGCGCAGTGGAGCCAGGAGGTAGGCGGGGCCTGCACGAGCTCCGGTCATGTGACAGCCAGAGCTAGTGCAGGCCCACCCACCTTCTCCTGCAATGTGCAGACAGACACGGCCGGAAAGTGAAGTGCTGCGTGATGGAGGGAAGTATGAACTCCCTGATCACTCCAGCACTTGTTCTGCATTGAGGATGCAGTGCCGAAGCCATGGTACTATATCCTCAATGCAGAATGACCGCAGCATATCCGCAGGACATTCCGTAATAAAACTGCAGCATGTAAACAGACAAAGTTGTGCTGCGGTTTTCTGGGAGCTCCTGCGGAATGTCCTGCGGATATATCCGTAGGACACTTACCCCATGAGCACATAGCCTTACTGCATCTGTGAGGTCAGTGTGCAGTATACATACGGTGTCTAATGATTTGTCTATGGTGGCGGATTCCGTCGCTATGCGCTAAGCAGCGGAATCCGCTGACTGATTTCGTCACGTTCTACTGCGCATGCTCAGCATGTCCAGCAGAACGATCAAAATCGTTTAAAATCACTCCTGGTCTCTCTCATCCCCCCCCCCTCCCTCTCTCATACTTACTGATCACAGGCGCGACGTTGCACGGCTATCACAAAGCTCCGGCGGCTTTTCCTCCTTTGAAAATGCCGGCCGCCCATTATTCAATTTAGTATTCACTGCTTCCCCCGCCAACCGGCGTCTATGATTGGTTGCAGTCAGACCCGCCCCCAACGCTGAGTGACGGCTGTCTCACTGCAACCAATCACAGCCGCCGGTGTGCGGGTCTATATCGTGCAGTGCAATAAATAATTAAAAAAAGGCGGCGTGCGTTCCCCCCCAATTTTGATACCAGCCAAGATAAAGCCACACGACTGAAGGCTGATATTCTCAGGATGGGGAGCCCCACGTTATGGGGAGCCCCCCAGCCTAACAATATCAGCCAGCAGCCAGCTGGATTTGCTGCATCCATTAGATGCGACAGTCCCGGGACTCTACCCGGCTCATCCCGAATTGCCGTGGTGCGGTGGCAATCGAGGTAATAAGGAGTTAATGGCAGCAGCCCATAGCTGCCACTAAGTCCTAGCTTAATCATGGCAGGCGTCTATGAGACACATTCCATGATTAACCTGTAAGTGAAAGTAAATAAACACACAACCGAAAAAATCCTTTAGTTGGAATAAAAGACAAAAAAAACAAGCTTTCACCACTTTATTAAAATCCCCAAATACCTCTCCTGGTCCGGCGTAATTCACACGAGGTCCCGCGACGCATCCAGCTCTGCTACATGAAGCTGACAGGAGCGGCCGTGAGCTCCACGCAGCAACTGAAGTGAATCGCGCTGTCAGCGGAAATGTCACTGAGGTAATGCCTGTGCGTGTGCGGTGATGATGGGTGCGGTAGTACCTGCGTGTGCGGTAGTGCCTGCGTGTGCGGTGATGATGGGTGCGGTAGTTCCTGCGTGTGGGGGGATGATGGGTGTGGTAGTGCCTGTGCGTGTGCGCTGAAGATGAGGGCTGTAGTGTCGGGATGTGTGCGGTTATGATGAGGGCTGTAGTGTCGGGGGGTGTGCGGTGAAGATAAGGGCTGTAGTGTCGGGATGTGGGCTGTAGTGCGGGGATGTGTGCGGTGAAGATGTGGGCTGTAGTGTCGGGATGTGTGCGGTGAAGATGAGGGCTGTAGTGTCGGGATGTGTGCGGTGAAGATAAGGGTGGTAGTGATGGGATGTGTGCGGTGAAAATGAGGGCTGTAGTGTTGGGATGTGTGCGGTGAAGATGAGGGCTGTAGTGTCGGGATGTGTGTGGTGAAGATGTGGGCTGTAGTGTTGGGATGTGTGCGGTGAAGATGTGGGCTGTAGTGTCTGGATGTGTGCGGTGAAGATGTGGGCTGTAGTGTCGGGATGTGTGTGGTGCAGATGAGAGCTGTAGTGTCTGGATTTGTGCGGTGAAGATGTGGGCTGTAGTGTTGGGATGTGTGCGGTGAAGATGTGGGCAGTAGTGTTGTGATGTGTGCGTTGAAGATGTGGGCTGTAGTGTCGGGATGTGTGTGGTGCAGATGTGGGCTGTAGTGTTGGGATGTGTGCGGTGAAGATGTGGGCTGTAGTGTTGTGATGTGTGCGGTGAAGATGTGGGCTGTAGTGTCGAGATGTGTGTGGTGCAGATGAGGGCTGTAGTGTCGGGATGTGTGTGGTGCAGATGAGGGCTGTAGTGTCGGGATGTGTGTGGTGCAGATGAGGGCTGTAGTGTGGGGATGTGTGCGGTGAAGATGTGGGCTGTAGTGTCGGGATGTGTGCGGTGAAGATGTGGGCTGTAGTGTCGGGATGTGTGCGGTGAAGATGAGGGCTCTCTCTCGGCTAAAGAAAACTTAACGCAACGCGTTATTTCACTGGAATCCGTTGCCTTTATTATCACACTTTTCTTTGTCGCTCCATTGGGAGACCCAGACAATTGGGGTGTATAGGCTATGCCTCCGGAGGCCGCACAAAGTATTACACTAAAAGTGTAAAGCCCCTCCCCTTCTGCCTATACACCCCCCCGTGCTCCCACGGGCTCCTCAGTTTTTTGCTTTGTGCGAAGGAGGCAGACATGCACGCATAGCTCCACAGATTAGTCAGCAGCAGCTGCTGACTATGTCGGATGGAAGAAAAGAGGGCCCATAACAGGGCCCCCAGCATGCTCCCTTCTCACCCCACTCTTGTCGGCGGTGTTGTTAAGGTTGAGGTATCCATTGCGGGTACGGAGGCTGGAGCCCACATGCTGTTTTCCTTCCCCATCCCATTTAGGGCTCTGGGTGAAGTGGGATCCTAAACGGTCTCCAGGCACTGAGACCGTGCTCCATCCACAGCCCCTGGGGACTCTGCTGGATAATGGAGCCGAGTATCGTCGGGGACATGGCCCTGCTACTTTGAGGTACTCTGTGTCCCCGTGGGGACCGCGCACAGAAACACTCCAGCATTGCTGGGTGTGTTAGTGCGCCGGGGACCGCAGCGCTGACCACAATTGTGCCATCACACGCTGCAGCGTGGCTGGGTGTGTAGTGTATTGGGGACTACCGCGCTGACCGCCGCTGCCATTGTTATACATGCGGCGCGGCTGGGACTGTTAGTGCGCCGGGAACATCCGCGCCGACCGCGCTTATACGGCGGCCGCGCTTATAACTCTAGTCCCCGGCTTTTGCGGCCTAGTCTCATTCTCTTCCCGCCCCCAGGCCTGCCAGTCAGGGGAAGGGCGGGACGCTGTACAGAATGTCAGCACTGAGGGCTGGAGCATGCTTTGCATACTCCACCCCCCTCACTGTGCACAGTGGGGCACCAGTTCCCGCACTTTCTAGGGCACGCCCACGGCCCCCTCCTCTCCTCAGGACGCCGGCAGCCATTCCTGTCAGCTCTTCTGACGCTGGAGAGGGGAGACAAGCTGTGGGAGACCCAGGCAGGGATTCTGGTGGCCACACAACCGCTTTGAGCGGCCGGTAAGCAGCACCTCTGGTGCTGGCCCCACTTGTGCAGAAGTGTACTTATAGATTATATGATTATAGGCTATACTTTACACTGTATAGTGCACGGTTGATTTTTGGCTATATACCCTCCTGGGTTGCTCAGGGGAGACAACAGCATGGCGCCCACAAGAAGCAGGGGTGCCAAAACACAGGCTTACTATGCTGCCTGCGCCGCATGTACGGCTCCACTACCGGCAGGTTCCACTGACCCTCATTGTATGCACTGCTCGGCCCCTGTGGCACTTACTCAGCCGGAGCCTCTGCTAAGGGTGGCCCAGGGGGAACCACCTGCTAACACTGTCCAGGTGACAGGGACGGAGTTTACAGTTTTTACTGAAAGGCTGTCTGAGACTATGGCTAAGATACTAGAAGCTTTGCAGTCCAGACCGGTATCTCAGACCATGGGCACTGTGGAATCATTGCCCCCTGGTTCCCCTCAGTTGCAACAACCATGTCCTCCCGGGGTGTCTCATAGATCCCAGAGTGAGGTCTCTGACACGGACCGCAGTCCCAGACCGCCTAAGCGAGCTCGCTGGGAAATTCCTTCGACATCATCACATTGTTCAGGGTCTCAGCGGGAGGACTCTCTGTATGATGAAGCGGAGGTAGCTGATCAGGATTCTGATCCTGAGGCCGCTCTCAACCTTGATACTCCTGATGGGGACGCCATAGTGAATGATCTTATCGCGTCCATAAATCAAATGTTGGATATTTCTCCCTCAGCTCCTCCAGTAGAGGAGTCAGCTTCTCAGCAGGAGAAATTCCGTTTCAGGTTCCCCAAGCGTACAACGAGTATGTTTCTGGACCACTCTGACTTCAGAGAGGCAGTCCAGAAACACCGGGCTTGTCCAGATAAGCGTTTTTCTAAGCGTCTTAAGGATACACGTTATCCCTTCCCCCCTGACGTGGTCAAGGGCTGGACTCAGTGTCCCAAGGTGGATCCCCCAATCTCTAGACTGGCAGCTAGATCCATAGTGGCAGTTGAAGATGGGGCTTCACTCAAGGATGCCACTGACAGGCAGATGGAGCTCTGGTTGAAATCCATCTATGAAGCTATCGGCGCGTCTTTTGCTCCAGCATTCGCAGCCGTATGGGCACTCCAAGCTATCTCTGCGGGTCAAGCGCAAATTGACGCACTCACACATACGTCTGCGCCGCAAGTGGCTTCCATAACATCTCAAACGTCGGCATTTGCGTCTTACGCTATTAATGCTGTCCTGGACTCTGCGAGCCGTACGGCGGTTGCAGCCGACAATTCGGTGGCAATACGCAGGGCCTTGTGGCTGCGGGAATGGAAGGCAGATTCGGCTTCCAAAAAGTGCTTAACCGGTTTGCCTTTTTCTGGCGACCGTTTGTTTGGTGAGAGATTGGATGAAATCATCAAGCAATCCAAGGGAAAGGAAACATCCTTACCCCAGGCCAAACCAAACTTACCCCAACAGAGGAGGGGACAGTCGAGGTTTCGGTCCTTTCGGGGTGCGGGCAGGTCCCAATTCTCCTCGTCCAAAAGGCCTCAGAAGGATCAGAGGAACTCCGATTCATGGCGGTCTAAGTCACGCCCTAAAAAGACCGCCGGAGGTGCCGCTACCAAGGCGGCTTCCTCATGACTTACGGCCGCTTCACACCGCATCCTCGGTCGGTGGCAGGCTCTCCCGCTTTTGCGACACCTGGCTGCCACAGGTAAAAGACCGTTGGGTGAGAGACATTCTGTCTCACGGTTACAGGATAGAGTTCAGCTCTCATCCTCCGACTCGATTCTTCAGGACATCTCCGCCTCCCGAGCGAGCCGATGCTCTTCTGCAGGCGCTGGGCACTCTGAAGGCAGAAGGAGTGGTGGTCCCTGTTCCTCTTCAGCAACAGGGTCACGGTTTTTACTCCAACTTGTTCGTGGTTCCAAAGAAGGACGGGTCTTTCCGTCCTGTCCTGGACCTAAAACTGCTCAACAAACACGTAAAAACCAGGTGGTTCCGGATGGAATCCCTCCGCTCCGTCATCGCCTCAATGTCTCAAGGAGATTTCCTTGCATCGATCGATATCAAAGATGCTTATCTCCACGTTCCGATTGCTCCAGAGCATCAGCGCTTTCTGCGCTTCGCCATAGGAGACGAACACCTTCAGTTCGTGGCACTGCCGTTCGGCCTGGCGACAGCCCCACGGGTTTTCACCAAGGTCATGGCTACAGTAGTCGCGGTCCTCCACTCTCAGGGACACTCAGTGATCCCTTACTTAGACTATCTGCTGGTCAAGGCTCCCTCTCAAGAGGCATGCCAACACAGCCTCACCACTACTCTGGAGACTCTCCAGAGCTTCGGGTGGATCATCAATTTTCCAAAGTCAAATCTGACACCGGCCCAATCGCTGACCTATCTTGGCATGGAGTTTCATACCCTCTCAGCGATAGTGAAGCTTCCGCTGAACAAGCAGCGTTCACTACAGACAGGGGTGCAATCTCTCCTTCAAGGTCAGTCACACCCCTTGAGGCGCCTCATGCACTTCCTGGGGAAGATGGTGGCAGCAATGGAGGCAGTCCCTTTCGCGCAGTTTCACCTGCGTCCTCTTCAATGGGACATCCTACGCAAATGGGACAGGAAGCCGACGTCCCTCGACAGGAACGTCTCCCTCTCTCAGGCAACCAAAGCTTCCCTTCGGTGGTGGCTTCTTCCCACTTCATTATCGAAGGGGAAATCCTTCCTACCCCCATCCTGGGCGGTGGTCACGACGGACGCGAGTCTGTCAGGGTGGGGAGCAGTCTTTCTCCACCACAGGGCTCAGGGTACGTGGACCCAGCAAGAGTCCTCACTTCAGATCAATGTTCTGGAGATCAGGGCAGTGTATCTTGCCCTGAAAGCGTTCCAGCAGTGGCTGGAAGGCAAGCAGATCCGAATTCAGTCGGACAACTCCACAGCGGTGGCTTACATCAACCACCAAGGAGGAACACGCAGTCGGCAAGCCTTCCAGGAAGTCCGGCGGATTTTGATGTGGGTGGAAGCCACGGCCTCCACCATCTCTGCAGTTCACATCCCAGGCGTGGAAAACTGGGAAGCAGATTTTCTCAGTCGCCAGGGCATGGACGCAGGGGAATGGTCCCTTCACCCGGACGTGTTTCAGGAGATCTGTTGCCGCTGGGGGATGCCGGACGTCGACCTAATGGCGTCCCGACACAACAACAAGGTCACGGCATTCATGGCACGTTCTCACGATCACAGAGCTCTAGCGGCAGACGCCTTAGTTCAAGATTGGTCACAGTTTCAACTCCCTTATGTGTTTCCTCCGCTGGCACTGTTGCCCAGAGTGTTACGCAAGATCAGGGCCGACTGCCGCCGCGCCATCCTCGTCGCCCCAGACTGGCCGAGGAGGTCGTGGTACCCGGATCTGTGGCATCTCACGGTCGGCCAACCGTGGGCACTACCAGACCGACCAGACTTCCTGTCTCAAGGGCCGTTTTTCCATCTGAATTCTGCGGCCCTCAACCTGACTGTGTGGCCATTGAGTCCTGGATCGTAGCGTCTTCAGGATTATCCCAGGAGGTCATTGCCACTATGAGACAGGCTAGGAAACCAACGTCCGCCAAGATTTACCACAGGACGTGGAAAATATTCCTGTCGTGGTGCTCTGCTCGGGGTTTTTCTCCCTGGCCATTTGCCTTGCCCACTTTCCTGTCCTTTCTTCAGTCCGGATTGGAAAAGGGTTTGTCACTCGGCTCCCTTAAGGGACAAGTCTCTGCGCTCTCTGTGTTTTTTCAGGATCGCCTGGCCAGACTTCCACAGGTACGCACGTTTCTGCAGGGGGTTTGTCACATCGTTCCTCCTTACAAACGTCCGTTGGAACCCTGGGATCTGAACAGGGTGCTGATGGTTCTTCAGAAACCACCGTTCGAGCCAATGAGGGATATTTCTCTCGCACGCCTTTCGCAGAAAGTGGTTTTCCTAGTAGCAGTCACTTCACTTAGGAGAGTGTCTGAGCTGGCAGCTCTGTCATGCAAAGCCCCCTTCCTGGTGTTTCACCAGGACAAGGTGGTTCTGCGTCCGGTTCCGGAATTTCTCCCTAAGGTGGTATCCCCCTTTCATCTCAATCAGGATATCTCCTTACCCTCTTTTTGTCCTCATCCAGTTCACCAATGTGAAAAGGATTTGCACTTGTTAGATCTGGTGAGAGCACTCAAACTCTACATTTCTCGTACGGCGCCCCTGCGCCGCTCGGATGCACTCTTTGTCCTTGTCGCTGGCCAGCGTAAAGGGTCACAGGCTTCCAAATCAACCCTGGCTCGGTGGATCAAGGAACCAATTCTCGAAGCTTACCGTTCTGCTGGGCTTCCGGTTCCCTCAGGGCTGAAGGCCCATTCTACCAGAGCCGTGGGTGCGTCCTGGGCATTGAGGCACCAGGCTACGGCTCAGCAGGTGTGTCAGGCGGCTACCTGGTCGAGCCTGCACACTTTCACGAAACACTATCAGGTGCATACCTATGCTTCGGCGGATGCCAGCCTAGGTAGGCGAGTCCTTCAGGCGGCGGTTGCCCACCTGTAGGACGGAGCCGTTACGGCTCTATTTTGAGGTATTATTTACCCACCCAGGGACTGCTTTTGGACGTCCCAATTGTCTGGGTCTCCCAATGGAGCGACAAAGAAGGGAATTTTGTTTACTTACCGTAAATTCCTTTTCTTCTAGCTCCAATTGGGAGACCCAGCACCCGCCCCTGTTTTTTTGTGTACACATGTTGTTCATGTTGAATGGTTTCAGTTCTCTGATATTCCTTCGGATTGAATTTACTTTAAACCAGTTTATAATTTTTTTCCTCCTTCTTGCTTTTGCACCAAAACTGAGGAGCCCGTGGGAGCACGGGGGGTGTATAGGCAGAAGGGGAGGGGCTTTACACTTTTAGTGTAATACTTTGTGCGGCCTCCGGAGGCATAGCCTATACACCCCAATTGTCTGGGTCTCCCAATTGGAGCTAGAAGAAAAGGAATTTACGGTAAGTAAACAAAATTCCCTTCTTTGCAAGGCATCCGTCACATGCGTTACACAACGCATTGTGACGGATGCCGTTCAAAGCAAGTGTGAAAGTAGCCTTATATGGGTGAATCAGGAGAGAGTCCTCCGCCGGGCGTGGTGGGGGTGGCCCACAGATCTCTAGTCTGCACACTTTCCTGTTAAACAATCTTAGCATTGAGATTTCCATAGTCTTGTTCTTACATTAAGGATTGTTTACACAGTATTTTTTTACGTGCATTTCTGTGCCGATTTTGTATCTTTAATCTGCATAAAATCCCTATTCTGTGCATGTAAATGTTTCCGCCAGTCTGTTCACATACAGTGGGAAAAAGTTTGTGCAGATTTTTGTTGCTTTTGCTGAAATGCGCAGCAGTGGTAACAGTAGGGCAGTGTGAAAAGGAAATATTGTGCCACAGAAAAGTCACCACAGAGTTTACTGCAGTGTGGACAAAAATCCACTTTCACTTGACAGTATTTTGCATTTGCAATTGAAAACCAGGAGTGCAATTTGCTGCTTTTCCATGTTTTGGAAACTACAGTGGAATCTCAGTTTACAAGTAACCCGGTGTGCGAGTATTTCGCTATACGAGCAAAGCTTGCTGTAAATATGTAACTCTGTTTACGAGACAGCTTTGCTGTATGGGCAAATATCACCGCACACACTTCCGGTTCCGTACTTTAACCACGCTCTGACGCGCTCTTGCAGTCCGCACAAACACACACATATTATGCTCGCCTTACCTTCCGTCGTCGACCTCATGGTTCTTGTAGTTCGCCGGTACAGGATGTGTATCTGGTAACCATCGCGACAATGGAGTATCTTCTGGTGTCTGTCGCTACTCAAAGGCAGCGCGATGACCAATCAGAGGCAAGCAGCTTCTGCCTTTGATGTCAGCGCTCTGGCAGCAGAAGCTCCGGCATCGTCGCGATTGTTACCCGATACACATCCTGTACCGGCGAACTACAAGAACCAGGAGGCCGGCGATGGAACGGAAGGTAGGGTGAGCATAATATGTGTGTGTGCGTGTTTTGTGTGTGTTTGTGCATGTGTGGAATGGCACAATAGGGGACCAGGATGGGACATTGAACAAGTTGTGGAATAAATTGTCTGAACTTGCATTATTTCCTATGGGAAATTTTGCTTAGCTAGATAAGTAACTTGGTTTACAAGCACACTCTCAGAACAGATTGTTCTCGTAAACTAAAGGGTACTTTACACACTGCGATATCGGTACCGATCTCGCTAGCGAGCGTACCCGCCCCCGTCGGTTGTGCGTCACGGGCAAATCGCTGCCCGTGGCGCACAACATTGCTAACACCCATCACACAGACTTACCTTCCCTGCGACGTCTCTGTTGCCGCAACCCGCCTCCTTTCTAAGGGGGCGGTTCGTGCGGCGTCACAGCGACGTCACACGGCAGCCGTCCAATAGCAGAGGAGGGGCGGAGTTGAGCGGGACGTAACATCCCACCCACCTCCTTTTTTCCCCATTGCCGGTGGACGGAGGTAAGGAGATGTTCGTCGCTCCTGCGGTGTCACACATAGCGACGGTGTGTGCTGCCGCAGGAGCGACGACCAACATCGCTACTGACCAGACGATTTTTCATAAATGACCTCACAGACCAACTATATTTTGCCTCTTGCCATTGTTTAAGGTCGCTCCAGCCTGTCACATGCTGCAATGTCGCTAACGACGCCGGATGTGCGTCACAAGCACCGTGACCCCCGACGATATATCATTAGCGATGTCGCAGCGTGTAAATGGCCCTTTTGGTTCCACTATATTCTGATTTTGGCTAACAAATACTGTTGCGGTTAGGAGGAGTCTGAATGGAAAAGCAGTCACACAAAGTATGCGCAGATTTATTTTATGACACTTGCTTTGTGCTTTAACTAATCCGATAGAACATCAGAAAGTCACAATGGCTCCCCCAAACATAGCAGCCCTAGTTACAGGGGGAAAAGCCCTGCTAATATGACTGCTTTTAGAGTCTGGGTTGTGCCAGGTTTAGTCAGACAGCCAGGACAGATAGGCATTAACATTGTGTTTGCAAAGAAAAAAAAATGTTTCTGCCTTCTGTAGTGGATATTAGGTGGTCTGTGACAGCTGGGTGCCCATAGATGCATGATTCTCCGGTGCAGCAACTGTTGCAGCCTGTTATGAGCGTCCTTTTATATTACAGCACTGTAACAGCTGCTGCAAAACACCTACAGTCAGTCTTTAAGGAGTTAAACCAAGTGTTAGAGCGGTTAGGGTGGAACAAGTGTTCTAAAGGAAGGTTATAGAGTATAAGAGAACTTGATTCACAATGTTGGTCTATTCCGTAGCATGCAACATTTTGGACACCCCTGGTCAAAATTACTGTTGTGAACAATTAAGCAAGTTGAAGATGAAATGATCTCAAACAGGCATAAAGTTAAAGATTACACATTTCCTTTTGTATTGTAGTCCCCACAAAAATGTTTTTACATTTTTAAATTAACAAAAAAGTAAAATGGACCACTGCAAAAGTTTGGGCACCCTGCATAGTTAGTGCCTAGTATCACAGCTTGTTAACACTTTTTGTAGCCAGCCAAGAGCCTTTCATATCTTGTTTGAGAGCTTTTCAGCCATTCTTGGAAAAGTCTTCCAGTTCTGTGAGATTCCTGGGTCTTCTTGCATGCATTGCTCTTTTGAGGTCTAGCCACAGATTTTCAATGATGACCAGATCAGGGGACTGAGGGCCATTGTGAAACCTTCAGCTTTTTACCTTTTGAGATAGTGTATTGTGGATTTTGGCATGTGTTTAGTATCATTATCCATTTGTAGAAGTTAGCCTCTTTTCAATTTCAGCTTATTTTATAGATGGTGTTATGTTTGCATCAAGAATTTGTTGAAATTTCATTGAATCCATTCATCCTTTTACCTGTGAAATGTTCCCAGTGCCATTGACTGCAACACAACCCCAAAGCATGATTGATCCACCCACATGCCTAATGGTTGGCAAGATGTTCTTTTTGTGAAATTCTGTTACCTTTTTTTTCTCCTCACATACCTTTTGATCATTGTGGCCAAAGAGTTCTATGTTAACCTAATCGGTCCACAGGACTTTTTTCCAAAATGCATCAGCCTTGCTTAGACGTTTCTTCTGACTCTGAATTTTATGGTGAGGATGCAGGAGAGGTTTTCTTCTCATGACTCTTCCATGAAGGCCATATTTGTGCAGGAGTCTGAGTCTGCTAAATCTTCCTGAAGGTTTTTTGTAGCCCAGCAGGAGTTCTGATTTGCTTTTCTAGTAATCCTATGAGCAGCTCTCACAGAAATGTTCCTTGATCTTCCAGACCTTATCTTGACCTCCACTGTTACTGTTACCTGCCATTTCTTAATTACATATTTTTGAACTAAGGAAAGGGCAACTTGAAAACTCTTTGCTATCTTCTTATTGCCTGCTTTGTGTGCCACCACCATTTTCATATTCAGAGTGCTAGGCAGCTGCTTAGAAGAACCCATGCCTGCTGTTTTTTTGGCACAAGGTGAGAGGAGGCTAGGTTTTTATAAAGCTGTAAAATTTGCATCACCTAACCTTTCCTAAAGATGGTCAACAAGCCATAGCCCTAACAGGCTAATTAACTTTGACCAAGGTAATAGAACCTATATGAGCACACAAATCTGAATGGGTGCCCAAACGTTTGCATTAGCCCATTTTCATTTTTGTAATTTTTGAAATTAAAATGTGAAAATGATTATTTTGCCTAAAATATAACGGAAATGTGTCATCTTTAACCTTATACCTTTTTATAGATCAGTTCCTCTTCAACGTGCTTAACTGTTCACAGTAACAGTAATTTTGACCAGGGGTGCCCAAACTGTGCTACATCATTTTAGAGCATTAGGTTGTCAGAAAGTGAATGGGCAATGGCTATAAAAACAAGGCTTGCATTCTGGTGGACCCCACCTGATCATTTTGCAGCATGGAATGTGTGTGGACACCTAATGGCCTGGCTTCTTGTGACATCCGCCTAATGTTGTGGGCTATAGAACCATCTGGCTGGCTTGTATTTTAAAAGTGGCAACTTTGATACAACCGCTTTTAACTTTTCTAGACCTTTTGTAAATAAAGCATAATCGTTGTGCGTTATACAAGTGTATTTTATACATTTTAGAGATCTTTGACAATAATACAAACTTAAGGCTATGTTCACACGCAGCATTTTATGGGTGCGCATCACATGTGCTTTGTCTACAGTACACGCTTAATAAATGTAGCTTTCTTCACGAAAAACGCTGTGTGTGCACATGGCCTAATATTTCTTATATCTGAGCAATTGTTACAAAGATTTCAGTGTAAGCATTCTTCTTGTCCTGAGGATTTGCTACCATCCATCCTCCTCATGTTCACAGATGATTACTATAGCGACCAACCAGATTTGAAATCTCATTTTCGCCTAGCTCTATGGAAAATTAAATCTTCAACCTGATAGGATGTGTTGTATACAGTGATAAAACCTCACTGAATGACGTATTAAAGTTTTACTGTTTGCAAGGTTGGAGCCCCTAAAACGTCCTGTAGATTAGTGGTTGTCTAGGTCTTGAGTCCACCCACTGATTGGTCAACATGTGCATGAGCGCGCTCACTGCAGTGTACAGGCTCTGGAGAGTGCGATCATGACACTATACAGGCTCTCGGGAGCACACACACAGCAGTGTACAGGCTCTCGGGAGCGCGCTCACGGCAGTGTACAGGCTCTGAGGAGCGCGCTCACAGCAGTGTACAGGCTCTGAGGCGCGCGCTCACGGCAGTGTACAGGCTCTGGAGAGTGCGATCATGACACTATACAGGCTCTCGGGAGCACACTCACAGCAGTGTACAGGCTCTCGGGAGCGCGCTCACGGCAGTGTACAGGCTCTGAGGAGCGCGCTCACAGCAGTGTACAGGCTCTGAGGAGCGCGCTCACGGCAGTGTACAGGCTCTGGAGAGTGCGATCATGACACTATACAGGCTCTCGGGAGCACACTCACAGCAGTGTACAGGCTCTCGGGAGCGCGCTCACGGCAGTGTACAGGCTCTGAGGAGCGCGCTCACAGCAGTGTACAGGCTCTGAGGAGCGCGCTCACGGCAGTGTACAGGCTCTGAGGAGCGCGCTCACGGCAGTGTACAGGCTCTGAGGAGCGCGCTCACGGCAGTGCACAGGCTCTGAGGAGCGCGCTCACGGCAGTGCACAGGCTCTGAGGAGCGCGCTCACGGCAGTGTACAGGCTCTGAGGAGCGCGCTCACGGCAGTGTACAGGCTCTGAGGAGCGCGCTCACGGCAGTGTACAGGCTCTGAGGAGCGCGCTCACGGCAGTGTACAGGCTCTGAGGAGCGCGCTCACGGCAGTGTACAGGCTCTGAGGAGCGCGCTCACGGCAGTGCACAGGCTCTGAGGAGCGCGCTCACGGCAGTGCACAGGCTCTGAGGAGCGCGCTCACGGCAGTGCACAGGCTCTGAGGAGCGCGCTCACGGCAGTGCACAGGCTCTGAGGAGCGCGCTCACGGCAGTGCACAGGCTCTGAGGAGCGCGCTCACGGCAGTGCACAGGCTCTGAGGAGCGCGCTCACGGCAGTGCACAGGCTCTGAGGAGCGCGCTCACGGCAGTGCACAGGTTCAGTAGAAAGTCTGTATATGCAGAATTTAGTGCCTAACAATGACGTATACCAATCCCTACAGAGATGTCTACAAAATATACCAATAGAAAATGCTACAGAAAGAAAGGTCTATATATAAAAAAAAAAATAGCCGCAAAACGTATTGAAATTAGATAAAAATACACAATAGAAAATAAGGGGTACAGCAGCCAAGGGTCACTTTTTATAAGCAACATGAAAAATAGACTGTAGCAATACATAATGAGCAATATACATCATCAATATGGGAACATTCAGAGTAGAAATATACTAATTCCTAGGGATGATCGAATACCTCAAATATTCGACTTTGCGAATATTCGACGAATAACTTGCTGCTATGTGAATATTCGATGCACAATGTAAGTCTATGGGAAGCGCGAATAGTTCCGAATAGTTATTCGGGTTTCCCATAGACTTACATTACGCATTGAATATTTACAAATAGTCAAATAGCGGCGACCTATTCAGAAAATATTAGTGAAGCCGAATATTTTGAGGTATTCGATCATCCCTAGTAATTACCAATCATGATTAATTATCGGGCAATGAATCGAGAAGTAATACATAGTTAAATGTATGCTATGAAAGGGTATTCGGCAAAAAAATAAAACCACAGTATATTAGCATGAAAGGATCATGGAGCTGAACATCAACAAATTACTCAAACATGATTGAAACTAAAGGGAACAAACAGGCTGCTCCCCTTGATGATTGGTAAAAACTAACCTTAAATGCTGTGTGCTGCTCCATTATCATACACAGAGACATGAGTTTCGCATATGCTTCTTCAGGCGGTGTGTTACCTTTTTGAGCAGAGGTTTCGGTGATCTATAGGGGTTTTCGGGAACTAAACGCCCACCGATCTACAGGACATTATAAGGGCTTAAAAATATTTACATACAATTACAATTTAAGGAAATGTTCACCGCTAGGATCTTCTTTTGATATAGAGCACGGAGAATCAAATCTCAGTGAATGCTCCCCACTGATTGATAATATAGTATAGTTTTCGCATGTAAATGTCCAGTGTTAGTGACTGGTCACCTCTTACATCCAGGAAATGAATGAGGACCATAGCACGCCCAAGAAGGAAAAGCAGGAACGCATATCAAAGCATAAAGAGAACCTCCAGCACACTCAGGCTGAGGAAGAAGCTCAACTCCTTAGCCAACAGAGACTGTACTATGAGAAAAATTGCCGACTCTTCAAGAGGAAGATAATGATTAAAAGGCATGAAGTTGAGCAGCAGCACATCCGTGAGGTACACTTCTTTACTCTCTATAGGCTTTGTAATGAAGGTTGTAAGCGCTGCAGGTACATGTGCCATCTACCTATTTGCCACCGCCAAACTTCCCAAAAAAATTCCTATTCCACGGTTCTCCTGCAATTTGGGAAATCAGTGATTGGCTTTTATGCAATGATAATAATCAAAATGGATGCGTCAGTTTTGTATTTTTTATATCCAGTTAACTGTACTGTTTTTATGCATCTTTGTAGGTTTGTAGTACTCCAACTAGATAAACAGTGTGCTCGAGGGTACGTGCCCACCATGAGGTTTTGACGCTGCGCATTTTTCCTTTGCTGCTACTGTAATATACTGAGTCTCTGCCAAAGTGGATGGGATTTCTACAAATGTCATCTCCACTGTGCATCTTTTACTCATTGTAAACTCACCTGGGGTTCGTTTCTCCAATCCACAGCATGTCAATTTCTCTTGCGGATACGCTGAGTTTTCTGTGTGGAATGTCCCCATAAGGCTATGTGCCCACGTGAGATGAAACCTGCAGATTTATCTGCAGAAAATCTGCGGATTTTCTAGATTTTCCAGGTAAATCCGCAGGTTTCAGCATGCACAGACACTCCCCATGTTATCCTATGGGACATGGGGAGTGCTGTGTCCACGCTGTGGATACGTGCAGCTGCGGAACATGGTACGGATGTCCCGCAGCCACACGTAACTGCATGTCAATTCTTTTTGCGGAATTGCCTGAGGAAATCTGCCTTGGTCCCATACTTACCTGCTTTGATAGCAGACACCCGGTCACTTTCCCTTCGTGCACAGGACAGCAGTGGAGCTAGGAGCAGGAAGGAGGAGGAAGTGGGCGGGCCTGCACGAGCTCCGGTCATGTGACAGCCAGAGCTAGTGCTGGCTCGCCCACCTCCTGCACAGTGCAGACACGGCTGGAGACGGAGAGAAGTGCCCCGATCACTCCAGCTCTTGTTCTGCATTGAGGATGCAGTGTCCAAGCAATGGTACTGTATCCTCAATGCAGAATGACCGCAGGATATCCACAGGACATTCCACAAGAAAACCGCAGCATGGAAACAAAGTTGTGCTGCGGATTCCTGGGACCTCCTGCGGATATAACCGTAGGACACTTTCCCCGTGGGCACATAGCCTTAACGTCCATTAGATGCGGATAATCCACAAGTTAAAAACACGCGTGTAATCCACACCTAAGAATGTCAATACCAGGAAGTTTCAGAAACTAAGCCACTGTATTTAAAGCATGACACACCAAACATACAGAAAACGCAACGTTAAAACGCAATAAAACATGTAGCGTAAAAAAAACCGCACATAACGCAGTGAAATTAACGCAAGCAAACAAAGGTGCAGAAATTCTGCAGCGTCAAAAAATCAACAAACCCTGTTCTTGGGAATGTAGCACAAGGTACGTCCGCACGGTCAGGATCAGGTGAGTTTCTGATTCTGTAAAGTTTCTGCACCATTTCCGCACTTTGGTTTACTTGCAGTTTTGACACGAGATGCAGTTTTGATGCAGTTTTTTGGGCCATCAAGAAAGTCAATCAATTGAAGTCAATGGGTGAAAAAATGCTGCTAAACTGGACCTATAATTGACATGCTGCAGATTTTTCTTCTGCACCCAAACTGCATGGGGATAAAACGCACCGTGTGCACAGCAAATCTAAAATCCCACAGACTTTGCTGGCTTCAGGAGAGGCATGCAGATTTCTGAAAAACTGCAGTGTGTGCGCAGGGCCTTAGACCACATAAAAAAAAAACACGTCAAAACCGCTTCTGGTTTTGACGTGGGTTTTTTTTGGCACAGCGTGCAGATCTGGTGCAGAAAATTTCTGCACCAAATCTGCAGTGTGTGTGCACATAGCCTTAAACACAGCGTAAGGCCCTGTGCACACTAGAAAAGATTTTTCTCAAGAGATTTCAAGAGTCTGAAAGATTAGTGCACTTGTGTTAAAAAAACACACCAATAACGCATGTTTTACCGCGTTTGCTGCGTTCTTTCCACAGGTTGGTCCCTGCGGGGTTTTTTTTTTACCACTATCAATGCAAAAAACGCAGGTACCTGAGAAAAAGAATGAGCAAGTCACTTCTTTTCTGCAAGAAATTCTGCAGAAAGAATGTTCTTGAGAAAAAAACGCAGCGTGCGCACAGCTATTTTTTTTTTCCCATAGGTTTTGCTGGGGAATGTCTGCAGAAAGGTTACAACCATTTTGTCAAGAAATTTCTGCAGCAAAAATGCAAAAAAAAATCTCTGGTAAAAACGTGGTGTGCGCACAGGGCCTTAAATAGTGTCCAAAATGTGTGGGAATGTACCCTAAGAGATGATGATTGAGTTGCCCATAATGGAGTAGAACAAGCAGTCATTAAATGAAGGAGAAACCTCAATAAGTGTTTTCTTTCTATCAACAAGAAATCTAGTTGCCCTCATCCTTTTAGTCTGCAGCTTTTATTTTTTTTTTTATCTTTTATACAGATATAGGGCAAAGAAGAGAGGCTTCTGCTGCGGCCAGTTGTCTTACAGCCAGGTCATGGGACAGAGAGAAGGAAGGGGGCACCGGCTATCTCCTGAGATACACAAAGGAGATTTTTTTTATTATATATTCAATTTAATCTCTCTCTATATATAGATATATATAGGTATATATATATATATAGGTATATATATATATATATAGGTATATATATATATATATATAGGTGTATATATATATATATATATATATATATATATATATATATATATATATATATATATATATATATATATATATATATATATATATATATATAGGTATATATATATATATATATATATATATATATATATAGGTATATATATATAGGTATATATATATATCTCGCGTTCTCTCTGCGCTCTCTTCTCGCTCTGCGCTCTCTTCTCGCTCTGCGCTCTCTTCTCGCTCTGCGCTCTCTTCTCGCTCTGCGCTCTCTTCTCGCTCTGCGCTCTCTTCTCGCTCTGCGCTCTCTTCTAATTTTTTAGTTTGTATTTTAATCAAACTTAGATCAAAGAAAAGTGGAAGATGTAGTGGGATAACTTTGTGTATTTTCTGTTAGTAGCATAGAGCAGTCAGTAGGCCAAGAGCACTGTTACCAATCCATGGTAAATTACATGATAGGGATGAGTAATTTTCTAACTTGATGTGTTCTGAAAGACCCGCGTAGTAGCTCAAGCAAGTTCTCTCAGTACTGTTGACTATCACAGCCAGCAAGTCTTCAAAATGTAAGTAATAGGCATAGTATTCCAGCACTTTTATTGACCTTTAAATAATAGTTGGATCCTGGAACCTGGTCACCCCTCTTCCCTTCAATGGTTTTTGTCTGTAACTAACACTAATATCCTTCCCAGGAGCTCAATAAAAAGCGAACCCAGAAAGAAATGGAGCATGCCATGTTAATCCGGCACGACGAGTCAACTCGGGAGCTGGAGTATCGGCAGCTGCACATGTTGCAGAAACTTCGGATGGACCTTATACGTCTGCAGCATCAGACTGAACTGGAGAATCAGCTGGAATACAACAAGCGCAGGGAAAGGGAGTTGCATCGGAAACATGTGATGGAACTCCGGCAGCAACCCAAGAATCTCAAGGTATTGTCCATGCTTTTATTGGTGTATTTATGTTATACTTTGCTCTATTACCTTAGAGAATTTTTCAATAAAATGCATGTCACCTATCGACAGTATAGATGATACATATCCGAGCACTGAGCTCCACCCCTTGGACACGATCGGCCTTCTCACTGCAACTGATATAGGATATTGGAGATGGGAATTACCCTTTAATTCCCAATATGTAGTAGGTGAAATAACAGCAAATACCTCCAATTAGAAATGTAGTGTAATTCTCCTGATATAGCTAGGTCTCTTACCTCATGTGCAAGGAATTGCAGCTTAGATATCCATGGTTACAACCACAAGTAACTGTCACTGTAAAAGTGGACCTAAGCTGCAGTGCCCTGCACATGAAGTAAGCGACATGGCTATATCAGGAGACCTATACTATATTTCTTATTGGAGGTATTTGCTAATATTTCACTTACTACATATTGGGATATGATCTAGGAGATGGGGAAAAAACCCTTTAATGTAACGACATGTCCATGCATGATCTTTGCTGCTCCATTTAATTTCTACGAGACCGCAGATAGAAGAGTGCCTTACTACTCTGCCAGTCACATATAGACTCAACGAAGCTGTAACAGTCATGTTCAAGTATTCCGGCCACAGTGAGAAGAACCTGGGGACCAAGGCCACAGGTTTCCTTGCTGTGGGGATCACAGAGATGAGTAGATAGCAGTGTGAGCAGCCTCTTCTTACCTCAGCACTCCTCCTGTATCCAATATTAAATCTAGATGGACATGGTAGACCGCAAGACTGCTGATGTCTCAAGTAGTAGATTAGAGAGTATGGACAGCAGTGTGAGCAGCCTCTTCATACCTCTTCACTGCTGGTATCTCCGTTAATAGATCAGAAAGAATGGGTGATCTGCAGTGTGATCAGCCTCTTATTCTTCCCGCATTCTCGTTCTCTCCAGTATTAGATCAAATTATCCCCACTAGCAGCACATGCTCACAGATACTTGGCCTGTTAAAAGGATTGTCTACTACTTTTATATTGATGGTCAATTCTTAGGACAGGTCATCAATATCAGATTGGTGTGGCACAACACTTGGCACACTCGCTGATGAGCAGTTTCTGTTGTTGACCGGAAGTGCTCGGTTGTGTAGCGGACCAGCTTCTTCAATGTTATGGTGACTGTGATCTGCGGTACCACGCTGCAGCCACTTTACATTTGGAGCGTTTTGCTGTGCAACTGAGCAGATGCAGTTGACATCAGGGATAGGTGATCAGCGGGGTTCCTGGGTGTTGCACGCCCACCTATCTGATATTCATGGCCTATCCTAAGGCTTTAGACATCATTGTTAAAGGAGCTGTCCACTACTTTAACGTTCTAGAACAGGTTTCTGTTAGTGTAATGTATAGTGATTACCTCCCTAGACAAAATGAGTGTGATTTGCTATTTAACCCCTTAGTAAATAATCGATAACATTTTGACTATACGACAACTCTACATCCGCCTCATTTTTCAAACGTCATTTTATTTTGTTAGGATGTGAGAAGGGTTAAAAATGTAGCAGCAATTTCTCATTTTTTCAAGAAATTTACTGAACCTGTTTCTTTAGGGACCTATTCAGATTTATATTGCATGTTGGAAACGCCCCAAAAGTGATGCCATTTTACAACTGCACTCCTCAAGTACTTCAGAACTGCTGTTAAGAAATTTTTTAACCTTTCAGGCGCTATACTGAAATTAATGCAAAGTGGAATGAATAAAAAAAACTACATCTGAAATGTTGCTTTTGCCCCAATTTTTTTTCATTTTTTACAAAGGCTAGCATGACAAAGTGAACCCTAAAATTTATTTCCCAGTTTCTTTTGAGCATGCTAATACAGTACATATGGTCAGAAACCTCTCTCTGGGCAAACAGTCGGGCCCGGAAGAAGTACTATTTGAATTTTGGCTGAAATAGGTGTCGGCACCATGTCGCATTTTCAGAGGCCCTCTGGTGCCTAAATGGTAGACCACCCCCCAAAAGTGACCCAATGTTGGAAACTAGACCCCTCTAGGATTTTATTCAAGGGTATATTGAGCATTTTGAACCCACCGTTACTACACAGAATTTAATAACCTTACATCATCATATTGAAAATATTTTTTTATTTTACACAAAAATGTTGCTTCAGCCCTACATTTTTCACTTTTGTAAGAGTTAAGATGGAACAGTGAGCCCTATAGTTTGTTACTCACTTTCTTGTGAGCGAGGCCATACACTACATGTCGTCAAAGGTCTGTTTGGACACATGGTGGAGTTTGGAATGGAAGAGACAACATTCATTTGGAATAGAAATTTCGTTGGCAGAAATGGCAGGGCTCCTGAGGTACCAAAACAGTAGAAACCCCCACAAATGACCCCATTTTGGAAACTAGACCCATTAAGGAAGTCATCTAGAGGTGTGTTGTGCATATTGAACCTGTAGATGGTTCACATTTTAAAATGACGTTTTTATTCAGTAAAATGTTGTATTAGCCCCAATTTGTAATTTTCACAATGGATAATAGGAGAAAACGGACCCCATAATTTGTTACTCCACTTCTCCCAAACGCGATGATGCCCTAGATGTTGTCAAAAACGACGATTTGGCTACACGGCAGGGCTGAGCAGGAAGGCCCGATTTTGATATTTTTTCGCACATACTTTGCTAGAATAGCTTACGGGTGACATTTGCTGAGGGATGACAAAAAAAAATCCATTGTAGAAAATACACCTCAATTTTTATATACCGCTGCAATTACTATTTTGTAACATCAACGCCACTTTCTATTTTTTTTTTTTTCTTCTTCTTCTTCTGGAGAATTGCAAACATGCCAGCCTAGTGCCTATACATTGTGCCCAGCTTGTTCTTCTGGCGACATGCACCCCCTAAATTTCTAATTAAGCTCTTTGACCTACAATAATGCCAAACATGTGGTCGTTTACTGCAGTTTAGGCACTCTGCGTCTCAGAAGGAGGGGGTGTTTGGATTTGAGAGCGCTGATTTCAATGGATTTCATTTGAGGGAGTGGGAGCTATGTTGCTTTTTCAGAGTCTTTCTTCTACCGATAATGTGGGAGCCCCCGATATTTCCAGTGACTGATAACGGACCTGATTGGGGGCTGGTTTTGTGTAGGATAAGATAAGGGGATTTATTTGATAACCCTTATTTCTTATTTTGTGCATCATGAGTTGAAGATTTTTGGGGTAATTTTTTGCGGTGTATATAGTCACTTTTTAAAAAGCTATTTATTCACATTTTTTTTTTAGATGCAGAATGAACAAAAAACAGCAAATCATTGATTTTTTTTATTTTTAAAGGTGTGTTTTTTTTTTTTTTTTTTTTTTTTTTTTTTTTTTTTTTTTTTAAAGCGCATTTCACCGTGCGGTTAAAAGTGATTAGACCAATTTATTCTTCAGATCAGTATGATTACAGCGATACCAGACTGATATAGATTTTTTTTTATGCTTTGCCACTTTTACACTCTCAAAACAATATTTTGTTTTTGCATCACCATATTCTTAACGCTGTAGTCAACATGATGAAAATGTGACATTTTTGGTGCTGTTAAAAACAAAAAAAAAAAAAATGACCATTTTATAGAGTGGGTTGTTCTGGATGCAGCAATATCCATTTTGTATGTTTTGTAGCCACTGAAAATGTTGCGTTTAGTGGCTAAACAGGTTTTTGTGATTTGTGTTTTGGGTTTTTTTTTCTTTTTTTCTTTACATGTTAAATTTCACTCATTGACTGTTCCTGTAATGGAATATAACAAGCCACCGAACCCAGGAGTCATCAGGTGACCCCCTCAGGGTACCGTGGCAAGGACCCGCACACGTGATTACGATTGTGGGTGGCCGATCTTACCACAGGGGGTGTTTTAACCCCCTCTTAACCTCTTTGATACCGCTGTCGCGATTGACAGCTTCTTTTAAGGGGTTAATCTGCCCCAATCGGTTCCAAAACCAGTTGGGGCTGATGCCCACTAGTGTCGGCTGTCGTGTACAGCGCTCACCTGCGGGATGGGTGGGCGGGTGTTATCCACTGATTGCTAGCTGTCGTTTTAAAATGTATTGGCTGTCGTTGGAGGTTAAAGGTCTCTAGAAATTTATTTATAACCACATATTTTATTTTTTTATTCCCCGGAACCTTTTTAAGCAACAACTGAGTAAATGTTTGTTTAATTTTTGTTGAAGCCTTTCTGACTGTCCCTCGATAGTTAATTTGAAGAATGAATCTACGTCTTGAGGAAAGAAGGTTTAATCATAATCACAGACGAGGATTCTTTACTGTACGAGCAGTGAGACTATGGAACTCTCTGCCGCATGATGTTGTAATGAATGATTCACTACTAACATTTAAGCAGAACCTGGATGCCTTTCTTGAAAAATGTAATATTACCAGTTATGTATATTAGATTTTATGACAGGGTATTGATCCAGGGAACTAGTCTGATTGCCGGATGTGGAGTCAGGAAGGACATTTTTTCCCCATTGTAACTTGTTTTCCACATTGGGGTTTTTTTGCCTTCCTCTGGATCAACATGTTAGCCTACGGGTTGAACTAGATGGACTTAGAGTCTCCCTTCAACCTTAAAAACTATGATACTATGAATCTTTGGGTGAAGACCATGATGTCTTATGTTGCCATGATTTGAAGCTGCTAGAGATGGGGAGACAGAAGGCGCAATAGGGTCTTACCCGGTGTTACCGTTAGGAAATAAAAAGAGGTACACTCACCTTATCGGGTTGTGCCATTCACAACTCCTTATAGCGCATGTGAGTGTCCGCGTGGTTCAAGCAGCGGCCCAGTGCAGGACGTAGTAAAATTAGTGCATAGAGGAAAACTGGTATATACCGCGCTAAAAAACCACTGGCATCAGGATAATGAAAATATTTTCTTTTTTATTTCAGCAATCCAACGCGTTTCGGAGACAAGGACCGTCTCCTTCAGGGAAAAAAGAAATCTTTCTTTTTTCCCTGAAGGAGACGGTCCTTGTCTCTGAAACGCGTTGGATTGCTGAAATAAAAAATAAAATATTTTCATTATCTTGATACCAGTGGTTTTTTAGTGCGGCATATACCCATTTTCCTCTATGCACTAATTTTACTATGTTGCCATGATGGGATAGGTTGCTTCCCTCCACCCACTAAAGTCTACTTTTTTACTCGTGCCTAGTGCAGGTTGGAGGGATAGAGGTGACAGCTCGCTTACGTGTAAGGCCTACTTTAGTGATTTCTTCTTTAATGACCTCTTTTAACCTCAGAACTATTCTTTACTGATGCTGTTTCTGCAAGTCTTTCACAGTGGCTCATAATTCTACATGTTACACACTTGCTTGTTAGGCTATGTGCCCACAGGACTCAGTACCCGTGGATTTTGCCGCGGAAAACCTGCGGATTTATCTGGATTTGCTAGATAAATCCGCAGGTTTTAGCAAGTATAGACACTCCCCATGTTATCCTATGGGACATGGGGAATTCTGTATCCATGCTGCGGTATGTGCAGCTGTGGATGTCCCGCAGCCGCACGTACCTGCATGTCAATTATTCCTGCGGACATCTCGGTCCTCCACTATGGAGATAGGTAAGTCGCACGAATGTCCGCAGGTTTACCACAGCTATTTTGCTGGAATCCTGCAGCTACGGATTTCGGGGATCAGCTGCGGGAAACCTGCGGATATATCCGCGGGTACATAGTCCCATGGGCACATAGCCTTAAGCTATGTGCACACATTGCAGATTTAGTTGCAGAAATTTCTGCATCTCCTGGCAGGGAAAGCGCTGCGGTTTTGCAGCGTTTTTCATGGTTTTTTTTCATTGCTTTCAATGGTGAAATCGCAGCCAAAAACACAGAAAGAATGGACATGCTGCAGATTTTTTCCTGCAACCAAATCTACAAGGAAAAAATTCTGAACCGGTGCAGGAGACGTCAGGATTCACTGACTTTGCCGATATAAGGATTTCTTAGCAGATTTGTGAAACATCTGCAAGCAAAAACACAATGTGTGCACACAGCCTTACATCGAGACCGATTTACATTGTGAACAATGTCTCCCTGCAGCAAACTAGAGTGAAGTTTCCCAAAGAAGCGGCTTGTCTGGAGTAATTTGTTTGGGCTCCTAGCTTGTCCTTCACTGTATGTACGGATCATAGTATTGGACGGATATGCAGTTATATTTAATTTCCTTTTTCCAGGTCATGGAAATGCAGATTAAAAAGCAGTTTCAGGACACATGCAAAGTGCAGACGAAGCAGTACAAGGCCCTGAAGAATCACCAGCTGGAGGTATCCCCAAAGTGTGAGCACAAGACAATACTCAAGTCCCTGAAGGACGAGCAGACACGCAAATTGGCCATCCTTGCTGAGCAGTATGAGCAAAGCATCAATGAAATGATGGCCTCCCAGGCGGTAAGCAAGTCTATAAATTGTTTTCATCTATTCAGATAAAGAGGTATTGACTTGATTCGCTAGTATAGTCACAGGTACTTGTCCTGTAATGATGCATTGTTGTACCGTATATTTAATTAGAAGGAAATTGACTAATAAAAAGCGTTGTGTTTTGTACTTGCTAGATCCCACCATTTATCACTTCTTGTATCATTGCTGGCAGTTTTGTTTGTGGATATGATCAGAAAAAAAAAAATCCACTTCAGTTCACAATGATCTTTTGGACCTGCAGTCATCAATACAAAGCAAAATTACCGAAAAAGCATTTTTCCTGCCTACTCAAACAATCATTATAAGGAGAGGGTTGTGTTGTGGCTCCTTAGGCCCCACATATTATTTGAGGGTCTAGGTCAGCCCATATGTTTTATTTAAACTATAGGGATCTGTGGATCTATTCCACTTCTGTGGACAACTGTGTAGACTTTGTTCTATCTTTCACTTTAGCAGCCGTGGTCCCGGAGTTTGCTCAGATAGGGACCAGGATTCATGCACAGGACACACACAACCTTTGTTATGTACAGGAGAGTGCAATGATATCCTTTTTTGCAACAATGCTACCAATTCTACAAGATGTTTTTGCCAGATTTGTGTTGTAAAACTCTTAGAGAACTAACCACCAGGATTTGATGTAAAGGCCATACAGTCACTAGGATGTTGAATCCAAGCATAACTGGTTTTTAAAGGGAACCTGTCAGCAGAAATTTTGCAATAAACCTAAAAGATTCCCCCTCTGCAGCTCCTGGGCTGCATTCTGGAAAGGTTCCTGTTGTTATTGTGCCCCCTTTGAGACCAAAATAAAGACTTTATAAAGTCTTACCTTTTTGTATGCAAATCTTTTTTTATGTACACGGGGGCGGGCTCTCTTGCGTCTGTTAGTCGCCCTACAGCCGCTTTACGCAGTCCCCCATCGCTCATTTCCATAACTGAGGACGCCGCCCAGTGCTCCAGAGGTCTCGTTCATGCGCCGTTCCACTCTCGCGGGACTGAGCACTGTGCACAGTGTGACCGCTGGTGACGTGATTGCGCAGGCGTGAGATTATGGGTGGCGCTGTGATTGTCATCAGCAAGTACCCGCCCATAATCTCGTGCCCGCGCTTTCCCCTCTGCCTTCACCATTCTGCGCAAGCGCTGGCCAGATGAACCCACGTCACCTCTTACCCATCTTTCCCTGGAGCAGGAAATAGATGGGAGCAGTATAACGGTGGAGGCAGAGTGAAAAGCGCGGGCACGAGATTATGGGTGGTTACTTGCTGATGACAATCACAGCGCCGCCCATAATCTCACGCCTGCGCAATCACGTCACCAGCAGTCACACTGCACAGTGCTCACTCCTGCGAGAGTGGAACTGGGCATGCGCGGGGACCTCGGGAGCACTGGGCGGCGTCCTCAGTAATGGAAATGAGCAATGGGGGACGGCGTAAAGCGGCAGGAGGGCGACTAACGGACGCAAGACAGCCCACCCCGTGTACATAAAAAAAGATTTGCATACAAAAAGATAAGACTTTATAAAGTATTTATTTTGGTCTCAAAGGGGGCACAATAACAGGAACCTTTCCAGAATGCAGCCCAGGAACTGTAGAGGGGGAATCTTTTAGGTTTATTGCAAAATTTCTGGTGACAGGTTCCGTTTAAAGATCGGATGGTTGGCTGCTGAAATATCTTTAATCAAAGTTGCAAAAATGCACAGCACCTTTGATTGTTGTATTCACCTGGGCGAGTCTTTGTGGATCAGGTCCTCACTGTATATTCCTCCTCCTGTTGCTTGTATTACATGCCCCTTTTTTCTTTTTTTAAATATTGCGCCACCCTGCTGTTAGCATCGTGTGCGCATTGCTACAGTAATTATGTCTTCACTAAGATAGCGCCGGAGTTCGCGATCTCCAGCACCATTTTATTGAAGACCCTGCGATGAAGACTGAGTGGCAGGGGTGTGTGAATGGATGTAATAAAACAAAATAAGTCTGTGCCAATGTCACTCATAGTCTTCTCCAGAGTGTCTTCAATAAAATGGCGCCGGGGATCGCAGTACACACATGCGCTGACTTAGACGTCATTTTAATGAAGACATCGTTACTGTGGTAATGTGCACGCCCAACAATGGCGGTGTGGTGCAATATTTAATTAAAGGGGCACACCATAGAAGATGCAGGAGGAGAAATTTAGAGCGAGGACCCAACCCACAAGTCTGCACATGGCAGTGCATTTTTGTTACTTTGATTTAAGATATTTCGGCAACCAAGCATCCGATCTTAATATAAGAAGTATGCCTGGATACAGCATCCTAGTGACAGTATGACGCTGCCTTTATTTCATATAGCAAGATCCTGCTCGTTTGTTCCCTTTAAGTTGCTCAACGTTTTCACGCAAGTCTTTGTTGGATCTACCAAGATGGACATAGCATGCGCAACAAATTCCAAAGTTATGACCTATAAGTGGCATAACTTACTCCAGAAATGTCCTTCACTCCATGGCCAGTCGCACGCCGGTTATAAAATGCGTCTAAATCATTAAAGGAGTTGTCCGACAAACTCCAAATTTTTTTATAAGCTAATCTGTGGTATATTGTCAAATAAAACACCCCTACATTATTTTTTTTTTTTTTTTTCTTTCTAACTTTTGTTCCTCTTGAATTATCCCTTTATTATCTGCACACACTTAGTTTACCTGCAGCTCAACCAAACTTGACATTTTCCTGTGCCAAACCTCAGTCAGAGCTGGCACCGCCCGGCCTCACTGTTCGGCCCCGCCCTCTGCCCGGCCATTGGCTGTCAGTATTCTGCCCCAGCACTGACCTCTCATTGCCCCAGCAAAGATGGGCACATTACTACATTATATGTGCGGTGGATGTGAGGAGATTATGCGGTCACAGATGAGATGTCACTGCTCTGTGTTTCCAATCATTGGTAGTACAGAGCAGTGATTCTGCTTCTCTCATCTGTTACAGCACAATCCCCTCACATCCACCGCACATATAATGTAGCAATGTGCCTATCCCTGTCCCCATACTATAGTAATGTGCCCATACTATAGTATTGTGCCCCATCTTATAGTAATGTGCCCCATCCTTCTGCCCATCCTGTAGTAATGGCCCCTTTTTTGCTCCTTTTGTAGCAATGCTCTGTCCTGTAGAATTGTCCCCTAACCTGCCATTCTTCACACATTCAAAAAAAAAAAACAAAACATAAATCCTCCTAATCGCTCCTCGGTGTCCTGCCATTTGCGGCCACAGCCCCCACCTTGCTGAACGGTGCCTGTGCAGGGGCCGTGCAGTCAGTGCTGTCAGGGACGCCTCTATATGCAGCTTCTCCACTGATCAGCTGCTGGCCTCTGATTGGCCGGCGGCTGATCATCGCTGTATACAGAAGCTCTGCAGGGCGCCCTGGAATCTCGCATCTGATATACAGTGCTGACTGCACGGCCCCAGCACAGGCCGTGTTCAGCAGGGGGGCCATTTGCCAGGGCAGGTACATGTCGTTGCCAGTGCAGCCCCTCGACTAGGCAGGCATAAGCTCCTGCACTTGTCGTCATGACTTCACAGGAAGCAGCAAAATCACGGTAGGAGTGGTCACATGACCTCTCTGAGCCGGGGGAGAGGGGCTGATAGCAGGGCAGGTAGGTAGTTACTATCTATTTACCTGCCCCAATGTAGCCCAATAGTGTAATGACAAGAAAAAGTCAAAATAAGTCGGATAACCCCTTTAAGGGGAATCTTCTCCAGCACACTTATTATCAAATCTTTTTGCACACTAGTCTAAATGAGTTATTTTTGTTTCTCTTTTTCTTCAAAAAAAGCATATATGTTTTATGAAGGAGATTTTCGTTTCACCTCATTCAAAGGCCCATAACAATTTGATTCTCTTTTCATTGACTGAGCTGTGTGAGGGCTTGTTCTGGATAGTATGTGTAGTTTATCATTGGGGACATTTTTGGGTACATGTAGCTTTTTGATCACTTATTATTGCCTTTTTTGTGAAGTGAAATAAGTCGTTTTGGCTGATGAACGGTGAGGTGATGGAAGGAGTCTTCTATATCTAACCATGGAATCTAAGGGTTTAAACTGCCAGAATCGGTGTGGTCTTTGATACTGCCAATTAGACTGGGGTTTTGGCTATTTAATACAGCTGGCACCTGTAAGTGATGGCATTGGCATAGGTGCCTGCACTGTAGTGGGTGGTATGGTTGCTCAAGGGAACTGCATAGTTCACGCAACATTCAATTGTGGCATAGGACGGGAAGGGACTCGATGAGACTAATAAGGCTATGTTCACACTAGAAAAATGATTTTTCTTAAATTTCTTAAGAGTGAAGGATTAGTGCACCTGCGTTTTTGCCGCGTTTTCGGTGCGTTTTTACCGCTGGTTGCTCCCTGCGTTATTGTGCCAATTATATATGACAAATAACGCAGTTAGCTGCAGAAAAGAAGTGACATGCTCATTCTTTTTCTTAAGAAAATCTACTGAAAGAATTTTCTTTTTCTTAAGAAAAAAACAACGCAGTGTGTGCACAGCTAATTTTTTCTGCCATAGGTTTTGCTGGGGAATGTCTGCAGAAAGGTTACAAGAATTTCTCAAGAAATTTCTGCAGCAAAAACGCACCAAAAACGCAGGTAAAAAACGCAGTGTGTGAACACAGCCTTAGTGTGTTCACACTGCAGTTGTATTGCGTGTTTTGTTGCAACGTTCACAAATGTGCTGTTGTTTGTAAAGCATTGGTAATAATAACTTCAATACAATCAGTGTGAATGTGGAAGGGCTAATGTACTCCGAGCAAAAATATAACCCCAACACTTTTGTTTTTGCTCCCTTTTTTCATACGTTAAACTTCGTCTTTTTCTTTGTACACAAAAGGCCTTTTTCTCTCAAATATTACTCACAAATTTGTCTAAATCTGTTAGCAAGCACTTTTCTTTTTTGGAGATAATCCATCCACCTAACAGGTGTGGCAGGATTATTGCACAGGTGTGCCTTAGTTTGGCCACAATAAAAGGCCACTCTAAAATGTGTAGTTTTAGGCTACATTCACATGACCATTCCATTTTTGCGGTCCGCAAAACGCAGTCCGTTTTTTTCACGGATGCATCTATGTGGCTTCCGTTCTGTACGGGCCATGTGCCTTCCATTTTTTTGCAGATCGCAAAACACGGAAGCAGCTACATAGATGGAGAGCTAGATATAGATAGAGGGATAGATAGATAAAGGGATAAATAGAGGAATGAATGAATGGAGGGAATAGATGAATGAATAGTTAAGAGACATATGTCCCACTCCCCAGCGTTTTGTAATCTTGCACCCTTTAGTGCCTTTCATGTGGCATTAAAGGGTGTTTAGCCTTGTATTTAGCCAAAAAATAAATAAATTTAAAAAAAAAAAATGACGTCGGGTCACCCTTATTTTTTGCAGCCAGCTCTGGTAAAGCAGAAGGCTGCAGCCTGCAGACCACAGCTGGCAGCTTCACTTTGGCTGGTGATCGTAAACAGAGGGCACCTCATGCTGTTATTTTAAATTAAATAAATGATTTAAAACAAAAAACGTGGTGTTACCCCCCCCCCCCCAAATTGGATCACCAGCCAAGGTAAAGTGGACAGCTGTGGTCTGACAATCTCAGACTAGGGAGGTCCGCGGTTCTTGGATCCTCCCTAGCCTAACAATAGCAGGCCACAGCTGCCCCTGAAGTGGCGCATCCATTAGATGTGCCAATCCTGGTGCTTTTCCCCAGTTCATCCCGATGCCCTGGTGCGGTGGCAAACTGGGTAATATATGGGGTTGATACCAGATGTGTAATGTCACCTGGCATCAAGCCCTGGGGTTACTGATGTCACGGCGTCTATCAGATACCAGACATCATAACCCAGTCAGTAATTAAAAAAACAAAATAAACGACAAACAAATTTTATTTGAAATAAAACTCCCCAACACATTCCCTCTTTCACCAATTTATTGAAAAGAAAAACATTCGGGTCCGGCGTAATCCAATAAGGGGGTCCCTAGTCAGTGAAGAACAGAATGTTCCCCATTGGCTGGGAGAGCAGTGCAGTAACCTGAGCTAACATCATGAGGTCAGCCCAGGTCACTGCAGGGCATGACCAGCGCTGACTTCAGGAGGTTAGCTAGAGGTACATTACCTGCGGTGATGGAAGCTGCTGCACTCCTGACATCAGCGCTGGTCACTGACTTCTATGCCCACCGCATTCTCAGATCACCTCTCGCGTGCGGCCCGTGACGTCTCGGAACGTGGCTGTCAATGACAAGCGCTGACGTCAGGAGTGCAGGATGTAATCACCGCACGTAATGAACTCTACTAACCTACTGATGACAACGCTTATCATCCCCCCGGCTGCTGGCATACTGCAGTGCGGGCAAATGCAGAGACACTGCAGTGCGAGCAGCCGCGGGACACAGACTGTACGGGCATCTGACAGAGGTCACACGGAAGTGCTTCCGTGTGGCTTCTGGAGATTTTCCGGGCCCATTGACTTGTATTGTGTCACGGTCCGTTATTACGGAACAGAATAGGACATGTTCCTTAATAACGGAACGGACATACGGCATCCGATGTGTGTGCATGAGTTCCTACAAAAAAAACACAAGTGCTACCGTGTGCCATCCGATCCTACACAAAAGACATTAAAAAGATGGTCCTGTCCGTGGGTCCGTAAAAAAAAAAAAAAAAAAAATAGGAACTGACCAGGACACATGGAACGGTCATGTGAATGAGCTCTTAGTGTTGTGGGTGATGAGGGGGGACAGAAAACCAGTCAGTATTTGGTGTAACCACCGTTTGCCTCACGCATTGCAACACATCTGCTTCACATAGAGATGAGCAGGTTGTTGATTGTGGCCCATAGAATGTTGGTCCACTCCTCTTCAATGGCTGCGCAAAGTTGCTGGATATTGTCTTCCTCAAAACTCGCAACATCTGTGGTATTGTGCTGTGTAATAAAACTGCACATTTTAAAGAGGTTTTTTTTATTGTGGCTATGCTAAGGCACACCTGTGCAATAATCCTCCTGTCTAATCAATATCTTCATATGCCACAACTGTGAGGTGGATGGATTATCTCAGCAAATGAGAAGTGCTCACTAACACAGATTTAGACAATAGTTTAGCGGAAAAGGCCTTTTGTACATGGAAAAAGTCTTAGATCTTGGAGTTCAGGTCATGAAAAATGGGAGCAAAAACAAAAGTGCTGGTTTATATTTTTGTTCAGTGTATGTGCAACAGTTGTATCACTCACTACCTTATGCGGTCAATTCTTTAATATTGGTATTTTTCTAATTGGGTGAAGTTAATTAAATGTGATATCCTGGTATGTACTAAACCTGCAGTTTGTGGACTCTATTTGTAATGTTACTCTTATATAGTTGCGCTTGGATGAGGCTCAAGAAGCAGAATGCCAGGCTCTACGGCAACAGCTTCAACAGGAGATGGAGCTGCTCAATGCCTACCAGAGCAAGATCAAGATGCAGACGGAGGCACAGCATGAGCGTGAACTGCAAAAGTTGGAACAAAGGGTGTCCCTTCGCAGAGCGCACCTGGAACAGAAGGTACAAATATTTTCTGCAGCTAAATTGGGATGTGTTGGTAGCTCCCTACTAATATCATATTTAGTATGTCTTACATAAGAAACTAAAGTCTACTCCTGCCGTTATTGGCATATTTTTTAAATTAAAAAATATATATATACTTTACAATACTTGTTACAGTGGAACAAGTGAGTCTATGCTCCCAATTTCCATATTTATTTCAGCCTTAGGGTACGTGTCCACGATCCGGGCACACTGCATTCTAGACGCAATGACATTCCACTTGCGCACTAGTGTTCTCTTCATGAGTATGCAGCTTCTGTGCTCACGATCAGGGTTCTGGATGCAGTGGATTTTCACTGTGTTCTCTCGTCGAGAACACTTGCGTTTTCGCAGGCATAAATTTGCATGCTGCGGCTCAGAAAGTCGCACTGCATGTCAGTTTACGTTGCAGAGAAAAAAAGCACAGTGGGCATAGGATTTCTATAAATTCCATCCACTGTGCTTCCACTGTAGAACGCAGCATTTTGGGTGCAGGGAAAACAAAAACTGCTATTCCTGATCATGGGCACATACCCCTAGAAAATCTGTAACAAACCTTAGACAGATGCCTATATGAGATACAAAATCCCTTTCACACATGGCAGAAAGAAAGCCCCGCACACACTTTAGGGCACATTGTGGATATCTAAATCTACGTGTGGCTGATTTCGTGCAGATTTTACTATTGGACTGGTAGTCCAGCTTCTCACTCGTTTGTGTGGGTGGTTCAGTTATGGAGGCAAGTAATCCAGCCCTAGCTGCCAATCTACTTATTGCGATGAGGGTATGGTCGCCAAGGATCAGTCACACCGCTATATAGCAGTGCTTCTTGACACCAATCCTTAAATTGGGGGTGGGGGAGAGAGGCGCTAGTGTGCCATTATTACAATTTCATTAACTCGAGATGGAAGGCATAGTCTTATGAGTGTTGGGTTCCTAAAGTAACTGACAAGGGACTCAACCATGAGTACAGGCGCTCTATGCATCATGGCGGGGCCAATCCGTTCAGTGCACCTTCCCATGTGTTTGTTTTTCCTCTATCTCCATCCCCTTTTCTTTGATTGACAGTTGTAGCTTTATAGAGCCAGTGAAGGGTAGAGATTGGTGATGAGCGAGCACTACCACGTTCGGGTGCTCAATACTCGTTAAGAACAGTTGGTTGCTCGGATGGGCGCGACTCGAGACCCTGAGTATAATGGAAGTCAATGGGAAAATCGAGCATTGACTTCCATTCTACTCAGGGGCTCGAGTCACTCCCATCCGAGGTTCAAACTGCTGGTTACGAGTACTGAGCACCCGAGCATGGTAGTGCTCACTCCTCACTAGTGGAGATAGATGGAAAACATGCAGGTCTGAGGCTGCACTGAGCGCCAGTATGTGGGATGAGCAGCCATTCTGTGCTGATCGAGACCCTTTAGGGTTCTAAAGTAGAAGGTGATATTAGAAGGAAATCTGATATTATTGAATGAGACATTTTCTAGGATATGAATATTCCAAGTGCATGCAGACATTTCTGCATTTGCCTCCTCTATGACCTCCTTTCTAACATGGTATTGATGAGGGTCCTGGCGAGGTGTAATGTGCTTTTAAGCATTGTGCTTTCATGTCCAGATAAAAGAAAAAGTACCTTTTTGACGTAAGACAGTGTGTGACCACGGAGGCTAATTTAGTCACTGGCTCTCATTTGGATCAGATATAAACCTATATAATATAAATCTTGGGTTCTTCTACCTGTATCTGTGTTTCCTATAACGCCTTGATAGATGCTGCTTGTAATAATGTGTTGTGCAGGGTAGGAGCCGTTGCGGCGCACGCAGGCATCCTCTAGTGAAGGATTTATATTAATATACATACTCTTTAAAATCTGCTACTCATCTTCACCAGCAATCCGGTGCTGGAAACTCCTAGCAACAGGTGATGTCATCACTGGGCTCGTCTGACTGGCTGAACGGATCCAGCCAATCGGCGAAGGCCAGAATTCCCAGCTCTGCCAAACAATGTGCTGTCGCTGCAGTTCATTGCAGCCATGACTTTGTCTGGTGCAGTACTTAGCATCCTTCTCCCCGGACCCCGAGATGTGTGGAGGAGAAATGAAGCCGTGTGCTTCAGTAGCGTACACATAATCCTCATGCAGCTCTGATCACTGAGGATGTGGTAGTGCAGAATGTCATACTTTATCATACATGGCAGAAAATAAAATAAAGCGACCTTCTGATGTATGTTTCCATAGCATGAATGGGCGGTTTCTTATTTCTTGTAGATTGAAGAAGAGTTGGCGGCCCTTCAGAAGGAGCGCAGCGAGAGGATCAAGCATTTATTTGAACGCCAAGAAAGAGAAATTGAAACCTTCGATATGGAAAGTTTACGGATGGGCTTTGGAAATCTGGTGACGTTAGAATATCCCAAGGAGGACTATAGATGAGAGAGGCCAGTTTTTGCCATTTAAATAAAAGAACAATAATATTATTAACAATGACAGCAAGGAGAACCTGCAAAACGTACATTCCCCATTTTAACGGGCGTGCTCTCTCTCTCTCTTCTCTCTCTCCTTCCCTTTCTCTCTTTCTCTCTCTTCCTCTCTCTGTCTCTATCTATCTCTGACGTCCGTCGGACACTAGTGCCTGTAATTCTTTTTACTCACCAGGGTGCCTCTGGGCAAATCTGAGCACGGAGCAAGCTCCCTGGCATACCTCTCAAGTGTCCCTGATTGTCACTCAAATTTTCAATCCATCAGAACATTGGTGCTTGTTATACAAACCGAAGATTCAAACAGCGGGAAGGAGTCTTGAAGTAACAGTTGTGTTTTGTGTCGAAACTCTTCCTTTATTCATAACCCCTTTTGTGGAAAGAGATAACTTGATTATTCAAAGTTTTGTCCATGATGTTCCTTGGGGAAGATGGTGAGCGGTATGTGCTTTTTATCTCAGTGTGAGGATTGAGAGGTATGTATTTCCGATGCCTCTAGCGGAGGGTTTGTGAGGGTTATGTGTCCATTAGCCTGTATTTGGACGAAGGCGAGAGGTGAGAGTCCCTGGTGTCTTTTGAGGGGTGAAAGCTATATGTTCACGGTTCCTCTGCTGGGACTCGCCTACGTGTCCTGCAGCACAGTGAGAAGTCCTACTTTGTGGAAGATGGCTGCCCACAATATCAATCGGTTTCATAACTCATGATGCACAACAGTTGTAAAAGTCTGTGATTAACCCCTTCAGCCCTGAGCCAGTTTAGTGGTGGTGATTTACGTAAGATCTGGTTATTATGACTTTTACCTTTTTAAGAGTGGGGGTCATTCTTGGCACTTTCAGAAGTTTGGTTACCAAGCAAACACCTCTTATGCTGGGTCGCTATCCGGTGAAGACAAACCTTCCAATCTTCGAAAGTGCCTCACACTTCAAACTACAACTCAGGGATGAAGAGATTAATTTATTGATGTTCAATAACACATTTGAGAGACTAGAGAGAAAAGAGGAGAAAACCATAATGACGAACCAACAAAAATGTGACTATCTGTTGGTTTCTACAAACTTTTTGTTCTGTTAAAGTACAAGCAAAAAAATATATACAGATATATATGTATGTGTATATATATCTGTGTATATACATGTATATTTATTATATACACAATTTAATACATACAAGAGAGAGAGAAGCATAAAACTGCAGCCTTAAGGTTACTGCTGCTGCGTTAAACATTGTTGTTTTTTTGGTATTTGTTCGTCAGGAATAAAAAAAGAAGAGATTTTATTAAACTATTGAGGTTTGATACATTTTACAGAAACCAATCATGTTGTATATATATATAGACATATTGTTGGGGAGGGGGGGGAGAAGCAGAACTGGGGTGGGGTTGTTTGGGCAGATGGGGTGGGTAGAATGTCTTGTGAAAATATATAATTTTTTTTTCTTTTTCTTTTTTTTTTTTGTTTCTTTTTTCATTTATTTTCTTTTTTCTTTCTTTTTTTTTTTTATATTATTTTGAAGACTTTTGCTGGCAGGAGCAGAAATTGACTTTGAATTTTCAATGCACTTTTGGCTCTAAATCAGCAGTACTTTCTACTCCAGTCCTGGTTTTCTTATATGTATATACCAGATATATTCTTTACTGACATAAGGCAGCTGGGAAATTTAAGACCAAAATACACTATTTACTCAAAGGCTTTGGTACTTTATTGTGCCAAAGGATAACTTTTGCTAAACCTTTGCAATATATTGCTAATGTATACCAGGATGTAAAAGAAAAAAAAATGTTTATTTACACTGTGTATCTGGTAATACAGCAGTTTGAACATTGGTAACAAAAAATGATTGTATTTTTCATCCCTCTCCTCCAATGGCTGTAATAGGTTGTATTAAAGTGTCCTTGCCTGAGCACAGTCCGTTCACGTGCCTAGGTATAGACACCACTTATAAAACTGGACTCGAAAAGAGTACTCAAGGCGAAGGGTTCCAAATTTCTCCTTCCCCAGTCCTGATTTAGACATATTAACACCTCATTTTAAAATATTAAACTGTGAATAGAAATGCCTCTACAGTTAAAAAATTTTTTTATATATATATATTCCTTATTCCCTCCATTTTATTTTCATCTGTTGCTTGGAAGGAATTACCTGATCTGTTTGAGAGCATTTATTCAAAACTATATTTTTTATTTCCGCCCACCCCAATTTTAATTGGAAATTTCAAGGTTGCGAGGACACGAGGGATGGATGTTTTGAAGTTCCAAATTATATATTATACATATAATATAATTTTTATATATATATATATATATATATATATATATATATATATATAATATATATATATATAATTAATATATTAATATTTTATATAATTATATATATATATATATATATATATATATATATATATATAATTAATATATTAATATTTTATATAATTATATATATATATATATATAATATAATATTGTTTTGTTTTCTTATTCTTTCCTCCTATTTTCTTTTCTATTTCGAGAGGGGGCATTAAAATTTAATAGACGATGGCTGTGATGTACTGAGTCAGTGTTTCCTCAAAGAGCAACGTTTTAAGGCATTCATGAAAATGAATAAAAATACAAAAAAAATAAAATGAAGCATCTTCTATAGAGAAAAATATTTTTGAAGATGAAAAGTATGTAAAGAAAATGCTGTTAGACAATTAATGTATTGTATTTGTTCCAGAATATTATTATTAAAAAAAAACAAAAACTTTGCAAAGTATTTTTGCCATAAGTGCGTTGGAGACTTTACTATTGTTAATATTTGACTCTGGAGAGAAAAAAATATCCAAAAAAAAGTCTCAATAAAATTTAATGTTATGGTTTTTTTTTTTTCTTAATTATTTTTTTTTTTTTTCTAAGATGTCCCGGTCACCGCCTTTGAGAGCGGCAAATACAGCTTTATCCTGTTTGAGTTTGAATTGTTCAGATTACGATGGTTTCTTCAGTTACTCTGGCTTAGTACATCTTGGTCCTCATGAATTAAAGGGAAGACGTCCTCTGGAATTGCCATTTTTGGTACATGTAATTCAGTTACTAATTCATAGAATCATCTGTTCTTTATGGATATATGTAACTGTTCACAAAGCGACACCCTTTTGCCACACTGCACCTGTCACATAAAGTGTACAATTTTGAAACTCCTAATAGTTGAATTTCATTTTTTTTGTGTTTTTTTTTTTTCTTCTTTCATGACCATTTGCTTTGCGTTCATAGATTGAATCTATTAACAGAATATTTTATTCAGAAATTTGACCATTATATTGATGATGATGATGATAATGATTTTTGGACACCAAAGCCAGTATCTGAAAAAAAAAATCATATTGTTTTCATCATTTGAGTGCATCCTTGTAATGATGAGAAACCTGAATTTAAGGTAAAGCATATACAATATTTTACAGTATTTAGTTTTTGGGAATTGGCACAATACTACACAAATAAACCTGAAAATTGATACAGATGGATTTATTATTTGTGCTAAATGAAATGTTTGAAAAAATATTGGACCAACATGGAAAAAAATAAGAAATGGTGGTGTTTTGTGTACGATGTATTAACTAAGCCTGGGAATTGTAAGTGCAATATTTATTCAGATCTTCTAGAAGCTGGAATAGAAATGTAAAACCAGGACTGGGTACGTAAATCTAATATTATGGAGTTGAATAAGCTTTCTGCAGTGCATGATTTTGTGCACTTCTAGAACACATCCACACCTTTCCTGTGCTCATTTGGGCCCCACTCTCTTTTTAACAAGAAAAAAAAAAAAAAACCTTTGTGGCTGCAGGCTTTTTACCTTTTCCCAAGCAGCTCAAAATCGTTCATTGCTTTAAATAATGAATACTGGTACTGTAATTTAGTTGCTGCTATTGGCACATATGACTAGTGATGCAGCAGTGCTTTTTCTCTATAGCAAAGGAACAGTATCATTTTGTCGGATAAACCTGTTCTGAAGTTACGGTGCTAACATTGTGTGGAATGGGGTGAAAGAATGATTGTTTTCGCTCTTTGTGATGCCTATGGCAGTGGGTCAACCGATGTGCCCTCTTTCAGTTTCTTCTGCGGGATTTGTGGTGTGTAGTGGTTGCCTACAATATTAGAGGACCAACCACCAAGATTTTCCTATATAAACTAAAGCAAGTGCTATACTGGTGCTATCATTCTGATTGTAAACATACCTTTACTTGTGAGATCAATATATACTTTTTGAAATATGTTCAAGTAAAGTTTGTGAAATACATTATTTGACTTATAGTAGCTACAGAATATTTAATAAGTGGGTTGTGTTTTACTAGGTATTCCTTACCCTGTCTGCCTGCTTGTCCTTCCTCCCTTCTTGTCCTTCCTCCCTTCTTGTCCTTCTCCTCCCCCCTTGTCCTTCTCCTCCCCCCTTGTCCTTCTCCTCCCCCCTTGTCCTTCTCCTCCCCCCTTGTCCTTCTCCTCCCCCCTTGTCCTTCTCCTCCCCCCTTGTCCTTCTCCTCCCCCCTTGTCCTTCTCCTCCCCCCCTTGTCCTTCTCCTCCCCCCCTTGTCCTTCTCCTCCCCCCCCTTGTCCTTCTCCTCCCCCCCTTGTCCTTCTCCTCCCCCCCTTGTCCTTCTCCTCCCCCCCTTGTCCTTCTCCTCCCCCCCTTGTCCTTCTCCTCCCCCCCTTGTCCTTCTCCTCCCCCCCTTGTCCTTCTCCTCCCCCCCTTGTCCTTCTCCTCCCCCCCTTGTCCTTCTCCTCCCCCCCCTTGTCCTTCTCCTCCCCCCCCTTGTCCTTCTCCTCCCCCCCCTTGTCCTTCTCCTCCCCCCCCTTGTCCTTCTCCTCCCCCCCTTGTCCTTCTCCTCCCCCCTATGTTATAACAGAGACAGGGGGAGGAAGGACAGACAGGGGCGGGAATAACTAGCAAAACTAGACCAGCCTATTAGATATTCTGTAGCTGTTATCAATCAAATAACAGTGCATTTCACAAACTTTACTTGCCTGTATTTCAGAAACTAGACATCCGATCTCACAAATAAAGGAATGTTTAGAATCCGTATGATAGCGCCAGAATAGCACTGGCTTTAGTTTATATAGGAAACTTCTGGTGGTTGGTCCTCTTTAACCTTTGAAGGCTATATTAGGTGGCAGTAAGGCATTCTCAGAAGCTCTTGGCCAGTCTATTATTTCTAGTGGTCTCTCTACGTATGGTGATTGAATGGACTGCCATCTATCCATGCGTTTACTAGAATGTACCCTATCCGTGTTTTTTACTCTCAAGATAAAAAACAGTCACAGAAGATGCAAAATGATTCCAAAACTGTAGAAATCTGAAACTAGTACCTATGTCTTCTGGTGATTGATGCGCTACAATGTTGTGTGTGTGTTTTAGTGTGTGCGTTTTACCATTGTCATTACTATGCAGTGTGTTACTTGTTTTAGGAACTCTGCCTTCATGGGTAGATGTTACGTCACTGCCGAAAGAACCAAACTCCCGTACTACTGAGTGAAATGAAGGAGCTTTTAATTGTGCTTTTATTCGGTATATTCTTGCACTTATTGTTCTAAAGAAGTTGTGCTGCTGTTCTTTGCTGTGAAGTTGTTCTGTACATAAAGTACCTTTATCAGGTGGCTTTGTGGGATATAATGGACTGATGCCTCACTGTTTTTGTATATGCTGTACGTGTCCTTTCATTACACACCTCTGGAGCAGTGCGGAAAGTAGTGTTCTGGGGGTGTGATGGTGCTTATTGTCTGTATGGTCTGCAGCCTCAAAAATTTCTTGAAGCAAAAAAAAAAAGCGGTTTCATTTTTATGCTTCTGGCAGAGCCTCATTGTGCAGGCGTCTACAGATCAGCATAAAGACTTTTTTTTCCGAAAGTACTCAGCCTTTGAATTGGCCAGAGAGTGGACTCTGAATAAGCACAGCCCATTCAAAGCAATGCTCTGCTCCACTGGTTTTGCTGCTGTAACAGTTGTTAAGCAGAGGGTGTGTGCACACAGCATCCCAGCGCCCACAGTCCCACTAGCACAAAAACCACACAGGGACCGTGGCCAAAAATCATGTATTTTCTGTATAGAATGAATTTAAGGAGAGATTTTACATATTTTCTTATTGTATTTTAACAGCTGTTATTCAGATCAGAAAATTAACCTTTATCTCTCTCCCTCTTTTGTTTTTATTATTTATAGTTTTTTTTATTATTTTTATTTATGTAATTATTATACTTTTTTTTGTTTTGCTTTTTCAACCGGGACGAGGGATTCTTTTCCAGTTCAGTATTTAAAGATGGGAAATCTTAACGCAATCAGCCCGATCTTTTTTGATATTTTTTTTTTTTTCCTCTGCCCTGTCCCCTCCTGTCTTTTTTGGTCTTTTAAATATTACATTATCCACGTTTTCAAGCTGTGTATTTTCTTACAATAAAAAGAAAACGTTTAAAAAAATCGATGAAAGAAAACAAAGGCTTTTAATTCTTTTTTGCATGCACTTTAAAAAAAAAAAAAAAGAGAAAAAGGAAAAAAAGAATGCGTTTCAGGTCCTTGGTGGGGGGTGGGGAGCAGGTGTGACTCACTGTCGGAGATATTTTAGTATATTTGTAAATAAAAAAATGTTCATCACCCGCCTGTCTCATCATTTGTAATGAGGATCTCATTTGGAAGCCATTTTTGTGCCAATCGGAAACAAAGATTTCAGAATTCAGAAGGATCGAACGTTTTGTCATAAAAATGTCTTTAATTTTCAATATTTTAGAAACATTTGATGCTACATTGCGTCTTAAGGTAAGTCCTAAGTTATCTGCTGCTTTGTACAGAAGAGTCGTCTGCAGCCAGGATAGCCGTCCGACTTGCTCCAAAAGTTTGGTATGTTAAGAATGAATGAATCTTTTTTGGTAGTTAAATTGTTTTATATTAAAGGATTTGTTTAGCACGGTAAACTGCCTAGAACAGTCATGGCGAACCTTTCACAGGCCGAGTGCCCAAACTGTAGGCCTAAACCCAATTTTTTTTCCGAAGTGCCAACCAATCCTATTATGTAAATAATTGATTTTAATCTTACCTTACGCTCATGCATGCTTACCACACATTGGAAAGGGCAGGGGCTCCGCTTCAGACACAGCAGTTGGATTGATCTTTCTGGAAAAACTTGCAGCATATTAGACAGAGATTTTAGCATGGAATGCAATCAGATTTCACCCTGTAATCCACATCTACATTTCAAAGTCTGAACATCTTGAAATCCCATAAAGACGTACGAGTTGCTACCCTCCCCCTTCATTGTGTATTTATGTCCCCCTTCCTGGTAAACATGTCCCCCATCCTGATATATATTTCCTACATTCTGGTATATTTGTCCCCATCATGGCCCCATCCCAGTAAATATACCCCATCCCAGCATATTCCTTAACCTGGTAAATGTCCCCCCTACCTGGCATCTTCCCCTTCCTGGTAAATATTCCCCATCCCGACATATTCACTCATCCTGATAATTGTACCCCATCCCGACATGTTTCCCCAACCTGACATGTTCTCCCATCCTGGTAAATATTCCCCAACCTGAAATGTTCCCCCATCCTGGTAATGTTCCCCTTCCTAGTAGATGTTCCCCTTCCTGGTAAATGTACTCCATCCTGGTATGCATGTTTTCCCCATCCTGGCATGCATGTTTTCCCCATCCTGGCATGCATGTTTTCCCCATCCTGGCATGCATGTTTTCCCCATCCTGGCATGCATGTTTTCCCCCATCCTGGCATGCATGTTTTCCCCATCCTGGCATGCATGTTTTCCCCATCCTGGCATGCATGTTTTCCCCCATCCTGGCATGCATGTTTTCCCCCATCCTGGCATGCATGTTTTCCCCATCCTAACATGAATGTTATCTCCATCCTGGCATGCATCATGTTTCCTCCATCCTGGCATGCATGTTTCCTCCATCTTGGCATGCATATTTTTCCCACCCTGGCATGCATGTTTCCACCATGCTGGCGCTGAGCCCCCCCCCTAGGAGAGGAGGAGTGTCAGAGCGAGGAAAAATGTCCCTACGCTCCAACACAACTTTAAACTGCCGGCGCGACCACACCAGCAGTGCAAAGCGGCAAGATGAAGAACAGCGTGCGAAAGGGCTCTGCGTGCCTCGGCTGGCACTCATGCCATAGGTTCGCCATCACTGGCCTAGGATATTGCAACAGACTATGTTTTATCATAGGTGAAAAGGAGGAGTAACACTTCCCAGTTTCCCCCTATATTATAAGGCTGTGAAAATAGCACAGTGATCTACAGTCTCATCGCCGTCTGGTAAGCCCAGATGGATACACATTGAAAATTGCATCTTTGCATCCTACTCCGTCCCAGGGTTAATGTGGTCAACAGGTCAGCTACCTTCTAATTTATATTCTTTCTCACCATATACTTCTCACTCACTTCATTGTGGCAAAAACTCAGATTTCAATTTAAAATACAATCCAATCGTTCCCCTCTATTATTTATGGTTATTTAATAACCCGATGTTTAATCCTGGGTTAGACCCAAATTCTTTTAAATGGTGGAAACTAAAAGGGATAACTACCATGAAACACCTTTGAACATCTACTAACTGAATTATCACTAGGAAAGATTTTATACAGAAACATAATTCTCATTGGGAGAAATGATGCGTATTAATCTGGTTCTACATTTTGCCAAGACAAACTACTAGCGGACATGCTTCACCACCCAAAGCATTTGAATCCTCCCCCGGCTGGGGACAATTTAAGGTACATGGAGCAATGGGAAAGTGATCTCTGGACAAATGGAATAGATGCGGTGAGGTTTTACCCAAAGGTAGTAATCAGACGTCACTCACATAGATGTTTCAGGGGGTGCAGGGCCTCAGGAGACATGAAGCATATTCTATTCGGTGGACGTGCCCATTGGTTAAAAACAATTTGGCAGGAAGTTATATCCCTTATCAGGGACGTTATAAGGGAGTCTATGCAGCAGTACTACTGTTTGGAGACAGACCATCCGGTCTTACTAAGGCTGGTTTCACACTACGTCTTTTTAACATCCGTTGAAAACGTTATTTTAGCGGAAGTACGGATCCTGCTTTTACAGCAAATAACGTATGCAAACGCATCTGTTATTTTGCAGGATCCTGCACTGGATGTTTAGGGGCGGGCATTGGAGTCATGTGATCGGGAGTGAGGGGAACTAGACTGGGAGCCGGCTTCTGACAGCTGCAGACGCTGGTAACCAAGGTAAACATCGGCCTTGGATACCCGATATTTATCTTGGTTACGAGTGTCTGCAGCTGCTAGGAGCAGGGCTGCCTGCACGCGTAACCAACGTAAACATCGGGTAACTAAGAGAAGTGGTTACCCGATATTTACCTTAGTTACGAGTGTCCGCAGCTCTCAGGTGGGGGAGAGAGGGAGGGGAGGAAGGGGGAAAGACAGAGATAGAGAGAGAGAGAGAGAGAGGGTGAGGGAGGGAGTAGAGAGATAGACAGATCACGCGAGACTGGTTCTGGGCATGCTCAGTACTTTCTGGGCATGCTCAGTACAAAAGCAGGATCCTGTCTATCAGCACGCCAGCGTTCACCTGCGTTCGCGTGCTGTTTAGTCAGGATCCGGTGACTTGCAGTATTTTGACGCAGCTCAAAAACGCTACAAGTAGCGTTTTTGAAACATGTTAAAAAACTGCAAGTCACCGGATCCGCACTATAACGCACGCAAACGCAGGTGAACGGATGTTAACGCGAGTCCATTGCAAATGCATTGAAATGAAAACGCATTTGCACTGGATCCGTACTTCCGCTAAAATAACGTTTTCAACGGATGTTAAAAAGACGTAGTGTGAAACCAGCCTAATAAAACCTTAATTTTGTTACTATGGCTTCACGAATTCGCATAGCTGCTCAATGGAAGATATCAATTATTTCTCTATCTTTTAGTCAAAAGAAAATTAAATAATATAGTGATTTATGAACTCATTGAAGCCACTAGGACCGACACCTTAGAGCAGTGTTTCTCAACTCCAGTCCTCAAGACCCACCAACAGATCATGTTTTCAGGATTTCCTTATTGTTGCACAGGTGATGGAATTATTCCGTCTAATATTGAGGAAAACCTGAAAACGTAATCTGTTGTTGGGTCTTGAGGACTGGAGTTGAGAAACACTGCCTAAAGCCCGCTTTACACGCTGCAATGTATCTTACAATGTGTCGGCAGGGTCACGTCGTAAGTGACGCACATCCGGCATCGTAAGGTACATTGCAGTGTGTGACAGGTACGTGCGATTGCGATTGAACCGTAATATGTTCATCGCACGCACATTGTTCATTTCTCTAGAATTGAACGTCAGATTGTTCATCGTACCCGGGGTAGCACGCATCGCAGTGTGTGACACCCCGGGAACGATGAACAGATCTTACCTGCGTCCCGCGGCTCCCGGCTAGCAATGCGGAAGGAAGAAGGTGGGCGGGATGTTTACGTCCCACTCAGCTCCGCCCCTCCGCTTCTCTTGGCCAGCTGACGCGTGCCGTCGCTGTGACGCCGAACGTCCCTCCCACTCCAGGAAGTGGACGTTCGCCACCCACATCGAGGTCGTGTAGACGGGTAAGTACGTGTGACCGGGGTTAATCGTTTGTGCGGCACATTCAACAAATTGAACGTGCCGCACATACGATGGGGGCGGTTACGATCGCATACGATATCGTATGCTGGATCGTAAGGTGTAAAGCAGACATTAGAGTGATTTTATGCTGTTTGGAACTGTTGAATAGACTCCCAACCCTCTACTGAGCTGCTCTCTAAATGTGTCCCCCTGAGAGATACATATAGAAGATGGGATGTTAATTGTTACAGCTAAATTGCACCTCCTATTTAAACCTGTTTCTTAATATGACATTCTGTAATGTTATGCGCCGAATATCCTCTGCTTATGCTGTGCAACAATGACTTTACTACTCATAGAAAAATATTTGATTTTATACGAAGTTGAAAATGGGCTGATTGCAAATATGAACTTCGAATTTGCCTGGCATGTCTAGATTTTAAGTTATGCATGCAGAGCTTATATTCACTCATAATAATGCATTAAATTATATTGTAAATATTCCTGCGGACATGCCTGGACCTGTCCGGACTCACTCAAACAGGTCTATCTGCTGATGTCAGCAGTAAGGCTATGCGCCCACGTTGCGTTCTGTCCCTGCAGAAATTTCTTCAGCGATTTGAACAGCACACGTGCGCTTCAAATTGCTGCATAAACAGTCCGTAATGGAAAGCCGATTTCATGCGCTCTGGATGTAGCCTCTCCTAATAGAGCGGGACCTGCATCCAAAGCGCATGAAAGAACTGACATGTTGCTTTTTAGAATGCAGCGCTTCTAATATGCAACGTGGGCACGGATTAGGCACAATCTTCATAGATTGTGCTGGGGACGCAGTACGCATGCAGTTACGCTGCGGTGCAGAACGCAGCATAAGTGCATGAAAATACGCTCTGTGGGCACATATCCTGAGTATGTAAGGCAAGCTGGACAGTGTGTGTAAAAAAAGATCAGCTCTGTTATAGTTTATAGCAGTTTATAATCTTAACCCCTTAGTGACCAGCAATGTGTGTTTTACTGACCTGAGTTATAAGCGAATAGCATCTCCAAATGGGTGAAAATGCAGCTGTCAGTTGTCCACTATAGCTGACATGCTACTGCATCAATCACAATGGGTGCGGTCACTGACCATGCCCAATTAACCCCTTAGATGCTGCTGTCAATAGGGACTACCTCATCTAGATGGTAGAGTGTGGGGGGGAATGTAATTTATTAACTATTTTGTGTGGTTTGACTATTTACATTAAAGTGATAACCATTCAAAGGTTGAAAATTGCAAATTTTAAAAAAATATTTTTCTTTGTGATATTTTCATAATTAAATACAAAACCTATTTATTATAATTTACCATTAACATAAAGTACAATATCACGAAAAAAGGGTCTCAAAATCACTGGGATGTGATGAAGCTTTCCAGAGTTATTACATCACAAAGTCACATATGTCTGACTTGAAAAATTTTGGATAGACTCAAATGTGTTAACCAGCCGAACAATTTCTGCTACATATGTGGTAAATACACTACTCATGATTAGAGATGAGCGAGCCTCTGAAGGCTCGAGTTCAGTTCGTCGAACCGTTCGACGAACCTCTCGAACCCCATTGAAAACAATGGGAGGCAAGCACATGAAAACACATTATACATGTACAGTACACATACAGTTAATAAACATTGCCATAACACTTACAGGTCCCCGCGACGCGTCCTGCACTCTGTTTCCTGCCGCTTTTCTTTCCGATAATAGCTGCGTCCTCCCGGTAACCAGCACTGATGATAGGACCTATCGTGACGTCAAAATAGCATGTGAGCAGTCACATGTCTATTATCTCATTAGCTACAGACTGGTCACATGGCTATGACGTCATGCTAGGTCCTGTCAGTGCTTCTTTCCGGTATGCGGTGCTCGTTTGAGCATGTATGTCAGTGTACCGGCGAAATGCTCTGGTACATGGTCGACTCCCCATTCCTGCATGTGGGCGCTCTTCACAGAGTCAGCCACAAGCAGGGACTAGCTGTCACAGTCGGTAAATAGCGGCATCTGGAATCACGTGATTGGAGCACTGTTTATATGGTAACCCGTGTGTCAGCGGTGACGTCACTGCTTACAGCACGCAGCTTCTCCTCACTCACGGAGTGATTAGACTGCACGGGAGCAGCAGCGTTCTTCCTCCAATGCAGTGCTGTCTGATGTAGCAGAGCTTCATGGGTTGAAGGAGAAAGAAGACAGAAGAGCAGGATCGTGGAGGGCTGACAGGGAGTAATAAACATGGAGTCTCTAAGTGTGTCTGTATTTATTTCTATTAAAGTATTTTTTCTGTGTGGTGTCTTTTTAACCCTTTATTGGAGATTCTTAATGGCCGGGTCAAACTTGCCTGACATTAAGAATATCTGGCTTAATACTAGCTAGTAAAACAAAGCTAGTATTAACTCATTACCCAGCAAGCCACCCGGCTTCAGGGCTGCTGGAAGAGATGGATACAGTGCCAGATGATGGCACTTCTATGAGAGCGCCATTTTCTGGGCGGCTGCGGACTGCAATGCACAGCAGAGGGGCCCAGAAACCTCGGGCTAACCTGTACTGCGGATTCCAATCCCCAGTTGCCTAGTTGTACCTGGCTGGACACAAAAATGGGGCGAAGCCCACGTAATTTGCTTTTTTTTTTTTTTTTAATTTCATGAAATTCATGAAATAATTAAAATAAGGGCTTTCCTATATTTTTAGTTCACAACCGGGTACAAATAGGCAGCTGGGGGTTGGGGGCAGCCGTACCTGCCTGCTGTACCTGGCTAGCATACAAAAATATGGCGAAGCTCACGTCATTTTTTTTTTTTGTAGTTTTTTGGCAAAAAAAAATAAATGCTTCCCTGGATTTTCCATTGCAAATGAAGGTAACTCCAAGCAGTGGGGGTTATCAGCCAGTAGCTGCTTGGATTACCCTTAGCTAGCAATACAAAAAATGCAGCAGGAGCCCATATATATTTTTTTGAATTATTTATTTAAATAACTTAAAAAAAAAATGGGCTTCCCTGTATTTTCATTGCCTGACATCACACAAATAAATCATTAAAAAAAAATGACGTAGCGCTCCGCGGTATTTTTGATTCTCAGCGCTGATAAAGCAGACAGCTACGGGTTGCCACCCCCATCTGCCTGGCGTAACCTTGGCTGGCAATCAAAATACAGGGAAGCCCATTAATTTTTTTATTTAAAAAAATAGTTAAGAAAATGACGTGGGGTCCCACGATTTATTTATTTATTTTTTTTTTTTATAGCCAGCTAGGGTAAAGCAGACTGCTGTAGCCTGAAAACTACAGCTTTACCGTGGTTGGTGATCCAATGTGGAGGTCACCCCAGGCCCTTTTTTTTATAATTAGTTTATAAATAATGATTACAAAAAAAAAGTAGGGTACCCCCCAAATTGGATCACCAGCCAAGGTAAAGCTGACAGCTGTGGTCTGGTAGTCTCAGGGTGGGAAGGTCCATAGTTATGGGCCCTTCACAGCCTAAAAATAGCCGGCTGCAGGCGCCCCAGAAGTGGCGCATCCACTAGATGCACCAATCCTGGCGCTTCACCCCAGCTCATCCCGTGCCCTGGTGCAGTGGCAAACTGGATAATAAATGGGGTTGATACTAGCTGTAAGGTCACCTGACATCAAGCCCAGCAGTTTGTGATGTCATGGCGTCTATCAGATACCCGACATCACAAACTCAGTACTAACAAAAAAAAAATGTATTTGAAAAAACATTCCCTGATTTTGAACCTTTTTTCACTTGTTTCTTATAGCAAACATGCACATTCTTTGTTTAAATATAATTTTTTATTTATTTTTTTTACATTTTATTCCTTTCTTGTAACTAAAGGGTGCTTTACACGCTGCGACATCGCTACCGATATATCATCGGGGTCACGTCGTTAGTGACGCACATCCGGCGCTGGTAGCGATATCGCAGTGTGTGACAGCAAGAGCGACTGTCAAAGATCGAAAACTCGTTCAAAAACGGTGATCATGTCGCTCCTTTCCTTAATATCGCTGCTGCCACAGGTACGATGTTGTTCATCGTTCCTGCAGCACCACACATCGCTGTGTGTGACACTGCAGGAGCGACTAACATCTCCTTACCTGCGTTCACCGGCAATGCGGAAGGAAGGAGGTGGGTGGGATGTTACGTCCCGCTCATCTCCGCCCCTCTGCTTCTATTGTGCGGCCGCTTAGTGACGCCGGACGCACCTCCTCCTTGAGGGAGGGATTGTTCGGCGGTCACAGCGACGTCGCTGACAAGGTATGTGCGTGTGACAGTGCCGTAGCGATAATGTTCGCTACGGCAGCGATCACCACATATTACAACGACGGGGACTGGTGCTATCGCACGCGACATCGCTAGCGATGTCGCAGCGTGTAAAGTACCCTTAAGTCTAACAATTATCACTATATAGAAATTTTGACCAACATATTTTAGTAATGTTCCCCATCTTGTTGTAACGTCCCCTTGTAGTAATATGCAACATTCCTAGTCCCCTTGTAGTTAATGTGCCCCATCCTAGTCCCCATCCTACAGTAATGTGCTCATCCTTGTACCCATCCTAAAGTAATGTTCCACATCCTTATCCCTATCTCGTAGTAATGTGCCTCATCCTTGTCCCCATGTTATAGTAATGTGCCCATCCTTATCCCCATCCTATAGTAATGTCCCGAGCCTTGTCCCCATCTTATCGTAATGTGGCTATACTGTACTAATGTGTTCATCCTGGTCCCCATCCTATAGTAATGTCCCCAATCTATAATAATGTGTCCATCCTTGTCCCCCATCTTATAGTAATGTCCCCCATCCTTGTCCCCTTGTAGCAATGTCCCCATCCAATAGTACTGTCTCATCCTATAGTAATATGCCCATTCTATAGTAATGTGCCCACCTTGTCCCCATCCTATAGTAATGTCCCCAGCCTTATCCCTATTCTATAGTAATGTTTCCCCTCCTTGTACCCTTGTAGTAATGTCACTATCCTGTAGTAATGTCCCCATCCTATAGTAATGTGCCCACCTTGTCCCCATCCTATAGTAATGTCCACAGCCTTGTCCCCATCCTCTAGTAATAATGTCCCCATCCAATAGTATCGTGGCCATCCTTGTAATGTCCCCATCCTATAGTAATGTCCCAATCCTATAGTAATGTCCCCAGCCTTATCCCCATCCCATAGTAATGTGCGCACTTTGTCCCCATCCTGTAGTAATGGGGGGGGGCAGCGGCGGCTGAACGGGGGCAGTGGCTGTAACTTACCATCACTCTCCTCCGCTTTCACAGACGCCTGAGTGAAGGTGAGGGAGCGGTCTCTGGCCCCAGATCCACAGTGATTGGAGAGATCGGTCACAAGGCCGGTCTCTCCAATCAGAGCTATGGGTGGGTGAAACACGTCACCCAGCTCTAGCCAATGATCGGTGCTATAGCTGCACTGATCTTGGCTGGATTTCAATGTTACAGCCATTTTCAATGGCTAAAACATTACAGTGGCTGTGATTGGCTGAGCGGCGTTCGTCAGCCAATCACAGCCTCCGTAGGTCCGGGAAGGAGACATCACCCCTCCTGAGGTCAGGCAGAGGTCCCCTCCTCCCCGAATCTAAGATACTTGCAAAGCGATCGCAGCCACCGGGGCCGCGATTTCGCCATGACGTACTGGGTAAGTCATGGGTCCTTAAGTACCAGGGAGCCATGACGTACACAGTACGTCAAAGGTCACTAAGGGGTTAAGCCGTCCTTCACATACACACACAAAATAAAACCACCATTCCTCTCACCTGTCCCGCGTTCCCTCTGCTGCCTCACCTCTGCTTCGTGCGGCCCCCAGGCCCGTGCCCCCGGTGACTATCGCGGCAGGGGCCGCAGCCCCTCAGCGATTTATGATTAATCTGTTTTTATTGATTTTTCACACAGTAAACAACAATATATTAGAGAAAAAGAACGCAAGATTAGATAGAGAATTCGTAAGAGCGGTCTCTCTCCTGGTCCAACAGTCTTGTATATTCCATTACATATAATAATTTAGATATAAACGTACTCTTCACATTCGCTCTATATTAACATTTCTCCTTACGTAGCTAATTGCAAATTACTACAGTTCACTTTTCCTTGCACTTTCGGATGCACTTCACATACCATGTCTTACTTCAAATTATCTCCCTTTTCTGTCTAACGAACAACCATAACTATGCTATTTTCCCACTTTTCGGTCTGAGGGGGATCCTGAGCATAACCCCCTAATTAACAGAATTTCTGTCTTCCGGCCTGGACCAGGGTGGGCCCCTACCAGTGTTATACGTCTGAATAGGGAATAAGCTTTACACCTCCGTTGCCGATTACTGAAGATCCAAGTGGATATGTTTTGCATAGGGATTGTATGAAGTTTGCAATGTAGAAGACTGATTTTTTTTTAGTGTGCTTGGAGAGAATGCAAGATGAGGAAAGTTAGGGGAGAAAGATATCGGAGATGAAAGCTTAGGAGAGAGGGGAAGAGAAGAGAGAAATATACTGAGAAATGAGAAGAAAGAAAAGTAGAAAGAGAAAAAGAGAAGGAAAAAAAAAATGGGGGAGAGGGGATATGTAATTTTGGGGGGGGGGTTGTAAGATGAAGGGAGGGTTAGGGGGAAGGAAGGGATTGGGGGTAGAGGAGGGGGGGTAATGGGGTTAGGGGTATTTATGCCACACCAGCCCCCGGGTCCACCCCTCTACTGAGCCAGTAACCTTGAAGTCCTGGGTTTCCTTAAACATAATCCAGGGCCGCCAAGTCTGGGTGTGGGTATCAGTAGTGTCATTTGCTATTGCAGATAATTCTTCCATCAGGGCTATGTGTGAGAACTCCTTAAACCACTCCCCAACAGGTGGCGTCTCCGTCCTCCGCCAGTATCTGGGGATTACTGATCTAGCTGCAATCAGGCAAAACCTGAGATCTTTTTTTGTGCCCCAATGGGGCCTGTAAACATGGAGAGGATCGCCACCTGAGGGGTAGGTCTGACCTGGGTTCCTGTGATCCTTGTGTAAGCCCCGAATACCGCGTCCCAGAAGGGTTTGATTTTTTCACAGTCCCACCATATGTGGGACATTGTCCCCTTTTCGGTTCCGCAGCGCCAGCACCCTTCTGGGGCCGAAGGGAAAAGTTTATGAATTTTGGTTGGGCAGAGGTACCACCGAGCCAGAATCTTGTAATTCTTTTCCTGAGCGAACCCTGCCACTGACATTTTTGTGTAAAGAGGAAGGCTTTTTGCTTGTCCTCCTTCGAGAACGTGGTACCCAGTTCCATTTCCCATGCCTGAACATAGTCTGGGTCCGGGTGGTTAGGTCGTCCGTTGAGGTGTTTATATATAACCGAGATCAGGTGGGGGGGGGCAGTGAATTCCCTAGAAACAAGCCCTCAAACGGTGTGGGTGACACCGGAAGAGGGCGTTGTCCCTCTACACCCCTCTTCCCCAAAAAGGACCACAGCTGACCATACTGCAACCAAGAAAATTTCATGGGAGGGTCTTTTTCCGCCAACTGTTCCCGTGTGGGGAAGTGTGTGTCCTGTAATAAGTGAACCACCCGGAGATCCGAGTTTGGATACAGTCGTAGAAACCTCTAGGAACTCCGGGTTGTTGAATATGGGGGTTAATGAGCTAGGGGTGTTCGTCAGTCCGCTGTTTTCTCTGTCTATCCCATAATGTCAGCGTCGCCTTTACCAATACCCCCTCGGGTTCAATGTGTAACTTATCTCTCTGTCCCACCCATGAAAGGTTCTTCAGGGGTATCGGGGTGCAACCTTGCTCCAGCTCTACCCACTGTTTGCGTCTGCATGACAGTGCCAATCAAATAATCTGACCAATACCGATGCTTGATGATAAAGTTGCAGATTTGGTAATCCCGCCCCCCCCCTCCTGTGTGTGTCTGGTGAGGGTTAAGTACTTTATTCTGGGTTTTGCTTGTTTCCATATGAATTTTATAAGGGCGGTTTTCATGGACTTGAAAAAGCTAGTTGGAGGGTTTATGGGGACAGCCTGGAATACATATAAGAATCTTGGGAGAATGTCCATTTTAAAGGTGTTAATCCTTCCGAACCAGGTTAGAGGTTTTTTATTATATGTATTAAAGTCCCTAATGGTCTTATCTAGTAGAGAGTTTGATAGTTTAATGTGTATAGTTTATTTAGATCGGTAGGTATCTGAATTCCCAGATACTTTGAGTGTGTCTGCCACCTGAATGGAAAATTGTTTTGGGATCTCTGGACTTCTGATGCCGGCAATGAGATGTTTAGGGCTTCTGTTTTTTTGTAGTTGACTTTGAAGTCGCTAAGATTCCCGTAACGTTCAAATTCCTTCAGGAGTGAGGGGAAGGAGATATGGGGTTCTGAAATATATAGCAATAAGTCATCTGCATAAAGGGCTGTTTTATATTGTCTCCCATCCAAGCTCAGACCTCGCACACTGGGGTTCTTCCTAATAGCCACTGCCGAATGCTCCATAACAATGGCGTAGATTAATGGGGATAACGGGCATCCCTGTCTAGTACCCTTATGGATCCGGAAAGGAGTTGAGAGGGAGCCGTTTGCTTTGATCCGTGCTGTAGGGCCGGTATAAAGGGCCATTATTTTAGCTAGAAAACCTCCCCTCAGGCCAATCTGTTTAAGGGCCGCCTCCAAAAAACCCCAGTGTACGCGGTCAAAAGCCTTTTCGGCATCGATTGACAACAGGCCCACTCCCCTCGGGCACGCCCCTGCCCTGGCGATTAGCGATATGGTCTTGCACACATCCCTCGCCTCGCGTCCCTGTACGAATCCCACCTGGTCTGAATGTATTATGTCTGGGAGTATCAGTGTCCGTCTATTGGCTAATAACTTCACAAAGATTTTGATGTCTACATTAATCAGCGAGATTGGGCGATAATTTGATACCCAAACCAGAGAAAGACCCCATGATGGTATTACAACTACATGGGCCTCTAGTGATTTGAGGGGCAAACCCATTGGAATATGTGACTGAGTTAAACACCTTGGTCATGAAGGGTGTGAGCCTGTCTCCAAAGGTCTTAAAGAATAGAGGGGAGAACCCGTCCGGTCCAGGGCTCTTTCCGCTGGCTGTATTATTGATGGCTTCCTCTGCCTCTGTGAATTGTTCCTCAAGCTGTACTGCAACTTCGTCCCCTATTACCGGGAGGGCTGTGTCTGTCATGTATTCGTCTACCCGCCTCTGAAATTCCTGGGGATCCATGTCTGAGAATTTTCCTTTGATATTGTATACATTGGAGTAAAATGTTTTCATAATGTCTAGGATTTCTACCGGGTTATGTTCCTCTGTCCCATTTGGGTGCTTTAATCGGGGGATATAGTGAGTCTGTGTACGGGGATGAAAAAGGCGCGACATCGGGTGACCACATTTATCCGAGTAGTTGTATAGGGTCTTTTTGAATTGAGGTAACTTAAATTTAAAATGGCTTTCAGGTCATCTCTACATTTAGTGAGTTCTATCAATGTTTCTGAGGCTGGTATGCTCTTGTGTTGAGTTTCTAGTGCTTGAATTTTGGCCAGGAGTTCTGTCACCCTAGCCTCTTTTGCCTTTTTAATGTGCGCTCTCTGTTTTATAAAGGTGCCTCTCAGGACACACTTCAGTGCCTCCCTTTTAATGGGATACGGTGTATCGTCTGAACTGTGTACTGAGAGGACTGAGTCAATTGAGTTCCCAATGTCCGCCACGCACACAGGGTCCCGGAGCAAAGTGTCATTAAGCCTCCAACTCCATGTTTGCTCATGTCTATCCGGGGGGGACAGTTTCAGAAAAATTGGTGTGTGGTCTGACCACACAAAGTTGCCTATGGAGGTGCTAGGTCTCCATTTGAGAGCATGGTGGCTTATTAAGAAAAAGTCAATCCTACTATAGGAGTTTTGGGGGTTTGAGAAGAATGTGTAGTCTTTTCCCTGGGGATTCATTATCCTCCAGATGTCCACCAGATGTAGTCTATGTATTTCTTTTTTCAGTGCCCTCAATGATCCCTCTGGGACAGCCCTCCTTCCCGATGTGGTATCCATCCCCGGGTTCAGTGTCAGATTAAAGTCCCCTCCTATCACCACAACCCCCTCCACAAACTCGGACAATGTCTTCAGGAAAGAAACGCACGCCTTTGCTTGATTCTGACTCGGCGAGTACCATCCCGCAGTTGTGTAAAGAGTTGAGTTGATTCTGATTTTTATCAGAATGAATCTGCCATTGGGGTCTGTGATTGAATCAACTACCGAGTGACCCAAATTTTTATGGATCGCTATGGAAACCCCCCTTGAACGCGATTGAGTAAGAGCTGTGGTGCCATTCAGTGTAGTACCTATCCTTAATATTAGGAACATGACCCGTTTTAAGATGTTTCCTCCAATATCAGTACCTGAATCTTTTGTTTATGCATGCCATAGAGAACCTGTGATCTCTTCTGTGGGGTATTAAATCCCCAGATGTTAATGGATCCGAAGTTCAGAGATGTCATACTCTCCGATCGTTTTCGTGCCCAGATGGTGTAACGCCTGTGTGTCTATAGTCTTGTGTTGGTGGCTGGGGGGTGCGGGTAGGGAGGGAGGAGGGGCAGGTAGAACAAGAAAGAAAAAAAAAAAACGGGGGAGGGGGGAAAAGAAGAACAAGAGAAGGGTTGTTACAGAAGTAATAGAAGAAAAAGGTCAGGAAGTGTGTAAGTAAAGTGTTTAGAAAGAAAATAGTAGGGCGTCCTCTATTCGAGGGGTACCCCTAGAGTCAAAGGGAATAAGGAAAGAAGTTTTCCTACAGTACCACGTCCCGCGGGGTAGTACTCCCTTTTTGGGTAGCGAGCTTTCCACCGAGGAGATCTCCCCCCAGACCGACAGAACCACAATCTGAAACTCAAAATATATCAACAGTTAACATCCGATCATTAGATCCATATCATCATATATATCAAAGATTTTTCCTGCTGTATGGCCGAACCCCCTGCATAAAGAGGTGATCGTTCTCCGCTATTCCTCCTCCCCCTTCCCTCTTCCTTAATTTTTTCGAGTGGCAATCGACTGCTCTCTAAGTGGCAGGCATATCTGCCCCATAAGTCTTTTCTTCTTTGGTCATGCAGCTTGCCACTACCCCTCGATCCCCTCCTCCAGCTAGTCAGTTTGATCGTCTGCCTCCGGGAGGCATATGGGGAGTGTTCTTATGTCAAAACTTGTTATCAACTTGAATAGCGGGGACTTCTCAGCTCACATCACTAAGCTCCGTTAATATCTCCCCTTCTTCTGGGGTCCCGTCTTCTCTGGGGTAGTGGGAGTGCAGGATGTGGGGGTCTCTCTCCCAGGAGACCCGAGGGTAGCTGAGGCCAGTCCCTGACCTCCACCGGCGGCAATCGTAAGGCAGTAGTAAAGGCGTTGATTCCTCTGGGGTGGCTGAGGGTGTGCACTCTCCCTTCATGGCAGACCCTTAGACGGAATGGGAATCCCCACGTGTATGGCATATTGTGTCGCCGGAGAGCGTCCAGTAGGGGTCTCAATGCCTTCATTTTTTGTAAAGTCCATCTTGAGAGGTCTGGAAGGATCTGGAGTTGCTTGTCTTGATGACGGATGGTTCCAGAGACACGGGCCCGCACCATGATGGCGTCTTTAAGCTGGTAGCGATGAACTCTACAGATCACATCTCTGGGGTACTCTGGGTCCATTGATTTGGGTTCTAAGGCCCTGTGGACTCTAGCTCGAGGTTGGTATCCAGGGGGACCTGCAGGAGTGAGTTAAATATATGGCGTGTTGTTTTGTCCAGCTCACTCTGCTCAATAGTCTTTGGGAGGCCCCGTATTCTTATGTTATTTCGCCTCCCTCTATTTTCTGCGTCGTCCATTTGGTCAGCCAGGTAATGCAGTTGGTAAGAATGGATTGACAGATCAGAGGAGTGGGTGTTCTGTATCTGTGTCATAGATGTTGTAGTTGCCTCCACAGTGGTCACTCTCTCCCTCACATGCTGTATATCGTCTTTCAGGGCCATCAATTCAGCTTTATATGCATTTTCTAATCGGGCAACATAGTGCTCCATTTCCTCTCTTGATGGCATATTTTTAATTCTATTAATTCCCGGAGATCTGTCAGGGCTGCCATTCTCACAGCCCTGGTGCCATCATTCCCCAGCTGCATCATCTGGTCTTGGATTCCCTGTGGGGAGTAAGCGTCTCCCTGAGGGGGGCCCGTTTGGTGATGGTGAGTTTCATTTTCCTGTTCATGGGGTCCCTTCTCCTGATTCCAGGTTATTTGTGTAACTTCTGAGGCTGGGGTTGCCCCTATGTACTTTGGGCCGGTGGTCTGGGGGTCTCATCAGGTCAGGTGTGGGGGGTGGCGTCTGTTCCTGCCTTTCTATGCCTCCCCATTCCTGTGATTCATGACCAGGTCTGCCAGCTCCTTGTATCGCATTGGCATTAAGCTGTGTCCCCTGCTCTGGAGGTCCTTGCTGTGACAGAGAGCCTGAGCGCCGCTTGATGTACTAGTTAAACTCAGGGATCCTCCCTCCCCCTTTGACAGTGCTGTGAGGGCTGGCGCGTCTCTGTCCCCCGCCGCGGCGCCATCTTGGCCTCGTGGTGTGGGTCCCGGTCCCCCCCATCTCCTCTCACCTGTGCCCGGATCTCTGCCCGTCCATCTCCTCCCGATCCCGCTGCTCCACCGCTGTCTCTTGCTGGTCCGAGCGCAGCTGTCAGCGGTTGCTTTTCCTCTTTCCTGCTGCCTGCCTGTGCCGCCATCTCTGGTCCGGATCCACGCTGATCTGCAGGGCCCGCTCCTGACATAAAGCGGGAGATGTCCTGTGATAGGGGCTCCGCTGCTCTTGCCGTGCTGGTAGGTGCTCCCTTCTTTCTTTTTGCGCCCATGGGTGTTGGTCTGGGTGCTGTGGTGCTCTGGTATCTGTGTTTGTCGGCCCGGGCTGAGAGCTTAGTGGACGCACGTCTCTACTCCTCCATAGCCAGGCCACGCCACGCCCCTCAGCAATTTATGTCAGATGATTGTATTGTCGGCGCAAGAGCGCAGCGCCGGCAATACATTCATCTGACATTAAAGCGCAGACAGTGGCTGCAGCCCCTGCACCTGCCGCGATAGTGAACAGGGGCATGGGCACAAAGCCGCCTGAGGGGCTGCATGCTGCCCGCGGGCCGCGTGTTTGAGACCCCTGGTCTAGAATATGGGGGGACACGCTCAGGGAACGTATCCCCCATTTTCTAGGAGTGCAGACCCTCCATGTGAGGAGTGTGGGTGCAATGAATCTGCACCCACTCTCCCGGGGTCCACAGCAGCAGAGTCCATGTCGTAACTTGCTGCCAAAGCTGCAATGCCCTGCTCATGAGGTAAGGGCATGCCTAATCAGGAGAGCTATTCTACATTTCCAAATATTGGTATTTGCTGATATTATTGCTATTCCACCTACTATATATTGGGGATAGGATCTGGGAGATGGAATATCCCTTTAAGTCCAGTTATCCAGCTGAATGAATACTAAACAGAGCTCGCTATTTAGATATGATTTCTTGTGGCATATAACGGACTCTCGTTTTGTAGTTGTTCAGCAGGGCAATTATAAAATCAAATACCTCCATTTGGAAATGTAGTATAGCTCTCATAATCAACTATGTTCCTTAACTCATGAGCAGGGCATTGCAGTAGCTTACAGATGCATGGTTACCACCACTTACTGTGTCTGAACACAGGAAGCTGAGCTCACAGCCGCTCTGTGCATGCAGCAGCGTCTATTGTGAAGGAGGGGGCCGCGGGGGATCAACAGGTACCGTGGGACACCGGGGAACATCGGTGGAGTTATAGGGGGTGACCTGGCAGGGCCTGGGGAGGAGTTTTCTGGCGCATGTGTCATGGCACATGTGACAAATCAGAGAAGTAGGGTGAATGCGGCCGGCGCGCGGCCATCTTGGATTTCCGGGAGGGGTTCATGGGGGGGCACTTTGGAGACACCGGGGGACCGGGGAGGAGATTTATCTCCCATCTGACATGTTTGTTCATGCCAGATGGGAGATAAATAATTTTTTACCAGCGCTGTCATTTACTGTAACGTAATCATCTGTATACGGTGAGCAAGGACCGGAAAAACCAACCTGAATCATGATCTCCAGGGTCTCGGCTACCCCCTGAAACCCCGGAGATTTTCTGACGCTGGGGGGCGCTATTCACTTATTTCTGCCTGCTGTTTATAAACGGCATATCAGAATAAGGCTACATTCACACGACCGATCCTTTTTTGTAGTCCGCAAAAAATGGTCCGTTTTTTTCACGGATGCATCCGTGTGGCATCCGTTTCCGTTCCGTATACGGTCCGTTTGTCATCCGCGTGCCTTTCGTTTTTTTTGCGTACTGCAAAACAACTGAAGGAGGGAAAATACATAAATTTACCCAGGATCCATGGCTTATACCTACACTCCCCAGCCTAAAAATAGCAGGCCGCAGCCGCCCCAGAAGTGGTGCATCCTTTAGATACGCCAATCCTGATGCTTCGCTCCAGCTCATCCCGTTGCCCTGGTGCGGTGGCAAACTGGGTAATATATAGGGTTAATACCAGATGTGTAATGTCACCTGGCATCAAGCCCTGGGGTTCGTGATGTCAGGCGTCTATCAGATACCCGACATCACCAACCTAGTCAATAATAAAAAAAAAAAGACAATCGAATTTTTATTTGAAAAACACTCCCCAAAACATTCCCTCATTCACCAATTTATTAGAAAGAAAAACAAATCCAGGTCTGGTGTAATCCAAGGGGGTCCCATGATGATCCATACCATAGTCAATGTCACAGTCAATTAAGAACTTCCCCATTGGCTGGGAGAGCAATGCAGTGACCTGAGCTAACATCAATAGGTCAGCCCAGGTCACTGCAGGGCATGACAAGTGCTGCTGTCAGGAGGATAGCGAGGTACATTACCTGCGGTGACCGCCGCCTTCACAACCAAGTATCGCGGGTGCCTGTGACGTCACCGCTAGTGACCTTCTCGGGTCGGCAGCGAGAGGAGATGAGACAAGTGGCGGCCATGGAGGACAGTGACAGCGCTGAAGTCGGGAAGGCATAACTTCATCACCGCAGGTAAAGAACTTCACTAACCTCCTGACGTCAGCGCTTGTCATCGCCGCAGCTGCTGTCACTGCAGTGCGGGCAGCTGCAGACACTGCTGAGCGGGTAGCCGCGGAGCTGGAGAGGGACACAGACTGCAGCGCATCTGACGGAAGTCACACGGAAGTGCTTCTGTGTGGCTTTCGGGGATTTTTGCACACATAGCCAGGGTAAACATTGGGTTACTAAGCAAAGCGCTTTGCTTGGATACCCGATATTTACCCTGGTTACCAGCTTACCGCAGGCTGCCAGCGATGGCTCCCTGCACACCTAGCTGTAAAAAGCCACGCTTTTGGTGCTCGAACGTTACTCTCGAACTGTCGAGCTTTTAGCAAAAGGCTCGAGTTCGTCGAACGTCTCAAACACCCCCCAAAATCACTCGAACATGAAATTGGCGAGCCTTGAACATCGCTCATCTCTACTCTTGATCAGCGCAAGAATCTCACAAAGTGAGTGCGTCTTCCTTACAAGTATTACTTTGATCGTCAAATTGGAGATCAAGATAGAAGCTAAGCACCTCATATTTGTTGCACTGTGTGTTACACAGGGCTAACTGTGACAAATGCTGGATTTTCCAACGGAATAATATGACCGCTCACAAACGCAAAAGCTGGAAGCACTTTTGACAGTACTGCCTTGCTCAAGTAAGATTTTGAGACAGGATTACGGATCTTCTTGTAATTTTGTTATTCCATGACCTTTTCATAAACTATTTACTATGAAAACTTTGCTGTAATCAGGTTATTGTAACACTTTCTGTACGAATTTATTCAATGTTTTCAAATTACTTCATACATTTGTGCAAACTGAACATCTTACCGACATTGGACATACTGGGTATGTCCTGCCATATGTCGGTATACTCACTGCCGGCTGCTGCCTGCTGCGGTGAGTCATGCACATGTCAGCTGATTTGAACAGCTGACATGTGTGGCTATTAGGCACGAGTGGATCAGAGTTCCGTTCGTTCCTGTTAACCCCTTACACCGCGCTGTCAAAATAGCAGTGCTGCGTACATCCCAGCCGCAGTAAGTAGTCACTTACTCTGCGCCATCGGAAGTCACGTGACGTGATCACGTGAAGCCGATGGTTTGTATGGTAGCACAGGGTCACGTGATGACTCCTGTAGCTATCATGAGTCACTTCCTCTTAGGCCGGTTTCAGACGTCCATGTTTAATCAGGTACCAGTCACACGCATGGTTATGGTCACACGTGTGACATCCGTGTTTGCATACGTGAGACACGTACCAGGTAAAACACGTGTCTCTGCAATGAAAAGATGTTCTATATTTACCGGTATCCAGCGATGCTGTATTCTGCTCTGCTGCCTGTCGCTCCTAACCCCCGCTCATTATTTTAATTGATTATTCCCTGCCCGAGGATCTGGAAGCAGGACGGAGCATCGCGGGGACAGCGCCGGACAGCCCAGCCTAGGACCGCACTTCCGGGGACATCACTGGGGACAGGTGAGTATACAGCACTTTGTGCAGTGACATCCAGGGGGTCATTGGAGTTCCCAATGAACTCTCATGAACCCCTGGAAGTCACCATCGTGACACTCGCTGTAGCGCAGTTGTCGCAGGGGTGTCATCAGAGTTCATTGGGAAATCTGATGACCACCTGGACGTCCCTACACACAAACTGCTGGCAGGAGTCTCACCTGTCACTAGCAATGTCACCGCGATGCCCCTGCTCCCAGCTGCTCACTGCAGTGAATAATCAATGAAAATAATGAGGGGGGGCAGCAGAGCCGGAGACAGAATCGCTGGAACAGGTAAATATAGAAAATCTTTTTATTTAAAATCTCGTGTTATCTCCGGTCCGTGTCACACTGGTCACATCAGTGTACGGTCCGTGTGACACCCGTGCTGCCGGAGAAAAAACGGGAAAGTCTCCGTATGAAATGGCGGGGCCACACGGTCTGTGTGAAAACACGGCCGTGTGAATACACAATAGGTTAACATGGGTACGTGTGACATACGTGTTAAAAACTGATGTCACACGTACCTAAAACACGGACGTCTGAAACCAGCCTTACACGCGGTAGACTGCCGTGTGTGAGAGTAAAGCAGCCTCTCTGCAGATCTCAACTGTGATCTCCAGAAAGGAACAAGTGATCAGACTGCTGATCCTATTAGTCCAATAGGACGACTAGTAAAATTAAAAAAAAAAGAAATTGTAAAAAATTAAACCTAAACGTTTAAATCACCCTCCATTCGCCACATTGAAAATTAAAGGCTTAAAAAAATACATACATTTGGTATTGCTGCGTTCAGTCATGCCCTATCAAAATATAAAATAAAATAAATTAACCTGATCGGTAAATGGCGTAGGGGAATAAAAAATTCCAAACGCCAAAATTGTTTTTTAGTCGCCACAAATTTTGCGCAAACTGCAATAACGGGCGATCAAAACTTAGCATATGCGCAAAAATGGTACCATTAAAACAATCAGCTCGAGACGCAAAAAATAAGCGGTTACCAAGCCCCAGATCCCAAAAAATGAGAACGCTACGGTTTTTGGAAAATGTCCAAAAAAAGCGCACTTTTTCTGCTAAACGCCTGTTTTTTTTTTTTATTTAAACCCTAAGATAACAGTACAATTACTGCATACATGTTTGGTGTCTATGAACTCCTACCAATCTGAGACATCACACCGACAAATCAGTTTTACCATGTAGTGAACGCGGTGAATAAAATACCCCAAAAACAATTGTGCAGTCTTACTTTTTTTGTAATTTTTCGACACTTGGAATTTTTTTGCCGTTTTCCAGTAAACTATATGGTAAAGCTTATGATTTCATTTCATTTAAAAGTAAAACTCATCCCTCAAAAAAATAAGCCCTTTATATGGCAAGATTGATGGAAAAATAAAAAAGTTACGGCTCTCTGAAGAAGGGGAGCAAAAAACAAAAAAAAAAAAACAGAAAATCGCCCGGGGGTGAAGGAGTTAAACATAACATTTCCTGACTTATTACAATAATTCTGACTTCGGATTTGGAATATGCTCACTCGATTTAGTATAGGACAAAAGCTTTTTGCGCAGTAGCAGACGAAAAGTTATTTTTTGTTGCACAGTGTTATTGACCGGTGTGCTATAACTCGCTCCAGATTATGATGTTAAACAGTGTACAAATATACCAATTGCCAGGCTGTCCTCCCCTGATAAGGATCCTACACCTCCCTTACCTTTGTATTCTTTTTAATTTGTACTTATCTGAATGTCAGAATATACACTTTGATACGTGTGACAAAGGCCCTCCACCCCCCATTAGGGGTAATCATTCAGCTTTGAATGTTATATTTTGTTAAAATTTAAAAATAAATTCAATAAAACATATTGGAAACTAAAGGGGTTGTCCAGGCTAGAATAACAAGTCTGTAGTCACTCTGTGACTGCAGATTTGTGAATCATCACATTACGCACACTACGTTCTGTGAGGATTCACCGCTTTGAATCTGCAATGATGACTGTTACGTGACTGCAATCTGCATACTCACAGCCAGAACACAGGTAGTGGGCGCAGACTTGCTCAATATTAGTGTTGGAGCCCAGCCGCACCCACTGGATGACGCACAGTCTTTCTCAATACACTTGCATTGAGGATGGCCGCGCCCATTAGTCAGGATCTGGATGGGAGTATGCATATTGCATCACTGCAGTCACATGACCATCGTTCCTGCCTCAAACTGGTGAATCCATAAAGCTCAGTGTGCAATGTGTGGATTCACAAGTCTGCAGTCACAGACTGAATACAGTCTAGGCCAGACAACCGTTTGTCAGAACAGACTGTCACACACAATACTGCTGCTGAAGATGTGACACCCCAGGGCTGTGGGGTACTCTATCCCAGGCGTGTGTGACACTCAGGAGGAGTCGTAGTCGCGGCCGATGACTGGTACAATAAAAAAAGGGGTGAAAAATAAAAGGGAAAAAAATTAAGAGTTCTCGACTGCACCACTTATGGTGTGCGGCCAGGTTGTTGAGGCCGCCACTGCAAGGTCCTGCTGGGGTTGATGTAGTAGTGCAGCTTAGGGACAGGCCTCAGCAGTGGGGCAATGGGCAATGATAGGGGACAGTCATTATTTGTGCAGAGGTGCACAGGAAACAGTCCACACCGGTATTGCAGTTTCAACTTGCCTTTACCGGCCTGGTACCTGGACCCGCTGGTGCCGGTTTCAGGTGTTCCCGCTTCCCTTGTTCTCCGTGCCCGCTGTGTCCTGGGTTGACTCCATGAACACTTATTGTTGATGGGCTCCCGTGGCCAAGCGCTGCTTGGGAGTCCCTTCTCCTCAGTTTTTGGTCCTATTGCAGGCATCCTGGACTATTTTTAAGGGGTTCAGTCCCCGGATACGTCTTTGCTGTTGATGCTTCAGACTCTTTGGGTTGGCAATGGACCCTGGAGACCTTCTCGCCTGGCGGATTTAACAGTTGTCCATAAAGTGTCCCGCTGTCTTAGGGTCTGCACCCCGCCTTGTGCTGAGTTTTGTGAGCCTTGGTTCCAGACTTCCACAGGCGTCCCGCGGTTCCTGGAGTCTTACACTTCCACAGGTAACCCACGGTTCCGTACTCCACCGTCCCTTACTCCTATTACAGCACTCCGTTACTTCAGGTCTTTCTGTACTTTTGCTCTTGCTCCTTCTCTCTCCTCTCCTCCTTCCTTCACTTCTCTTAACTCACTACTTCCTCCCGCCAACTGACCAATGGCCCCTCCCCCTCGCTGGTCTCTCCCTACAGATTGGGTGGTGACTATCAAATCACTGCCCATCCCTTTTACCTGTTGCTAGGCAGTCTCCCAGTCTGGTGTTAGGGATGTGTATGTGGCCTGAAGGTGTTGGGTGTACTGACTGCCATGGATATTCCAGGGTTTGGGTTTCCACAGGTTACATTTTGTGGCACCTGATACCTCAGGGGTGCTACAAAGCCATCAATCATCACATTGAGATTAAAACTCAGTGTGACAAAGGTTACTATAGACTTGCACGTCTCCTTTTCTGACTAATCACTTCCCGCAAACCTAAGGCTATTTTTCATTAAAGGGACTCTTATCAGCACAGAATAACTGTTCACACGAAGTACAGGCACTCGTGCATCGTGGTGAAGCTAATCATTTAAATTCACCTTCCCACCTGCTTGCTTTCACTTTTGCTTTCACTTTTGCTTTCACTTTTGCTTTCACTTTGGCTTTCACTTTGGCTTTCACTTTGGCTTTCACTTTGGCTTTCACTTTGGCTTTCACTTTGGCTTTCACTTTGGCTTTCACTTTGGCTTTCACTTTGGCTTTCACTTTGGCTTTCACTTTGGCTTTCACTTTGGCTTTCCCTTTGGCTTTCCCTCTTGCTTTCACTCTTGCATTCACTCTTGCTTTCACTCTTGCTTTCACTCTATCTCCACCCGTCTGGCTCTATGAAGCCAGAGCTGTCAATCACAGAAGTGGGGAGGGTGGAGACTGAAGGAAAACAAACAACTGGAAAGGTGTATTTTAATGATTGGTTTTAACAGTCATTCTGTGCTGTCCCTTTTAATGCTGCATCCGATCTGCCCTTAAATTTAAGTATAGGGATCCCCAAACAGCAGTGTAAATAATCATGCTGGGCTTGAATTAGCCCAGATTGGTCAATGAGACCATTGCACAGACTCGATTAAACATATGAAAGTAAGAGAACAAGAGTCATAAATGCCGAAAAATTAGTGTGTTTTTATTATTATAATTTTAAAGTGCAACCAGCAAAACAGGAATAAAAACACAAAGGGATGTGAGGCACATAAACGGGATAGCCAGGCAATGGTATTGGGAAATGGCCAATTACATAATCATAGTACACGGGGGTAGTATCTGGGCAGATTATCAAGGGCGGTATATATAAAGTGCAAGTGCAGTAATATAGATGCATATAAATAAGCCCTTCCCAGCATCCCCGATGAATAGACAAGATCAGGTCAAATCACAAAATGGACAAATCATTAGAACAAGGTTATTGAGGCGAGATAAGGTGGCCAGTGCATAGTCCTGAGTATGTGCAAGAGAGGCTCCCCCCATACCCCACCAACGTACGTTTCGCCTGTTTGGGATGGAGTGCTCAAATTCGGCTTCCTCAGGGAGGGAGAAGGCGCTGCACCCCCAGCCTGTTTTCACCTTCAGTGATTCAGTTTTTTTTCCTTGACATATTTTACTTCATGATAGTGGTATATTTAGGATGACATTTTTTATTTTATTTGTAAAAATATTGGAAATTTGACAAACAAACATATGAAAATTTTGCAATTTTCAAACTTTGAATTTGTATGCACTTACACCAGAGTTATGTCCCATGAGCAGATAATAAATAACATTTCCCACATCTCTACTTTACATCAGTACAATTTTTGCAAAATCTTTTTTTTTTTTTTTTTTTGTTCGGAAGTTAAAAGGGTTCAAAGTTTATCAGCAAGTTATCACTTATTCAACAAAATTAAAAAACAAAAAAAATTGTTTTAGTGATCACATCACATTTGAAGATATTTTGAGGGGGCCTAAGTATCAGAAAATACCCAACAGTTACACCATTCTAGAAACTGAACCCCTCCATCTGCTCAAAACCACATTTAAGATGATTATTAATCGTTTAGGTGCGTCATAAGACTAAAGCAATGTGGAAGGAAAAAATAAAAATTTTACTTTTTCACACACAATTGTTATTAGCCCCAAAAGTTTACATATTCACATGGGTAAGAAGAGAAAATGCACAATACAATTTGCTGTGCAATTTCTCCTGAGTATATCGATACCCCACATGTGATGGAAGTCTACTGTTAGGGCGCAAGGCAGGGCTCTGAAGGGATGGAGTGTTATTTAGCTTTTTTGAAGAAGACTGGCTGGAATTGTTAGCGGATGCCATGTTATGTTTGGAGAGCCCTTGATGTGCCTAAACAATGGAGCTCCCCAACACGTGACCCATTTTGGAAACTAGACCCGCAAATGTATTTAGATGATTGAGGAGCACCCTGAACCTCCAGATGCTTCACAGAATTTTATAACATTGAGCCGTAAAAAAAAAAAAAAAACCCACAAATGTTGCTTTAACCCTAAATCTTTCATTTTCACAAGGCTAACAGGAAAGAATGCACCATAGAATTTGTTGAGCAATTTCTCTAGAGTATGCCAATACCTCATGTGGTGGAAATCTATTGTTTGGGTGCATGGCAATGCTCAGAAGGGAAGGAGCGCCATTTGGCTTTTTGAACGCAAAATTGGTTGGAATAGTTAACAAACACCATGTTGTGTTTGGAGAGCCCCTGATGTGTCTAAACAGTGGAGCTACCCAACAAGTTACCCCATTTTTTTGAAACTAGACTTTTCAAAGAAAATACAGTCTTATGAAAAAGTTTGTTAGTAGTTTTTCGTTTGTGAACCCTCCCCAACCACACCTATTGCCAATCCATATCATACGCATAAATAGCCTGGGTCTCAGCTTCCCATACACGGTAAGTTTTTTAACTGCATGAGAGGACACACACAAGCTAGGGACCCCAACGTAGAGAAATACTTTGGCGTAGTGTTGGGGCTCTATTGTATTGATCAATTCAGTAGCTAAATTTCTCTTGATTCATATGTTCATGGCAGTAATGCAGATTCCATTTTTCACATTTTCACTCTTACATATAGCTATTGGATTTTTCAAGTCAGTATTCACACAGCAGTTTCTGCTATTTCATGTATTCCCCTTACATAGTCACTGGTGTGCATACCTTATCTCCCCATAGTTATGAAAAAGTTTGGGCACCCCTATTAATGTTAACCTTTTTTCTTTATAACAATTTTGGGTTTTTGCAACAGCTATTTCAGTTTCATATATCTAATAACTGATGGACTGAGTAATATTTCTGGATTGAAATGAGGTTTATTGTACTAACGGAAAATGTGCAATCCGCATTTAAACAAAATTTGACCGGTGCAAAAGTATGGGCACCCTTATCAATTTCTTGATTTGAACACTCCTAACTACTTTTTACTGACTTACTAAAGCACTAAATTGGTTTTGTAACCTCATTGAGCTTTGAACTTCATAGGTAGGTGTATCCAATCATGAGAAAAGGTATTTAAGGTGGCCACTTGCAAGTTGTTCTCCTATTTGAATCTCCTATGAAGAGTGGCATCATGGGTTCCTCAAAACAACTCTCAAATGATCTGAAAACAAAGATTATTCAACATAGTTGTTCAGGGGAAGGATACAAAAAATTGTCTGAGATTTAAACTGTCAATTTCCACTGTGAGGAACATAGTAAGGAAATGGAAGAACACAGGTACAGTTCTTGTTAAGCCCAGAAGTGGCAGGCCAAGAAAAATATCAGAAAGGCAGAGAAGAAGAATGGTGAGAACAGTCAAGGACAATCCACAGACCACCTCCAAAGACCTGCAGCATCATCTTGCTGCAGATGGTGTCAATGTGCATCGGTCAACAATACAGCGCACGTTGCACAAGGAGAAGCTGTATGGGAGAGTGATGCGAAAGAAGCCGTTTCTGCAAGCACGCCATAAACAGAGTCGCCTGAGGTATGCAAAAGCACATTTGGACAAGCCAGTTACATTTTGGAAGAAGGTCCTGTGGACTGATGAAACAAAGATTGAGTTGTTTGGTTATACAAAAAGGCGTTATGCATGGAGGCAAAAAAACACGGCATTCCAAGAAAAGCACTTGCTACTCACAGTAAAATTTGGTGGAGGTTCCATCATGCTTTGGGGCTGTGTGGCCAATGCCGGCACCGGGAATCTTTTTAAAGTTGAGGGTCACATGGATTCAACTCAGTATCAGCAGATTCTTGACAATAATGTGCAAGAATCAGTGACTAAGTTGAAGTTACGCAGGGGATGGATATTTCAGCAAGACAATGATCTAAAACACCGCTCCAAATCTACTCAGGCATTCATGCAGAGGAACAATTACAATGTTCTGGAATGGCCATCCCAGTCCCCAGACCTGAATATCATTGAAAATCTGTGGGATGATATGAAGCGTGCTGTCCATGCTTGGCGACCATCAAACTTAACTGAACTGGAATTGTTTTGTAAACAGGAATGGTCAAATATACCTTCATCCAGGAACTCCTTAAAAGCTACAGGAAGCAACTAGAGGCTGTGATTTTTGCAAAAGGTGGATCTACAAAATATTAATGTCACTTTTTATGTTGAGGTGCCAATACTTTTGCACCGGTCAAATTTTGTTTAAATGCGGATTGCACATTTTCTGTTAGTACAATAAACCTCATTTGAATTCAGAAATATTACTCAGTCCATCAGTTATTAGATATATGAAACTGAAATAGCTGTAGCAAAAACCCAAATTGTTATAAAGAAAAAAGGTTAACATTTAATAGGGGTGCCCAAACTTTTTCATATGACTGTATTTTGATGTTTAGGTGGAACCTGGACTCCCCAGGTGCATAACAGAATTTTATAACGTTGAGCTGTAAAAGTAAAACATTTTTCTTTTTTACCTCAAAAATGTTGCTTTAACCCCTTCAGCCCCAAGCCTATTTTGACCCTAAAGACCAGGCCATTTTTTGCAATTCTGACCAGTGTCACTTTATGAGGTTATAACTCTGGAACGCTTCAGCGGATCCCGGTGATTCTGAGATTGTTTTTTCGTGACATATTGGGCTTCATGTTAGTGGTAAATTTAGGCCGATATTTTTTGCATTTCGTTGTGAAAAAAAAGGAAATTTCGCGAAAATTTTGTAATTTTCAAACTTTGAATTTTTATGCTCTAAAACCAACGAGACATATGACACAAAATAATTAATAAATAACATTTCCCACATGTCTACTTTACATCAGAACAATTTTGGGAAAAAAAAAAAAATTTAAGGAAGTTATAGGGGTTCAAAGTTTATGAGCAATTTCTCATTTTTACAACAAAATTTACAAAGCCACTTTTTTTAGGGACTACATCACATTTGAAGCGATTTTGAGAGGTCTGCATGACACAGAACACCCAAAAGTGACACCATTCCAAAAACGGCACCCCTCAGGCTACTCAAAACCACATTCAAGAAGGTTATTAACCCTTCAGGTGCTTCACAGTAACTAAAGCAACGTGGAAGGAAAAAATGAACATTTTACTTTTTGCAACAAAAATGTTAATTTAGCCTCAAATATTGCATATTCACAAGGGTAGCAGGATTAATTGAACCCCCAAAATTTGTTGGGCAATTTCTACTGAACACGCAGATACCTCATATGTGGCGAAAAACCACTGTTTGGGCGCACGGCAGGACTCGGAAGGGAAGGAGCGCCATTTGACTTTTTTGAACAGAAAATTAGCTGGAATCGTTAGCCGCACCATGTTGCGTTTGGAGAGCCCCTGAGGTGCCGAAACAGTGGAGCTCGTGTGACCCCATTTTGGAAACTAGACCCCTCATGGAATTTATCTAGATGTTTATTGAGCACTTTGAGCCTCTGGGGGCTTCACAAAAGTTAGAGTTGAGCCGTAAAAATAAAAAAAAACTTTTTTACCACAAAATTGTTACTTCAACCAGGTAGCTTTTTTTTGCACAAGGGTATCAGGAAAAATTGCACCATAAAATGTATTGTGCAATTTCTCCTGAGTACGCAGATACCTCATATGTGGTGGAACTCAAATGTTTGGGCGCACTGCAGGGCTCGGAAGGCAAGGAGCGTCATTTGACATTTCAAACGCAAAATTGTCTGGGATAATTAGCGTATTCCATGTTGCGTTTGGAGACCCCCTGAGGTGCCTAAACAGTGGAGCTCCCCCACATGTGACCCCATTTTGGAAACTAGACCCCCATGGCATAGAAAAAAAAAACAGCGGCAGATGGGGGGGGGCGGCAGATGGGGCGGCAGCAGATGGGGGGGCAGCGGCATATAAAGGGAGCATCTGTGATTGTGAGACGGCGGCTGGGATAGGGTGGGGGCGGATGGGAGAGGGCGCAGTGGATGCAGGAGCGGCAGAGGATGGGGGGAGAGGGGTGGGGGGGATGGGTGGGAAGGTGGGTGGGAGGTGAGATTGGGGATAGTTACCCTACAGGGTGGATCTAGGCAGCTGGATCACAGGAGATGAAGGAGGCAGCAGATCGGGGAGGGTGAGAGGTGGGGGAGGGAGCGCAGCGCAGATCACGGAGGAGACAGGTGAGCAGAGCACAGATCACGGAGGAGACAGGTGAGCAGAGCACAGATCACGGGGGTGAGAGGTGAGGGAGAGCGGGCAGCAGATCACGGGGGTGACAGGTGAGGGAGCACAGATCACGGGGGTGAGAGAGCGCAGATCACAGGGGAGACAGGTGAGCAGAGCGCAGATCACTGGGGTGAGAGGTGGAGGGAGAGTGGACAGCAGATCACGGGGGTGACGGGAGGGAGCGCACATCACGGGGGTGACAGGGGAGGGAGCACACATCACGGCGGTGACAGGGGAGGGAGCGCACATCACGGCGGTGACAGGGGAGGGAGCGCACATCACGGCGGTGACAGGGGAGGGAGCGCACATCACGGCGGTGACAGGGGAGGGAGCGCACATCACGGCGGTGACAGGTAAGGGAGCGCACATCACGGGGGTGACAGGTGAGGGAGCGCACATCACGGGGGTGACAGGTGAGGGAGCACAGATCACGGGGGTGACAGGGGAGGGAGCGCACATCACGGAGGTGACAGGGGAGGGAGCGCACATCACGGCGGTGACAGGGGAGGGAGCGCACATCACGGCGGTGACAGGGGAGGGAGCGCACATCACGGCGGTGACAGTGAGGGAGCACACATCACGGGGGTGACAGGGGAGGGAGGACACATCATGGCGGTGACAGGTGTGGGAGCACACATCACGGCGGTGACAGGGGAGGGGGCGGGTAGCTGACCACGGGGGTGAGAGGTGGGGGGAGCGTGCAGCATATCACGTAGGGGAGGGGGCGAGCAGCACATCACGGAGGGGAGGGGGCGGGCACCGATCACAAGGGGGAGGGGCCAGGCAGCAGATCGGAGGGAGCGGTGGCACTATGACAGATGGAGGAGGACAGAGATCGTGCAGCACATCACAGAGGGGAGGGGGCGGGCACCGATCACGAGGGGGGAGGGGCCGGGCAGCAGATCGGAGGGAGCGGTGGCACTATGACAGATGGAGGAGGACAGGGATCGTGCAGCACATCACGGAGGTGAGGGGCCGGGCAACGATCACGAGGGGTGAGGGGCCGGGCAGCAGATTGGGGGGAGCGGTGGCACTGTGGCAGATGGAGGAGGACAGGGATCGTGCAGCACATCACGGAGGTGAGGGGCCGGGCAACGATCACGAGGGGTGAGGGGCCGGGCAGCAGATTGGGGGGAGCGGTGGCACTGTGGCAGATGGAGGGCGGCAGCGGATCGGGAAGTGTGGGGGTGAGGGTGCGGGCAGGAGATCGGGGAGACAGGTGGCAGATCGCGGAGGGCAGCGGCGGCGGATCGGGACGCTTTTCGCCGGTTTCATACAGTGCAATGGCAGCGCGGCAACTTCCGGGTCCCATGCTCCGGTCTCATAACAGCATGGGACCGGAGCTTGTCGCCCTGCCATTGCACTGTGTACACTCACTGTGCTCAGTGTGCTGGCGTGCTGCAGGGATGACAAGTGAAGCTGATGGGGGCGGTCACCGGCAACAGGTCCACTGTGATTGGAGAAATCGGTCACAAGGCCGATCTCTCCAATCAGAGCTACTGGAGCTGGGGGAGGGTGATCCAGTGAGGTCACCCAGCTCCAGCCAATGGCCAGTGCTACAGCTGCACTGGCCAGGGCTGGATTTCAATGTTTCAGTCATTTTAAATGGCTGGAACATTACAGTGGCTGTGATTGGTTGAGCGGCGTTCGTCAGCCAATCACAGCCTCCGTAGGTCCGGGGAGGAGGCACCACCCCTCCTAAGGTCAGGAACAGGTCCCCTCCTCCCCGAATCTGCGGTTTATGTTAACATATTGCAGTCACCGGAGGCTCCGGGGCCGCGATTCCGCCATGACGGAAAGATCCGTCCTTGGTCGTTAAGGCCCAGGGCACAAGGACGGATCTTTCCGTCCATGGTCGTGAAGGGGTTAATCCCAAATCTTTAATTTTCACAAGGGCATTAGGAGATAATGCACCATTCAATTTGTTGCCAATTTCTCCTGAGTATCCTAATACCCCTTACTTGGTCAAAAACTACTTTTGAAGCACCATAGAAAGTGAAGAAGGGAAGGAGTACCATATTGGAGTTCAGATTTAGTTGGAATGGTTTGCCCCTGAGGTGTCAGAACAGCAGAACTCCCCCACAAGTGATGCTATTTTACAAATTGCACCCCTCAATAAATTCATCCAGGAGTGCAGTGAGCATACTGACACTACAGGTGTCACCCGATTTTATACTATTGAGTGGTGAATGAATAATTATATTTTTACCACTAAAATGTTGATTTAACCCTAGATTTGAAATTATCAGAAGGTGAGTATGTAAAAAGGGCTTTATAACATATTACACAATTGTGCCTGTACGTGGCAATACCCCACATGTGACTGTACAGTGCTGTTTGGCCGCACCACAGGGCTCGGGAGGGAAGGAGCGTAATTTTGATTTTTGGAGCACAGATTTTCATGATTAGTTTGCAGACTCCATTTGCAGTGCCCCTAAGTGCCAGAACAACAAACCCCCTAAAGTGACCAAATTTTGGAAATTACACCTCTCTGGGAATTCAGCTACAGGTGTAGTGGCAATTTAGTCTCTGGAAAACACCCATGGTATCAAATGCAGTGAATGTGGCAGAATTAAAAAATACAAATTAGTCCTTGTCACGCCCAGTACATTGTAGTGCCTGTACATTGTGCCCAGCTTGTGCTTCTGGAAGCCTGCACCTATAAATTAAGCGGGCTCTCCTCACTACAATAATGCCAAACATGGATGCTAACTGTGGTTTAGGTACAATGTGATACTCAGAAGGGAGGGGGCATTTGGATTTTGGAGTGCAGATTTTGCTGGATTTCTGTATTTAGGGTGGTATCCATAGTGTTTTTCCAGAGCCTTTCTGCTACCAATTACGTGAAAGTCTCCTATATTTCCGTTAACAGTTGACAGACCTGAGTGGGGGACTTGTGTTTTTATGGGTCGAGATGAATGCTATTTAGTGCCAATTTGGGATACAGATAATAATGGATCAGTTCATATTTATCCTGTTGACTATGCTGAGCGCTTACATTAGGGTTTCCATCTACATCTCAGAAATACATGATTCAGGTGAAACGCCCATTGATCCATTCACTATGAGGCAGCAGAGTTACTCTGGACTCAGTTCAGCCTCTGATCAGCAGTATTCGTCTTTTCAAAAGTGAACAAAATGTTTAATGATTGAACTTTTGTGCACACCTAAAAAGACGCGTAAAAAGACGACAGGCCAGAAGGAAAGTCAAAGGGACTCCCTCTGCCTCATTATGGTGAATTTTCCGTTGGGAATTTTGTCACATTTTTCAGAAATTTACGCATAATCCCCAGTGTTAGCGCTCAGCGTAGAGTGCAGGATAAATGAGACATGCCATACTGCGATATTTGGAAGACAGAATGAATAGTGATGGGCAAACTGTAAAGTTCGGGGTCCGTACTGAACACAGTGTTCGTGCACACGATCCTGAACACGAGCATTCCTTGGAAGCGCGTGTTACAGTTAGGGTCCAGTTTGGTTCCAGGGCCTGTAAAAAAAAAAAAAAAAGGCATATTTTTAAAAAATCATTATGATTATACTTACAGATCCCGCGACGTCTCCCGGCTGCTTTTGCTTCCGTGTCTTATCATTGCTGTGCTCCCGGTAACCATCACTGACTTACAGGACCTTCCATGACGTCATAGCCATGTGAACAGTTTGGTGTAAATGTTGTACAGACATTGGATTACAGACTGGTCACGTGGCTATGACTTCATGGAAGGGCCTGTTACTTTTGGGGGTATTCACTGCACTGCTTGTCACTTGGCAGTCTTCGGCTGTTTTCGACCGTGTTCATGGTGATGTCAGGGTTTACCCAGAGTGTATGGCTGCCATGGACTTGATTAAACTTTTGACTGTCGCTGTGTGAGTCTCGCATCACATCACCCGGCACGGCGCACACTCTTCCGACAGGAGCGGGTCGGCTGCATGTATTTCCATGTAGCTGAGCCGCCCCTGTCCAGAGAGAGTCAGGCCTTGCGGGGTGATGCAATGCGAGACGCAAGTGGAATTATACTGTCAGCCTGCTTGTCGCTTTGTACAGAGTGATGAATCGGGGCTGACATTGCTCTCCCTGCTTCTCGCTCTGTAGAGACACTTGTCTGTACAGAGTGATGAAGCAGAGCTGCCATGGCGCTCTGCTTCTTGCTCTGTAGAGACTGTTGTCTTTACAGAGCAATTAAGCAGAGATGACAATGCTCTACCTGTTGACTACGTCGGGCTAAGGATTTTTTTTTTTAATAATAAAGATGGAGTCTTTGTTTTATTTCTAATAAAATATTTTTTTCTAGGTGTTTTTCTTTTTACTGTTAACTAGAAATTCATGGTGGCCATGTCTAATTTGGCATGACACCATGAATTTCTGGTTTAATATCAGCTGAGACTACAAAGCTGGTATTGACCCCTTCATTACCCAGCATGCCACCGCCATCAGGGCCGTTGGGCAACCTGGGTAAAGCACCTGCAAATGGTGCTAAGAAACAATGCACCATTTCCAGGAGCAGCTGCAGGCTGTGGAGAATCCAAGCGCCCAGCTGACTGGCAATCAAACTATGGCGGGAGCCCACAATTTTTTTTAATTGTTTTTTTTTAAAAAATTAATTGGCTTTCATGTATTTTGATTGCCAGCCAAGGTAAAGCCAGGTAGATGGGGGTGGTAGCATATAGTAATCAGCTTTATTTGCGCTGAGAATTAAAAATACCATGGAGTGTTGTCTTTTTTTTTTCAATAATTTATACAACTAAACAATAAGAAAAAACTAATACAAGTACTAGTGATCTATCCGCGTAAACAGAATTATACTTTGGGAAAAATGTATTCAAGAATCTATTATAGGCGCATTGTAATACTATTGTATGAACTGAGGATTTCGATTGCGTTATCGCAATGACAAACAGAGACAGGTTCTTGGTGCAAAGAAGTTTTATAATATGCAACCAACAATATGTACACAGAAAAGAACATAAACACAGTATATACCTGCCAGGTTCGGAGCAAGGGGGAATTCCCAGGACCGCACACCGGACTCCCCCCGGGAGGCCACCAGGAGCGAACCCCTGTACAAGGGCTGTCTGGCGATCACCCCAGAAGGCCTAAATGTGCAGCAGCTAGGACACGAAGGGGCAACAGATTTCGTCCAAAAATGTCCGTACGGGATGTGGAACGCGGGTCCTAGGGTGGATATGTACCGGAAGGGACCGGGCACAAGCGCGTACCGGAGACTGCAGACTGAGTCCGGGACCAGCGAGGGCACAGCTCGATGAGACCAGGTGGAGTCCAGGGTCTGTGACGGTTGATTCACCAGGATGCAAAAGAACAACCAGGAAACGAAAGCAGCTGAGCAGGAGTAGACAGGAAGCAGTATACTGAAGCAACTAGACTAAGCTTAAGGGCGGGCTTTTAAACAGATGAACAGGACGTAGGGCAATAGAACAGAAAACTCCATGTTAACAAAGGGCAAGATCCTTCAGAAGCAAACTGGAAATCCCAGAACACTGGCATGTATATAAATGGTTTTCTACCATATAGGATAAAACTGCACTGATAAATGATCGGATTAAAAAAACAGAGATTGTGCCAATTATAGATTCGTACATAAGTATACAAATGAATTATAAAAAAAAACAGTGTTGCTTAAATATTAAATAACTATGCTTAAAAGCAATAAACTGGAATTATTGCACACTAGAGGTTCCCCCGGCCGGTGGCTAACCAGTTAAAAATGTTTAAAAATAAAAGTTCAAAAAATAGTCTGCCATAAATTGGAAGTAACTTCAGTAAAATTATATATAATACACAGGGAAGCCCATTAATTTAATTTTCTTTTTTAATTAGTTAAAAAAAATGCGTGGGCTCCCGCCGTATTTTGATCGTCAGCCAGGTAAAACCAGGCAGCTGGGGGCTGGAATTCTTCGCAGCCCGCAGCTGCCCCTGAAAAAGGTGCAGTTTCTTAATGCCATTTCCAGGTGCTTTACCCGGCTCATGCAGCGGCCCTGATTTTGGTGGCACGCTGGGTAATAAAGGGGTTAATACTAGCTTTGTATTCTCCGCTGGTACTAAGCCCGAAATTCATGGTGTCACAAATTAGACATGGCCACTATGAATTTCTAGTAAACAGTAAAAAGAAAAACACAACACATTTGTTTGTTTTATTTCTAATAAATAAAAAAAATCTAAGAACATTTAGAGACTCCATCTTTATTATAAAAAAAAAATCCTTTGTCCGACGTAGTCCACAGGGACAGCAATGTCAGCTCTGCTTCATCTCTCTGTAAAGACAAGAGCGAGCAGCAGGCTGACACTGACCGTGATAATCAAAGTTCAATTGGTATTTACTGCACTGCTCGTCACTCAGCAGTCTTCTGCTGTTTTCGGACGTGTTCCTGACGTCACCGCGAACACTGTTGAAAACTGCCGAGTAACGATAATGCATTAAATACCACCGGAAGTTAACAGGACTTTCCATGACGTCGTAGCCATGTGACTAGTCTGTAAGCCAATGTCTGTACAACAGTCACACCAGATTGGTCACATGGCTATGACGTCATGGAAGGTTCTGTCGTTTGGCGTGGTTTCCCGGGGGCACAGCAATGATCGGACGCATAAGCAGAAGAGGCCGGGAGACAGTTGCTGAACGGGTCTGCAGGACGCGTCGCCGGACCTGTAAGTATAATGACAATGTTTATTATTAACTATATTCTTTATTTTACAGACCCCCCACCCCATCACATAACTGTAAAGTCCAAGTTCAGGGTTCGGACGCAAGTTCATGTTTTCTCAGAACCCGAACTCGAAGTTTACAAAAAGCTCGGGCGAGTCTCACGAACACCAACATCGGGGGTTTGGCCCATTACTAAGTGAGTAAATCAACAGCAGGTGAAGAATTGGCTTTATTTTTTACATGGTACACAGTTAGGTATAAGTGATAAGGTGGCTTTATTCCGCAGGTAGGTATGATTACAGCCATGCCACATTTATATAGGGCTTTTTTTTTTTTGTTAGGTTTGACTATGATCATGGTAATGTTTTCATGTTTTTTTTTTCTTCAAAACAAAGGTTTTTTGCTTCACTGAATGGCAGTAGTTTTCTGTCGGTCATGCGAGGCCTTGTTTTTTTCAGCCAAGTTTTTACTGGTACTATTTTGGACCACGGAGATTTTTTGATCTTTTCTATTTGACTTTTTGTGAGTCAGAATCAAAAAGAAACACCAATTCCGTGAAAAAATTTTTGAGCAGTTACGCTCTTCAGTGTTGTAAAAGTAATACGATTGCTTTATTCTTTGGGTCTGTATGATTACAGCAATGCCACATTTATATAGTTTGTTTCGCAGCTTTTACACCATAAAAACTATTTTATAGAAAAAAGAATAGTTTTTACATTGCTGTATTCTGAGAGCAATATTTTTTTTATTTTGTTTTGTTTTTCTGCTGACAACAGTATGGTAGTTTTTCTGCGGGACAAGATAACGTTTTCAGCAGTACCATTTTTATTTAGATATGACTTTTTGATCACGTTTTATTATACTTTGTTAGCTGAATGATGAAAAGGCAGGTTGTTGGGGTTTTTTTTTGCTACTTTTTTAAAAATGTTTACAGTTTACTGAACGGGTTTATTAGTGTGACAGTTTTATAGCTCATGTTATGGATGTGGCAATACCAAATGTGTACTTTTTTTTTTTTTTAACAGATATACATATTTATTGGAATTTTTTTTATAGATTTACAATTTTTTTTTCATATATAAACTTAGCCCCTATATGGGATATTACCTTGCACTGCTCTGATCACAGCTATACTGTATTTCAATGCATGATCATTGCAGTACAGTGTAGCTGTCATAGCTGCACTCATAAGCTTCAGGGATCATGCTGTTGGCATGATCCCTGAGTCTTCCCATAGTCTGATGACCCAGAGGTAGTTATGACTACCTTGGATCACCATGGCAATGAACGGGCCCTCATGATTACATTGTGCAGGCACCGATAAACATTTAGGGGGTTAAAAGACGGGGACGACGTTGGGACCGTCCCTGGGAGTGAGAGCCGGGAACCAACTGTTAGATAAGCGTGGTCTCCAGCAGCGATTGCGGGGTCCCAGCACCTGTGCCTCCACAATCACCAGGATGTACAAGGTACGTCCAAGGTCAGAAAGCACCCGACAGCAAGGATGGGAAAAGGTTAAATGTGTTGTCTGGCGTTGTGGTGCAAGTAGACCGTCACTCTGCATACATGCAGACTCAAGTGTGTGGACTCGCTCAAGTACAAGTGATTTGAGTGAGACCAAATATGTCTAATTGGAATGTGGCTGCAAGTATGCAAATCACACCAGAGAATCATGGCAACATGTATTGCACACTGAGGATTTACAGGTCTGCCGTTAATGACTTCAGACTTACATCACAAGGCTGGATTATCCTTTTAAGAGTATTAATACACTGAGGCAGGTACTTGCAGGACTACTGATTATTTTTTTTTTATATATGTCTGTGAGGATTTCCTTGGATCATTTGCAACTGTATTTCAGTAAGGTGAAAACTAGACCTAGGTCAAGCTTAGCACAGAAATGGAAGACATTATGGACTGGAAGGCTTGCTTCACTGCATGATGGGATCATAGTAACAAAAAGGAGACAGTTGCACACTGCAGTGCTATGTGGAACAATGAATATGGGAATATAGACATGCATTACTGCTATGAAAAAACTTAAAAATTGAGATACTTGGCACACAAAATTGGCCAGGTTTATGTGAGCCCAATGGCAAGGCGACCTCCTTTTTGTTAGATACCTATCAAACTAATGCTGCTCTTTGGGTTAAAAAAAAACAAAAAAAAACCCTACAATTTATGGACGGCAGGAACCTGCAAATAGAGAATTAAAGTCTCCTGAGGCTGAAGAGCAGGAGTGCTCAATCAGAAGGCATAACCCTGTAATCCACACACAGCGTTTTACACTTAACCCAAAAGTTCTTAATTGGTCTCAATTGACCACAGCATCTTCTTCCATGTTCTAGCTGTGCTATTTTGTCATACCATGCCTGAGGAAAAGACCTGAGATGTCTCGAAAGCTTGCTTGATAACATCATCATATTTTATTCTAGTTAGCCATTAAAAGGTATCACAACTACAAAATTTTAATTTTGTTTCTCTCACTGAGAGCAATCAATCATTTTTAAACTGGCTAACACTGTATCAATACCTTTTTCTTTTAACTAGCTGTGCTCCCTACATGGCTTTTTTTCAAACTGGACGTCTTATGACTTGCTTTCAAAAATGGCTTTCTTCTTGCCACTCTCCCATAAAGTCCAGATTTGTTTAGTATACGACGAAGTTCTCCGGTGAACAGATTCTCCTACCTGAGCTGTAGATTAGTGCTCTCCCTGATTAGGATATCAGTTTAGATGGACAGCTATGTCTTGGTGGTACCATAGGCCTTCTATGTTTGGATGATGCATTGAACAGTGCTCTATGAGATGTGCAGCGCTCAGGCTATTCCAAACCCTGCTTTACTCTTTTCAACATCTTTATCCCTAACTTATCTGGTGTGTTCCTTAGTTTTCATGATGATGTTTGAGCCACTACAGAGGGCTGGATACAAATAGATCAGTATTTGCATTTTTTTTTCCTTTCTCTCTTGTGATCTTTGTTGTAGTTTCCTGTGCCAAATTCTTTAAAATGGCACACATGATTCATGAATTTTGTGCACAATAAAAAAAACTTATTTTTTTTGCGACTCTTTAGCGCAAATAATCACACCTGCTAAAATGTAGCAAAATTTGCCCAAAAACCGCAGGCACACAGATTTTATTGGTCACTGGAGTCCATTTGCAACTTTTTATAAAGTTTCAGTTGAAGAATGGGCTAAAATAAACACCTGGAAACCCCACACCTTATCCCAACATGGGTAGAAAAAAAATACAAAGACAGACACATAAAATAGACTTTTTTAAAAAATATGCAGAAAGACAAGAGCACACCAAATACTAGATAAAAAAGTACAAATGCAATAAAGAATTGTGCCTCTTTTTATGCAAAAATTAAGAAATTTAAGTTACTAGAACATTAATCTGGATCTTATACAATTAGGTATTAAAGCGCTGCAACTAACATGAAGAACAGGTTTGAGTGAGTGATAACGTCCACATGATAAATTAATAAGCTGTAGCCTTCAAAGCTGTAGCATTATTCAATTTCCACTGTGTGAATAACGGTTCTTAAAAAAAAAAATCTTGTGCACAATTCTATATTTTTACTGGTTGACCACTAGAGTTGGTGCAAACTGTATTTGCACATCCCATTCCCTCAGCCACAAAAATGGTCTGTGACCACGGGAGCCTGGAGAATCACTTCACCTGCTGTCAGCCTTGGCTTTCCTTTTGATCCTTCAACCATGTGCAACTTCATTGTTTCAGTGTGACGTACAGGTGACCTTGTGGCAGCCCTGTAATAATAAGATCTATGGATGACAGGCAGGTTAGAGGCGGTTCTCTCTGTCCTATGCCATGGCCAAAAGAATGGGATTTGCGAATCAATTCAGACCAACTATAGTGACAGCTGCAATAGTGACTTCCGCATAGAATTTGGAAAATCGCAGAAAATTAGTTTCTAATCACTCCCATTAGGTAGAGTGTAATTCAATATAAAAATATGAATTTGTATAGAAATGTCTTTATAGGATAGATTTGTGAAAAATGTTGTTACATATAGGTTAGGTCCTGAAGAGTAGATTAAAGGGGTTGTCCGCTACTAGTAGTGGTGTGGTTCCCGCAGTGTCAGCACTTGCATTTCAAGGACTTACGTCAGGTTAAGTCATGTGACCTATGCCCCCAATAACAGCCGGCTTCTCTCTGCCTTCAGGCATCTAAGTAAGGGTGGCTTTACATGCTGTGATATCCGGCCCGATCGTTTGTGCGCGACGGGCATATCGCTGTCCGTCGCGCACAAAAACGCGCACCCCCGTCACACGTACTTACATGGTCTTCGACGTCGCTGTGACCGGCGAATCGCCTCCTTTCTAAGGGAGTGGTCCGTTTGGCGTCCCAGCAATGTCACTAAGTGGCCGCCCAGTGATAGCGGAGGGGCGGAGATGAGCGGGACGTAACATCCCGCGCACCTCCTTCCTTCCGCATTGTGGCCGGAGGCAGGTAAGGAGATGATCCTCGTTCCTGCCGCGTCACACGTAGTGATGCGTGCTGCCGCAGGGACGAGGATCAACTTCGCCTCAGCGACAGCAGCGATAATTGGGAGCGGACCCCCATGTCAACGAGGAGCGATTTTGGACGTTTTTGCAACGATCCAAAATCGCTCCTAGGAGTCACACGCTACGACATCGCTACAGCAGCCGGATGTGCGTCACAAAATCTATGACCCCAACGAGATCGCTGTATAGCGAAATCGTAGCATGTAAAGCCCGCTTAATAGGTGGTGAGTGTACAGCTGCAGCTCTCATTCACTCTTGATTACTTATACGTCTGAAGGAAGGGAAGAAAGGGTGGTTTTGAGTGAGGCTCACGTGACTTAACCTCAGGTGAGCCCCAAGAAGACTGCCAACACAACTGAAATTGCAGGCATGGGAGAAGAGTATAAGCTTTCTTTTAATGGAGGATGAGAAGTGATGATCCGAGAAGTGGACAGGCCCTTTATTTTATGTTAAAAATGGATGAAACTAAAGTACTCTGTATGTCTTCCTAATTTCATCTGTGTATCATGGATTCCCATAGACTTTAATGGCCAAGTCTGCTCCAGAAAAAATCTGATGAGAATAGGACAAGCTCTGAGCTTCACAAACCAGAGGCATGGTCCCATTTTTAAAACTGATGTGTGTACAGATGTGTTTGGATCAATAAAACTATGGATCAGTGTGTGCTGCCTGAGAGAGGGGGGGGGAGCTGATTGCCATGTGAATATAGCCTGAGAGCCACAATTGTTGGTCAGGTAGTGCAACAAATCACCCAAAGTAAGGCCTAAATCACACGTATGATTTTTGAAAATGTTTACGGGTATCACTCGTACCTGTGATAGTCTATGGGGCCATTCACATGACTGATATTTCAAATCGCAGAAACCTATCCAATTTTGATCCTAGGGTCAGAGCAAAATCGGAATTGCAAGTCAAAGGGTCAGTGAAGAATCCATTGCAAGATTGCACTTTTTTTTTTTCTTCATCATCAAACCATGTATGAGAAAATCGTATGACATTGACATTTATACCTCACTCTGATCAGAATAATTGGTCTGTATTTCTCATATGTGGAAAAATCAGATTACCTATATCAATTCGGTTCATGTTGTAGAGTTATTATTTCTGCGGATCAGTTAGGTCTTGTCCTAGGTTTCATTTAGTTTGTATCTTCACTATGTGAATCCAGCACTTTTACATGGATAGAGGAAGAATGTAGAATAGTGCATACATGGGTTTATGAAACTTAGTGGAAATCTTGATTGAGGGAGGGGAAATAATCACTCTTCCTGGTAAATTAAGTACTATGGAGAAATAATAAATACGCTAATGACATTCCTTTCAAAGGTTAGCTCCCACCCAGTAGCAAAGTAAGTAATTCTCTACATAAGCTGATGGGTCCGGTTCAATTAATTCTTCAAATCTAAAGGCATATTCCCATCTTAAAGATCCTATCCTAGTATGTAGTAGATGTAATAAAATAGCAAATAGCTCCAATTTGAAATGTAGTATAGTTCTCCTGATTAGCTATGTCGCTTACCTCATTTTCAGGGCATTGCAGGACCTTGGGTATCCATGGTTATGAACATGCATTTAGTCAGTTGCCTGTGGTCATAAGCATGAACAACAAAGGTCCTGCAATGGCCTGAACATGAGGTAAGTGACATAGCTAATCAGGAGAACTATACTACATTTCTAAGTGGAGGTATTTGCTAATATTATTACACCAGCTAGATTTGAATAGGATCTTGGAGCTGGGAATACGCCTTTTAAAGAGCAACTATGGTTTTAATCCCTTCACCCCTGAGCCAGTTTTCCCCTTTCTAACCATGCCAAGTTTTACTATTCTGACCAGTGTCACTTTGTGGTAATTTACAAAAACATTTTTTTTTCCAGGGACCACATCAGTTTTGAAGTGACTGAGGGTTCTATGTGACAGAAAATACCCAAAAGTAACAACACTTTAAAACATACAGCCATCAAAATGCTCAAAACTACATTCAAGAAGTTTATTAACCTTTTAGGGGCTTCACAGGAAATAAGACCATGTAGAACAAAACTATGAAAATGTTACTTATTCCCACACAATTATTCATATAGCCCCAAATTTTAATTTTTTTTACAAGGGTAAGCGGGAAAAAATGGACTATACAATTTGTATAATTTGTCCTGAGAACTCAAATACCCCATATGTGGTGGAAAACTACTGTTTAGCCACCACGCTGCAGGGCTTGGAATGGAAGGAGCGCTATTTGAATTTTGGCCTCTGTTGTGCCTTCATAGTAAAAATCCCCACAAGTCACTACTTAAACATCACCCCTCAAGAAATGTATCCAGAGGTGTGGAGAGCAGCTTAAACCCACAGGTGGTTCACGTTGAGCTGTGAAAATGGAAAAATATATTTTAACAAAAATATTGCTTTAACCCCAAATTCTTCATTTTCACAAGGGTAACAGGAGAAATTGCACAACAAACTGTAAGGTCCGAGTATACAAATACCCCATGTACAGTAGAAAACTACTGTTCCGGCAAACAAAAGTGCTCAGAAGGAAAGGCGCATCATTTGAACTTTGGAGCGCCATTTTGGCTGGAATAAATTGCCGGCACCATGTCACATTTAAAGATCACTTAACATGCCAAAACAGCAGAAATCTCCCACAAGTGAATCCATTGTGGAATTACATCTCAAGGATTTCATCTAGGGGTGTAGTGAGCAATTTTAACACTCATGTGATTCACAGAATTGTATAACATTAGGCTGTGAAAAACAAAAAAATGTTTCCACTAAAATGTTGTTTTGGCCTTAAAGTTTTAATTTTCAAAAAAGTCTAATAACAGAAATTGTGTAACAAATTGTATGGTCCATTTCAACCAGTACCCCATGTGGTTGAAAACATTTGAGGCACACTGGAAAGCGCAGAGGGAGCACCATATTGGGAGTTCATATTTAGTTGTGATGGTTTGCGGGTGCCATGACATGTTGGCATACCCTGACATGTTGGCATACCCTGACATGCCGGAAAATCAAGCCACAGTACACTCAAAATCAACCCACTCCTTAAGTGACTCAATTTTACAAACTAAACTACTGGTATGTCACTGAATTGTAGACCATTGGGTGGTGAAGAATGAATAATTACATGTTTTTCACTAAAATGTTGTTTTAGCCCCAAATGTTTATAAAGGGTAATAAAAAAAAAAAACCCTGACCACACACTTTGTTGTGTATTTTCTCCTGAGTGTGCCAATAACCTTCATGTAATCCAGAACTAATTTGAGGTACAGTACAAAGCTGAGAAGGGAAGGAGTGCCATATTGGACTTCAGAATTTGCTGGAATGGTTTGCAGGTGCCATACCACATTGGCAAAGCTCTGGAGGTGCTCGAACAGCAGAACCCCCCCCCCCCGAAAGTGACCTCATTTTACAAGCTGCACCCATCAATAAAATTCATCCGGGGGTGCAGTGAGCATATTAACATGACACGCATGTCATAAAATTTTATTCTATTGGATAATGAAGACAAAGTAATTACATTTTCACCACTGAAATGTTGTTTTAGCCCCAGATTTCCAATTGTCACAAAGTGAATAGGTAAAACAAGCCCCATAATGTGTTACACAATTTGTGACTTTACAGTACTGTTTGGCCACATGGCAGGGCCCAGCAGGGAAGGAGCACCATTTCACTTTTGAAGTACAGATTCTTCTAGACTATTTTGAGGGCTCAATTTGCCAAGCTCCCAAGTGCCCAAAAAGCAGAAACCCCCTTCAAGTGACCACATTTTGTAAATTTTATGCCCACTTACAATGCCTACAAGTAGTTTTCAACCCCCTGCAGATTTAGCAGGTTTACACATTCGGAATTAACTTGGCATTGTGACATTTGGACTGTAGATCAGCCTGGAAGTGTGAAATGCACTGCAGCAAAAAGAATGTTATTTCTTTTTTTTTTTTTTTTTAAATTGTGAAAAGTTTATTCAGAGGGTCATTTATTATTCAACCCCTCAAACCACCAGAATTCGGTTTGGTTCCCCTAAAGTATTAACCCCTTCACCCCCGGCCACTAAAACACCCTAATGACCCGGCCATTTTTTGCAATTCTGACCAGTGTCACTTTGACAGGTTATAACTCTGGAACGCTTCAACGGATCCTGGCGATTCTGAGATTGTATTTTCGTGACATATTGTACTTCATGTCAGTGGTAAATTTAGGCCGATATTTTTTGCGTTTATTTGTGAAAATTTAGGAAATTTGGCGAAAATTTTGAAAATTTCGCAATTTTCAAACTTTGAAAATGTATGCCCATAAATCTGAGAGATATGTCACACAAAATAGTTACTAAATAACATTTCCCACTTGTCTACTTTACACCAGCGCAATTTTCGAAACAAATTTTTTTTCCGTTAGGAAGTTAGAAGGGGTCAAAGGTCATCAGCAAATTCTCATTTTTCCAACAAAATTTACAAAATAATTTTTTTTAGGGACCACATTACATTTGAGGTGACTTTGAGAGGCCTAGGTGACAGAAAATACCCAAAAGTGACCCCATTCTAAAAACTACACCCCTCATACTGCTCAAAACCACATCCAATAAGTTTATTAACCCTTTAGGTGCTTCACAGGAACCAAAGCAATGGGGAAGGAAAAAATGAAAATTTTACTTTTTAACACAAAAATGTTACTTTAGCCATAAAATTTTCATTTTTACAAGGGAGAAAAGAGAAAGTACACAATACAATTTATTGTGCATGTTCACCTGAGTACGCTGATACCCCATATGTGGTAAAAATCAATTGTTTGGGCGCACGGCAGAGCTCGGAAGGCAAGGAGCGCCATTTGAATTTTTGAGTGCAAAATTAGCTGCACCTGTTAGCGGACGCCATGTTGGGTTTGAAGACCCCCTGAGGTGCCTAAACAATGGAGCTCCCCCACAAGTGACCCCATTTTGGAAACTAGAGCCCTCAAATAATTGTTCTAGATGTTTGGTGAGCACTTTGAACACCTGGGGGCTTCACAGAAGTTTATAGCGTTGAGCCGTGAAAAGAAAAAAAATTTTTTTTTACAACAAAACTGTTGCTTCAACTAGGTAGCTTTTTTTTTCACAAGGGTAACAGGAAAAAATGCACCATAAAATGTATTGTGCATTTTCTCCTGAGTACGCAGATACCTCATATGTGGTGGAAATCAAATGTTTGGACACACAGCAGTGCTCGGAAGGCAAGGAGCGCCATTTGAATTTTTGAGTGCAAAATTAGCTGCACCTGTTAGCGGACGCCATGTCGGGTTTGAAGACCCCCTGAGGTGCCTAAACAATGGAGCTCCCCCACAAGTGACCCCATTTTGGAAACTAGAGCCCTCAAATAATTGTTCTAGATGTTTGGTGAGCACTTTGAACACCTAAGGGCTTCACAGAAGTTTATAGCGTTGAGCCGTGAAAAGAAAAAAATTTTTTTTTTTACCACAAAACGGTTGCTTCAACTAGGTAGCTTTTTTTTTCACAAGGCTATCAGGAAAAAATGCACCATAAAATGTATTGTGCATTTTCTCCTGAGTACGCAGATACCTCATATGTGGTGGAAAGTAATTGTTTGGGCGCATGGCGGGGCTCAGAAGAGAAGGAGCGCCATTTGACAGCAAAATTGGTTGGAATCATTAGCGGACGCCATGTCACGTTTGGAGACCCCCTATGGTGCCTAAACAGTGGAGCTCCCCCACAAGTGACACCATTTTGGAAACTAGAGCCCTCAAATAATTTTTCTAGATGTTTGGCGAGCACTTTGAACACCTGGGGGCTTCACAGAAGTTTATAGCGTTGAGCCGTGAAAAGAAAATTTATTTTTTTTTACCACAAAACGGTTGCTTCAACTAGGTAGCTTTTTTTTTCACAAGGGTAACAGGAAAAAATGCACCATAAAATGTATTGTGCAATTTCTCCTGAGTACGCAGATACCTCATATGTGGTGGAAAGTAATTGTTTGGGCGCATGGCGGGGCTCAGAAGAGAAGGAGCGCCATTTGACTTTTCAAACGCACAGACGCAGTGCACTGATCGGCCGCTGCAGGACGCACGGTCGGATGTGATAAAAAAAAGCGTCGGGGATACGTAAAAAAAAAAGTCACGCCAAAAATTGACCATGGATGCAGATACGTTATGTGCATCCCTGATCAGCGCTTGGCGGGATGCACGGACGGATGCGATACAAAAAGCGTCGCAAATACGGAAAAAAGTCACGCCAAAAACTGACCACGGATGCAGATCCGTTATCTGCATCCCTGATCAGCGCTTGGCGGGACGCACGGACGGATGCGATACAAAAAGCGTCGTGAATACGGAAAAAAGTCACGCCAAAAACTGACCATGGATGCCGATCCGTTATGTGCATCCCTGATCAGCGCTTGGCGGGACGCACGGACGGATGCGATACAAAAAGCGTCGGGGATACGGAAAAAAAAGTCACGCCAAAAATTGAGCAGGGATGCCGATCCGTTATCTGCATCCCTGATCAGCGCTTGGCGGGACGCACGGACGGATGAGGTGTAAAAATGGACAGGGGATACGGAAAAAAAAAAAAAAAGTTATACTCACAGTACCCAGAGGACTAGCAGGAGGATCACTGACCAGAAGAGCTGCAGAGGAACAGATGGCAGAGAGATGGACAGCTTTACAGGAGCAGCAGGCAGATCAGCAGAATGCCCAGGAAGGACCCAGCGATGGACGCAGATGTGATCAGGCCGGTGAAGACAGGTAAGAGGACGTCGGGGGAGAGCAGAGGGGGAGAGGGGGGGGGTGAGAGCAAAGGGGGAGGGGGGGGAGCTGCAGAAGCAGAATAGAGATAATGGGGGAGGCGGTCAGATCGCGGGGGGAGCGGATCGGGATGTCGGGGGGGGGGGGGTGGTTGGGGGGAGCAGATCGCGGGGGGGGCACGGCAGGGGCTATCACGGCAGCGCGCAGGGGCACCACGGGAGCGCGCACGGGCTGCAAAGTGAGCCCAGTACTCACGTGCAGCAGCAGCAGCAGATCGCAGATCGCAACAGGGAAGCACATTGGCAGGGGGCAGATCGCGGCAGGGAAGCACATGGCAGGGGGCAGATCGCGGCAGGGAAGCACATGGCAGGGGGCAGATCACAGCAGGGAAGCACATGGCAGGGGGCAGATCACAGCAGGGAAGCACATAGCAGGGGGCAGATCGCAGCAGGGAAGCACATGGCAGGGGGCAGATCACAGCAGGGAAGCACATGGCAGGGGGCAGATCGCGGCAGGGAAGCACATGGCAGGGGGCAGATCACAGCAGGGAAGCACATGGCAGGGGGCAGATCACAGCAGGGAAGCACATAGCAGGGGGCAGATCGCAGCAGGAGGCAGATCGCAGCAGGGCGGCACATCAGGGAGCATGCAGGGGCCATCACGGGAGCGCGAAGGGAGCCATCACGGGAAACGCTGCAGACATGTTGGGGGAGGGCTCACAGGCCAGCACAGGCCTGGGGAGGGCGGCCACCGGCAGATCAGACCGCCCCACTGCACACTGATTGGAGCGATTGCGCGTCATAGCACGATCGCTCCAATCAGTACTGCAGGGGCTGGGGGCGGCATGTTTGAGGTCCACCTATGATATGCTGCAGCAGCTGCGGCATCTCATAGCTGGATCTCACAGGATCGCACTAATTCGGGCATTATTTTTGCCGAAATTAGTGCGATCGATGTGGTTGGCGGTTCAGATTTGAACAGCCAATCACATCGATCGTTGATAGGGGGTGGCGATGCCGCCCCCCCTGGGGTCAAGCAAAGGTCCCCTGCTGTAAGAAACAGCAGGGGACACCATTTGAAAGCCGTTGCTATGGCCACGGCAATCAAATGAAGTTTAGGCAGTAAAATTACGTCCCTGGTCGTTAAGTCACGTTAAAATAGGACGTAATTTTACTGCCCGCGGTCGTGAAGGGGTTAAGAAGTATTTCAGGCACAAAGAACAATGAGCTTCACATGTTTGGATTAATTATCTCTTTTTCCAGCCTTTTCTGACTAATTAAGACCCTCCCCAAACTTGTGAACAGCACTCATACTTGGTCAACATGGGAAAGACAAAGGAGCATTCCAAGGCCATCAGAGACAAGATCGTGGAGGGTCACAAGGCTAGAAAGGGGTACAAAACCCTTTCCAAGGAGTTGGGCCTACCTGTCTCCACTGTTGGGAGCATCATCCGGAAGTGGAAGGCTTATGGAACTACTGTTAGCCTTCCACGGCCTGGACAGCCTTTGAAAGTTTCCACCCGTGCCGAGGCCAGGCTTGTCCGAAGAGTCAAGGCTAACCCAAGGACAACAAGGAAGGAGCTCCGGGAAGATCTCATGGCAGTGGGGACATTGGTTTCAGTCAATACCATAAGTAACTTACTCCACCGCAATGGTCTCCGTTCCAGACGAGCCCGTAAGGTACCTTTTACTTTCAAAGCGTCATGTCAAGGCTCGTCTACAGTTTGCTCATGATCACTTGGAGGACTCTGAGACAGACTGGTTCAAGGTTCTCTGGTCTGATGAGACCAAGATCGAGATCTTTGGTGCCAACCACACACGTGACGTTTGGAGACTGGATGGCACTGCATACGACCCCAAGAATACCATCCCTACAGTCAAGCATGGTGGTGGCAGCATCATGCTGTGGGGCTGTTTCTCAGCCAAGGGGCCTGGCCATCTGGTCTGCATCCATGGGAAGATGGATAGCACGGCCTACCTGGAGATTTTGGGCAAGAACCTCCGCTCCTCCATCAAGGATCTTAAGATGGGTCGTCATTTCATCTTCCAACAAGACAACGATCCAAAGCACACAGCCAAGAAAACCAAGGCCTGGTTCAAGAGGGAAAAAATCAAGGTGTTGCAGTGGCCTAGTCAGTCTCCTGACCTTAACCCAATTGAAAACTTGTGGAAGGAGCTCAAGATTAAAGTCCACATGAGACACCCAAAGAACCTAGATAACTTGGAGATGATCTGCATGGAGGAGTGGGCCAAGATAACTCCAGAGACCTGTGCCGGCCTGATCAGGTCTTATAAAAGACGATTATTAGCTGTAATTGCAAACAAGGGTTATTCCACAAAATATTAAACCTAGGGGTTGAATAATAATTGACCCACACTTTTATGTTGAAAATTTATTAAAATTTAACTGAGCAACATAACTTGTTGGTTTGTAAGATTTATGCATCTGTTAATAAATCCTGCTCTTGTTTGAAGTTTGCAGGCTCTAACTTATTTGCATCTTATCAAACCTGCTAAATCTGCAGGGGGTTGAATACTACTTGTAGGCACTGTATAAAATGTGTTCAAAGTGCTGCCCATTGTGTTGGATTGTCAATGCAACACTCTTCTCCCACTCTTGACACACTGATGGCAACACCACTGAAGAAATGCTAGCACAGGCTTCCAATATCCGTTGTTTCAGATGCTGCCCATCTTGTATCTTCACAGCATAGACAATTGCCTTCAGATGACCCCAAAGATAAAAGTCTAAGGGGGTCAGATCGGGAGACTTTGGTGGCCATTCAACTGGCCCATGATGACCAATCCACTTTTCCAGGACACTGTTTATGGGTGTTAGGTCCGAGCATTGCTACATAATGTAATGTACACCATACGTATCACCATGATGAGAATTTTTACCATGACTTAGGGAACCCCCTTCCCAACTGATGTAAACTTATGTCAAATGTCGTTAAAGGGTTGTTTTATGAAATATAAATTACAAACGCTATGAAGTTGCTTATTTTCATCAGAAAACTTTGTTAGGATTATTTCTCAAATTCTCAATTCTTGAGTGTAATCTATAGTCAGAAAAAATAGTCCTGTAACATACTGAGATGACAGTTGCAGCTCTTACCTTTCACCGCTTGCTTGGTACTTCCCTGTACTTAGCATGATAGTAAGAGAACTGGACCCCTGCCTATAAGGAAGGGGAAGATGGTGACCCCTGACCAAACCTACTGCTGGTTCATGACCATGCTAGATAGATTCTCCACCTCTGTGCCAAGTCAGATACCTGACCCTAGGTATTCCCAGGGCTGGACCGTAAATAGGGAACAGTTGGATTGAGCTTTTCCTCAACCCCACTAAACACTAAAGGAAGACACTAGAAGCACACACACGGAAAAAAAAAAAAAACAAGGACTGACCCCCGTGGGAGGGCTACTGGGGAGTGAGGTGGGTGGCTCTCTTAGCTCAGACGGGTTGGGGAACCTCCCTCTAGGTCTCTCCCTTCCGGGTTGACCCCCCGGGAATCTATGCCTAAGGTTTATGCATTTTGGTTAATGTTCTTAATTCATGTTCATTTCTATGTTTGTCCTTGTCTTCCCCCCTCCCCGATGTTTTTTCCTTATGTGTCCTTTCAGGTACCACCCCTTCTAGAGTCCCTGGGAGCTGCGGCCCTTTGTCGTATGGACCATCTCCTCTGGCCGGCTTCACAGGGGAAGTCATGCCCCCGACGGTATAGGTGTGCCATTAGCTTTTTCTTACTTCTAAGTTTTAGATATGACCCGCATTATCTCTCTTAACGTAAAAGGTCTGAATTCACCCCGTAAGAGGAAATTGCTGCTACAGGAACTGAAAACATCAGGTGCAGACATAGCCTTTATCCAAGAAACACATTTTGTGGAATCAAACACTTTCAAATTTGCGTCCCACCGCTTTCCCATCCATTACTCGGCTTACTCGGGCTCCAAGAGGGGGGGAGTTGCTATTTTAATATCCTCCAGTTGTCCTCTACAAATTACGGGTTCTCACTGCGATCCAGAGGGTAGATATGTGATTCTGGAGGGCCAACTGGGGGGATCCCCGCACATAATGGCCAACATTTATGCACCTAATGAAGGGCAGATACGCTTTCTTAAGAAAATACTCGATCTGATAGGCGGACTGGCACCGGCCTCTACGGTGTTGGGGGGAGACTTTAACATCCCTTTTTCGGAGGTGGCCGACAGACTCTCTGTGGGTGGACACCCTCCATCGGGTGCTTTGAAAAATTTGTCCCGGGACTTTCGTAGGCTCATTAGATCAGGGGCTTTATACGACGCTTGGAGGGTGGACCACCCGGGAGAGAAGGCCTTTTCCTTCTACTCGCATCCGCGTCAGACGCACACCAGAATAGACTATTTTTTCATTGACTCACAGCTGCTGGGGCGTCTTGAGAGGGTGGAAATGGGATCCATTACGTGGTCAGACCATTCCCCACTCATAATGGACTTCAAGAAAGATGGTCCTCGACCTAGGCCTCAGCATTGGCGCCTTAATGAATCTCTGATCAAAAATCCCGACACTAGGGCCTTTTTAAATAAGCAACTGGTCGAATTCTTTCAGTTGAACACGGGCACGGTCACGTCGCCGGCAACACTCTGGGAAGCTCACAAGGCAGTGATGAGGGGACTATGCATTAGAGAGGGCGCCAGGGCTAAAAAGAATGCCACAAGCCAGCGGGACTCTATAACGGCCCATCTTAAGCTACAGGAGGGGAGACTGGCGGCTGCCCCATCACTGACTATTCTTAGGAGAGTCATCAGCCTTAGGGAAAAGTTGAGAGACTTGGCAATTGGCAGAGCAGAAAAATTGCTAACCTTTTCCAAACAAAGATACTATGAAAGGAGTAATAAGGCTCATACCTTACTCGCCAGGCAGCTTAAGGAGCGCGCTACATCCTCATGCCCTCAGGCTCTGCGCGACGAAAAGGGCACTATCCACTATCACCCCGCTTCAATAGCTGACATTTTTTTCAATTACTACAACAAGCTTTATAACCTTCCGGTTCCCCCGGGCATGGCTTCGCGCGGGGCTGGGGCACTTGGGGACTATTTTTCGGCCCTTGAGCTCCCTTCACTGCCTTGCGGAGCAGCCGCGGCTTTGAATGAAGAGATTACTACAGAGGAACTGGAGCAAGTTCTGGAAGCCCTGCCTGGCGGGAAGTCACCGGGCCCGGACGGCTTTACTTATTTTTATTACAAGGTGTTTGCGGCGGAGCTCCTCCCACACATGGCCGCCTTGTTTAACTCTTTCCTTCAGGGTGACCCTATCCCTCCATCCATGCTACACTCCCATTTAATCCTCCTGCCCAAGCCACCCAGGGACCCATTGGACTGTGCTAATTATAGACCAATAGCCCTTTTGAACTCCGATTTGAAGATGTTCACCAAGCTCTTGGCGGCCAGGCTTAATCGATGGTTGCCCCAACTCGTGTATAAAGACCAGGTGGGTTTTGTCCCTTGCCGTCAGGGGGGGGACAACACCAGGAAGGTCATAGACCTGGTGGATGTGGCAAATCGGACGAAGCAACAGGCGTTGGTGTTGAGTCTAGATGCAGAGAAGGCTTTTGACCGCCTTGCGTGGCCTTTTCTCTTCAAGACAATGGAGGTCTTTGGGATCTCGGGTGGCTTTATGCGGGCCTTGAAGTCCCTGTATAGCGCTCCTACGGCCTCTATCAAACTCCCCCTCCACATCTCTAAGCCTTTTCTCATCTCCAATGGCACCAGGCAGGGGTGCCCCCTGTCCCCCCTCCTTTTTGCACTATGCATAGAGCCCCTCGCGGCCTCGGTCAGGAGCAACCCAGACATCTCGGGGGTCCTGGTCAGGAATAAACCGTTTAAAATCTCACTTTTTGCCGACGATGTGCTCATTACACTTACTAACATCCATGTGTCCCTTCCAATTTTAATGTGCACCTTGGGTAGGTACGGGAGCCTTTCGGGGTATAAGATCAACTCTAGCAAAACGGAGGCAATGCCCTTGAATCTCGACCCGGTGGCCCTGGATTACCTGCGTTTGAATTTTAAATTTCGTTGGAAGACAGATGCGGTCAAGTACCTGGGGGTTAACCTCACATCTACTTATGATTCCCTCTATAACCTTAACTTCCCCCCCCTTTTCCGAGAGCTGAGAACTCTTTTGAGCAAGTGGTTGCCCCTCCCTCTTTCGTGGATGGGGCGCATTGCGGCGGTTAAAATGAGCTTGCTCCCAAAATTATTATATTTCTTTGAAACCCTCCCAGTTAAGGTACCAATAAAGGAGCTGAAGTCCCTTCAGGCGGCTATCCTTAGATTTATTTGGTGTAACAAACGTCATAGGGTGGCCAGGGAGGTGTTGATGGCTCGGAGAAACAGGGGGGGGCTTTCTGTCCCGGACATCCTAAAATACTATTGGGTGGCCCATCTTAGGAGGATCCCCTGTTGGGTGTCCCTTTGGGCATACAACAGGTGGACTGAGATTGAAAAACTTTGGCTGGCGCCTATACATCCAAACGCGCTCCTGTGGCCCCCGGCCCAGTGTGATTCGCCCCCCCCTCTTCTTGGACCGATGCAGTTCACTAGGGACCTCTGGGCATTTTGCATTAGAAGATTTCCTTTGGCATCCCCCTGCTCCCCTCTGGTGTCCTTCATATACCAACCCTTGCTCCCAAGCAGTCTGGAGTCGGACATGGTGCACCCCTGGCTCAAGGCAGGTCTATTCAGATTTGCAGACATTATAGATGGAAGTACAATGCAGATCCATTCCTTTGAGTACCTTAGAGATAAATTCTCTCTCTCTAATCGAGAGTTTTTCCAATATCTGCAGATCAGAGACTTGGCTGGCTCCTTGTTTGGCAGGGCAGGGGCCTCGATTCCCACAGATTTTGAGAAAATTTGCAGAAGGGGCACTGATACTAAGGGGCTGATTTCGGAAATTTACATTTTGCTTTCTGATTCACGGGAGGGGCCCGAGGGGTCTTTTCCATACATGCGGAAATGGGAGTCTCTATTGGGAAGGCGGATACTTCCTCAGGAATGGGCAGCAATCTGGGGAAACGCCGCCAAGACGTCAATATGCACACTATATAAGGAAAATATCTATAAAATTTTGCTATTTTGGTACCACACTCCAGATTTCCTTCATGGCATAGACCCCTCCATACCGGCTTGTTGCTGGAGATGCGGGGGAGGCAGGGGCACCATTCTGCACATATTCTGGTCCTGTCCAGGGATAGTCCCCTTCTGGGAGCGGGTTAGAGGGTTGATCCATAAAGTACTATATATAGAGGTTGATCTTGATCCCCTGATCTATGTTCTGGGTCTTGGGAATGGGGGATTGGGAAAAACGGCCTCTAAGCTTTTGTCCCACATCCTTACGGCGGCCAGATGCTTAATTGCAAAGAATTGGAGGCAGCCAGGGACACCCTCACTCCAGAGCCTCAAGTATAGATTACTGGACGTTAGACGCATGGAACATCTCACGGCACTATTGCATGACACAGTTGACCGCTTCCAGGCCGTGTGGGCACCATGGGACTACTTTGCGGGACAGGAGGATCTGTGAGACTGAGGCCTATGGGTCCTATGGAAGGAGCATGGACTCTTGAAACCCTTCCCTCTTCCCTCCTATTTCTCCTCTCCCCTCCTAACCCTCCTCACCTGTCCTGTCATTGTTTGTCTAGGTTCGATAAGAATTGTGAATTTTATGTTTTATTTTATGTATGAAAAACGTAAATTGAAAATCTCAATAAAAATTCAAAGTTTAAAAAAAAAAAAACAAAAAAAAAAACAAAACATGAAATACTCATCCACAGAACTCAGGCAGAAGTTCAGCAAAGCTTCAGCAATGATACTATAGATGAGAGCAAGCCACCTGCTTGCAACCAGAGCTAGAATGAAATGAATAATATAACCAGCACGAGTCCAGGGAAGAAGGGAATATTTAAGCAGCAAGAGAATACTGATGCTCGGCAGCTAAGTGGAAGGCAAGCTCCTGCTGGGTCCAAAAGAGGAGAGATGAAAATCCAGCAGGAAAGCTACTTATTACAATGAATACTAACAGCAGGAACAATAGAAAGTCAGGAAGCATTTTGCGCAGCCAAACCCTGTGACATTCAGTTCCCAAAAACCACATGACTGTCATCCGTGACAGTACCCCTCCCTTCTATGAGTGATCTCTGGACACTCGAGACCAGGCCTATCTGGATGGACAGAATGAAATGAATGAACCAGTCTTGTGGCATTCACATCCGATGATGAAATCCACATCCTCTAATCTGGTCCATAACCCCTCCAGTGCACCAAGTATTGAAGGGAATTAGAGTCAACAATTTTAGCCATTTAAAACTCCAAATTACAATCAACCATGGTTGGGGCTGGCAGCAAGGGAGGTGGCTCCAAAGGTTCCACATACTTTTTAAGTAGTGCCCTGTGGAACAGATTGTGGATCATAAAAGCCTAAGATAACTTCAGCCGAAATGTTACTGGGTTAATGACAGGGTTACTTTATAGGGACCAATAAACCTAGGTCCCAGCTTCCAGGAAGGAATTTAGAACTTTGTTCCTGGTAGACAACCACACATTCATTCATATTTCAGTCCTGACCAGGCCAGCGTTTTTTTTTATGTCAGCTAAACGTTTGTATCTGTCTCCCATGAGCTTCAAATTATTCTGGACCCCTTGCCATACAGAAGAGAACGATGAGGCAAAATGCTCCACCTCAAGACTGCCGAAGCACCCCTACCACTAAAAGGTACCAAATTGCGGATGAAAACCGTATGCACCAAAGAATGGTGACTTGCCAGTAGACTCCTGCTGACGATTATTGAACATAAATTCGGCCAATGGTAAATAAGATGTCCAATCCTCCTGGTTCTCTGAGACAAAGCACCTAAGGAAAGTTTCCAAATCTTGATTTATGCCCTCTGCCCATTTGAGGGAGAATGGAAGGCAGAGGAGAAAGACAATTGCACCCCTGTTAAGCACAAAATGATTTCCAAAATTTGAAAACAAACTGGGTTCCCAAATCTGAGACCACATCGGAAGGAAGCCCGTGAAACTTTACGATCTTATTGATGAACACCTGAGCCAGAGTCTTGGCATTCGGAAGCTCCTGCAATGTGATGAAATGTGTAATCTTACTGAACCTCAACTACCAAAACCACAGTCTTTCCCGAAGACTAAAGGTAGGTCAGTAATTAAACCAAACGATTAAATGCATCCATGGTCAATTTGGGATAGCCAATGGAAGAAGAGATCCTGATGAACGAGTATGCATTACCTTGGAACGTGAGCAAATACTGCAAGCAGAAACAGTTAACAGCATCCTGATGCAGCCTTGGCCACCAAAGCCGATGAGACAGGAAGTCAGATGTTGCTTTACTACCTGGATGACCCACAAGTACAGAATTGTGATGTTCCCCAATTAGTGTACTACACAAATTGGGTAGAACAAACAACTTCCCTGAAGGGCAAGAGGCTGGAGCATCCTCCTGAGCCTCCAACACCTCCCCCTTCAGGTCTGGGTACAAGGCCAAGACTCTTCTGCAAAATGGGCACCGGGTTTACACGATAATTACAAACCAAGGAAGCTCCGGGATAATGTATCTGCATTGATGTTTTTTAATCCCTGGACGGTCGTAAAAAAAAAAACCAAAAGACCATCTAGCCTACCTGTGATTCAGACATTTGGCAGACTCAAGATATGACAGGTTTTTATAGTCTGATTATCGTAATGGGATGAACTGCCCCCTCCAGCCAATGGCGCCATTTTTTAAAAGCTAAATTAACTGCCAAGAGCGCTCTGTTCCCAACATCTTACAGTTGTGTTCAATATAATAGCAGTGTGTACAAAAACATGAGTAAAGCCCAAAATCTTTATAAGGCCCTGTGCGCACGGCTCCTTAGGCCACATCCAGCCGGAAGCGGACTCCTGAGTTTCACACTAGGAAAGTCCACCTTACACAAAGCAGTACAGGAAAAGGATAGAGACCACCAGCTGGGTGGGGGACCCGAACGCAACCGGCCGCGGCACCGGCCACCATCACCTTGGTTTACCAGAGACTTGTGTATTTTACTAACAGTGAGTACACCAGCACCCCCTGCAGTCGCCATCCCCTGCACCGAGTCCCAGGGCCACCATCCCTACCCACAGAGGGGTTAACAACTTGCTGCACAACATCTCCCCCGAGTGCCCCATAACCGCAGCGGTGGTGTCCCACCTCACCATACACCGTGGGTGGCGTTGCGAACTTACTACGGCCTAGCCCGTACAGCTACGTCCCCCCATTTATTCGGCATGTCCGCAAGACCCCCAGGTCTGGGGACCCTCGAGCCACCACAACTGAAGGCCCGGATCCGAGCAGCGCCGGCTGCTGGCACGGGGATGGCACAGAAGACAAAACACACTGACTGTCCATCCCCACATCACCAAGGGTAAGCAGAGTTCCAGATGTTGCTTTTTGTTTTGGAACTGAGGGACAGACTGCAACAAAATGACCCTCTCTACTACAAACAAAAACAAATCTTATTGCGGATTTTAGTGGGACCATGCTTGGTAGTGTCTTTCCCTAGCTGCATGGCTCCTCCAAACCCATGAGCGACTATTCACCGAAAGATCGCCCCCGGGTACTGCCCCGAGAAAGGGTCTCCAGATAGAATGGTCTAACTAGTCTCTCAGAGGAGACTGTCCACACATATAGCCAAGGACATGGCAGCCTTCAAGGACTAAGGAATTTCGTAAATCATCAAGGCATCTTTCAATTTCTCTGAAAGGCCTGGATAGAACCTGCTTCTGTGAGCCAGATCATTCCATTTAGTGTTGGTTGCCCATCTACGAAATTTTGAACAATAGGTTTCCGCTGACTGATCTCCCTGCTGAAGGCAACACCGCCTGGACTCAGCCAAGGAGACTGTCATGATCATCATAGATAAGACCCAAGGCCTTAAAAAAATTAATCCACCGACCACAGACAAACCGGAGCCATGTGGCAAAGAGAGAGCCCAGTATTGCGGATCTTCTTGCAACAGTGAGATCACAATCCCCACCTGCTATTCCTCATCTCCAGAGGAGTAAGGCCGAAGCCTAAAGTACGGATTACAAGCTTTCTTAAAATAAAAAAATAAAAATGTCTATACCCCCTGCAAACCTGTCTGGGAGAGCAATTTTGGGCTCCAGTTGGACCTGCACACCCGCAGAATCCCCAACATTAGGAGTTTGTGACTGCTGCTGCACAGATAAGGTCTGCAACCTCCAGAGACAGACCCTGCAGCTACTGAGGCAAGGCAGGAACAGGATCCATGAAGTAAAAAACAAAACAAAAAAACACACCAGACTTTTCCTTTTTTTTGTGGTTGGTGATACTTCCCCATACCTAGCGTGACATTATCAAGCAAGCAGCAAAAGGGAAGGGAAGCCCTGCATCTAGGGAAGGGGGAGATGACGACTCCTGACCGATCTGCTGGTCCCTCACCACCCTAGATAGGTTCTGCACCTATGCGCTGAGCCGGATACCTGACGCTACGTATCTCTAGTGCTCGACCCTAAATAGGGAACGGGTGGGATAAGCTCTTAGTCAACCCCACTAAACGCTAAAGAAAGACCCAAGGAGGAAACGGGAAAAAGAAAGCAATGACTACTTATCCACTAACTCAGGCAGGAGTTCAACAAAGCTTCAGCAACGATACTACAGATGAAAGCAAGCCACCTGTTAGTATTCAGTTCATTCTAGCTCTGGATGCAATCAACAGCACCAGTCCAGGCAAGAAGGGAGTATTTAAGCACCAAGAGAATACTGATGATCAGCAGCTGAGTGGAAGGCGAGCTCCTGCTTGGTCCAATAGGGGAGAGATGAAAATCCAGCAGGAAAGCTACCTATCAAAATGAATACCAACAGCAGGAACAACAAAGACCGGGAGCATTTTGCACTGCCAAATGCTGTAACCTTTTATTGCCAGAAACCACAAGACTGTATTTCACCTGTGATACTTACCCATCTTTTTCAGATAGAATCTTAATATCTCCAGTGAGGGTGCTACAAGGGTAGTGGAAGTCTACCCAAATGTAGAAGAAACTATCCACAGTACTCCACGAGCTGCAATCAGAAACTGCCCCCAAACATGACATTCTGAACGGGTTTGCGGGATTTCTCCTCCATGTAGCCCATACTGCAACTGACTGCCTCGACTAATCTATCCATGTCCAACAAGAAAGCAATAGCACCCCCCATATCACTATCCGAAGATAACGTGGAACTGCTGAAGCCGAAAGACACAGTCACCCTCTGATCTGACTGATTTACCTGACTGAGAAGAAATTGTAGTTTTCCTTACCCTTTTAACACCTGTCTTCTCCACCCTGAGACAGGGATTTAATAGAGTTCTTGACCATCGCTCTGATCTTCGATCTCAACTCAGAGGCAAAGTTAGGGAATTTCTCACACAGGGTGTGTTCAATAAAGGATTAACAGTCTCTTTGGCCAGGAATTGGGCAATTATTCTTTACTGAGAGTACACACCTGTTCCTAGTTTTAGCAAAGCATTTACTGGATTTTCCCTGACAAATATATATGGGTGGCTCAGTGGCTACCACTACAGTCTTGCAGCGCTGGAGTCCTGGGTTCAAATGCCACCAAGGATAATATCTGCAAGGAGTTTGTATGGTCTCCCTGTGTTTGTAGGGGGTTTCCTCACACACGCAAAAGACATACAGATAGGGAATTTAGATTGTGAGCCCCAATGGGATGATTGGGGTTGCTGATGTATGTAAAGCACTGCGGAATATGTTAGCGCTATATAAAAATAATTATTATAAGTCCTCTTTCACAAAGAGGACTTTCACAAAGATCACTTACCACAAAAGATTTCATCAAGGGTACTGGGTTAGGAAGAAAAATCAAGTCACCCAACAGTTCTCCTATTGAAGCTGTGGATTTTTTTTTCAGGATCCACCTAACTAGAGTCATGGCTCTGCTGGCTGGCTGGCACCACTGACACTCCGAACAGATCGTTTACCACTGCTGTTAACGAATCTCCTGTTCCTGCAGAAAATTCCGTTACTGAATGGGCTGCTATTCCACACTCTCCATGTTGCTGGAGCAACACCATTTCACTAGCGGTCAGACTGCACTTTAAAAAGTGTGGGACCTACCAGATACAGACCTTTCTTCCATTCATGTCTCCTCCGATCCTAACCAGGAAGTGTAACACTACTTACAGGTCAAGTGGCACCGATGCACTCTTCATCAGAGCAGCCCATAATGCATGCATAGACCAGGAACTATGGCTTCTGGACACCGATCAGAATGGCGCTGACGCCGATATACTCACGCCTGTAAAAGCAGTACTTCCAGGACCCCTTGATCCAGTCGAAGCAGGGATAGTACCGCTGTCTACATTGATGAGTGGGCCAAGCATGAATCCTCTTGTACTGAATCTTTAGCAGTTCCCCATCATGCTCAGGAAATCAACTGATGTGTGGAAGAGGTACTACCCTTTTAGTCAGCAGGTTTACTGTTTATGAAGGGTGAATCCCCTCTCTCCATAGTGCTGTCATGGTTGACTGAAAAAATAAAAATGTTACTGTGTATTGGCAGTTTCCAACCATGCAGAGCTATTCCAGTGCTTGTTCAGCCCATACAACCGCTCCTGGCCAAAGGAAAAGGCACAATGCACCTATTATTGAGTATACAGACAAAACATTAGAAGCTCAAAGCTGTTTTTGTGTGAGGTCACATTTCCCCACCAGTTATAAGAGTGAGGGTTTCTAACACATCACAAGTCCTGTGAGCTCATTATAGATCAATTCAATGACAAGCTCAGTGGCCACTGGAGATCCTACATCTTGCCTTGATTTATGAGGAGCTCAAAAAGGGCTAGAAACTCAGCCGAAACACTTCTGATAAAACAGGCAAGGAAATGTGTTACCTGAAAAAGTAACAGTTGTGAACCCCTGCTGTTTGTATACTCTCTTATCAGGAACATACTACCTCTGTAGCTAGGAACTTTTCTGCAAGGACACCGCAAAAAAGACAGTACATATGTAAGATTCCCAGCACAGGAATATTTTTCTTTAACACATCCAATTGTGGAAATTGTTCCACGATCCATTGATTAAAATGCATTTTGATTTTTTGGGGAAAGATCAATAATCACTCTAGATATGTTAACATTGAATAGAGGTGAATAGCACCGCTCCCTAAAATGTGTAGCGGCTTTGACAGAGCTTTCACATCAGGTCCTATTTGATAAGTAATCAATATTATATGACTGAACATCCCCACTAATCTCTGTTATTTACATATTTCTCATAAGCAGCTGCATTAGTCAACAAACTTTCTTATTTGAGATACAAGCATCATGGAGGCAATTTAGAAATATATATATATATATATATATATATATATATATATATATATATGTATATGTGTATATATATATATATATATATATATATATAGTATATGTATGTATATATATATAATAACACACACACACACGTACTGTGTGCAGAATTGTTAGGCAAGTTGTATTTTAGAGCACTTTTTTTTTATTATTTATCAACAACTATGTTCTCAATCAACCCAAAGAATTCATAAATATCAAAACTTACATTTTTGGAAGTTGGAGTGGGTTTTTTTTTAGATTTGGCTATCTTAGGAGGATGTCTGTGCAGGTAACTATTACTGTGCAGAATTATTAGGCAACTTAATAACAAATATATTCCCATCTCACTTGTTAATTTTCACCAGGTAAACCAATATAACAATGACATGCAAAAACAAAACCCCAAAACATTAGTGACCAATATAGCCACCTTTCTTTATGATGACACTGAACAGCCTACCATCCATAGATTGTCAGTTGCTTGATCTGTTTACGATCAACATTGCATGCAGCAGCCACCACAGCCTCCCAGACACTGTTCCGAGAGGTGTACTGTTTTCCCTCCCTGTAGATCTCACATTTTATGAAGGACCACAGGTTCTCTATGGAGTTACTATGAGGTGAACAAGGGGGCCATGTCATTATTTTTTCATCTTTTAGACCATTACTGGCCAGCCATGCTCTGGAGTAGTTGGATGCATGTAATGGAGCATTGTCCTGCATGAAAATCATGTTTTTCTTGAACGATACTGACTTCTTCCTGTATCACTGCTTGAAGAAGTTGTCTTCCAGAAACTGGCAGGTCTGGGAGTTGAGCTTCACTCCATCCTCGACCCAAAAGGTCCCACAAGTTCATCTTTGATGATACCAGCCCATTCCAGTACCCCACCTCCACCTTGCTGGCATCTGAGTTGGAGTGGAGCTCTCTGCCCTTTATTGATCCAGTTTCTGGCCCATCAAGAGTCACTCATTTCATCAGTCCATAAAACCTTTGAAAAAATCAGTCTAAGGCTGTGTGCGCACGTTGCTTTTTTTCATGAGTTTTCGCAGCATTTTGAGCTGCAGGGTCATGGACCAGTAGTCCCCTCTCGACCTTCTCCGATTTTGCTGAAAATTTATGAGGATGTACATGTATGTTTGAAAAGAGGTTCTGTAAATTTTTAGGGCTAGATCTCAAAAAATTGGGCACTGTTGACCTTTCACTGGAGGTCCCACCAAGCCTGCGGCTTCAGCTAAGAGGATTTTGCAAACTTTGGCACATAGCCAGTATAGAACTCTAATGGCTATGATGCTGAAATTTGGCAAACTAGCTCAACTTTTGCTGCTAAACACGATAAAATTATTACCAGCTATGACAAAACAATATTTCGGCCGCAATTTTGTGTCAAAGTAGCTTGTAAAACTCGTCGCATAAAATTTATGCCTAACTTTGCCCATATATCTCAAGACCAAAAACCAATAGTAACTGGTGCTTTGCCCTGTACACCAAACATCTATATGACTTTGCATTGCTGCAATATCACGGTCAAAGCATATGTATTTGTGGAAATATTCACACCCACATATGATGAAAAACTTTAAAAAAAAACAAAACGAATTTTACCTATTTTTTAGGTCAAATTTCTCAAAAAGGGTACCCCTAAAATATATTAATTCTGATATCATTATAAAGAGCACATTTTTCTCTACAAGGATCATTGTTTTATTTTTTTGGAGTCTCTCAGTTTAAGAAAAGAAAAATGCCACTGAACATGGTGTTATTTATGCGCGTAATGCATTGATTTTGTTTGATTTTCAGATTCTTATCACATGTTACAGAGTTGTATTGTTGCTAGCAATGTCTATTATCAAAAACCTATAAACCTTTTTATTTATGAAAGTTATTGACTATTGTTACATTTTAATGCATATATTTATTTTTTAGCGATTGAGAATTAAATTGATGAAGAATCGTCCCAGTGCTCTATCGGCCTTGCGAACAATTCGAAGTGCCACCTTAAGACATTCACCCATAGCAAGGATGAGTTGACATTGTTTACCAGCTTTGGATTGGATGAACAGAAATTGCTGCGTCGACGAGTGGGACTAAATTTTGACGAACATTCACAAATCTGTTTACACCATGAAGCTTCATTCTTGACCAAATATGAGCATTTGCAAAAATCGTGTTGCAATCCTTTTGGGAAGAAAGGTCATAACACCAAAAAGAATTTGCGAACTATCAATTTGTTAGCCTTGTCCTTGTTGTTTGACATACAATTGCTGGAACAAGAGAAAATCACCAGTTTGTGTCAATTGATGACAAAAAGATTTGCATTTCAAGGGTGTCAAATGAGCCACCATCATCTTTCATTGCCCATGTAGATAGATCAGAAATGCATTTTGTGCCAATTGCAAACCTCCAGCCAGGGCAATACATTGCCTGAATTTACGATAGGAACTGGTGGACTGGAAATATTTCTGAAATTTCAGTCGACGACCATGATGCATTAATAAATTTTATGCCTCCTCATGGACCAGCTAGCTTCTTTCACTGACCTGTGAGAAATGATACATGCTGGATTCCCGAGCAGTCAATCATTGCAATAATTCCAGCACCAGCTGCAACAGCAATGGGCCGAGAATACAGCTTCTCTGAACCGATTATGTTGCAAATTCAGCAACAATTCCAGACCACTTAGACCAGGGGTCTCAAACTCGCGGCCCCTCAGGGTAGTTCGTGCGGCCCCCAGGCCCGTGCCCCTGTTCACTATCGCGGCCGGTGCAGGGGCCGCAGCCACTGTCTGCGCTTTATGTCAGATGAATGTTTTGCAGGCGCTGCGCTCTCGCGCCGGCAATACAATCATCTCACATAAATCACTGACAGTGACACTGCACCTGCCGCGATAGGGAACAGGGGCACAGGCCTGGGGGCCGCACGACGCAGAGATGAGGCAGCCGAGGGAACGCGGGACAGGTGAGAAGAATGGTGTGTTTTGTGTGTGTGTGATGGACGTTAACCCCTTAGCGACCTATGACGTACTGGGTACGTCATGGCTCCCTGGTACTTAAAGACCCATGACATACCCAGTACGTCATGGTAAAATCGCAGCCCCGGTGACTGCGATCGCTTTGCCAAATACCTTAGATTCGGGGAGGAGGGGACCTCAGGAGGGGTGGTGTCTCCTCCCCTGACCTACGGAGGCTGTGATTGGCTGACGAACACCGCTCAGCCAATCACAGCCACTAATGTTTCAGCCATTGAAAATCGCTGAAACATTGAAATCCAGCCAAGATCAGTGCAGCTGTAACCCTGATCATTGGCTGGAGCTGGGTGACCTTAGTTTCACCCGCCCCCAACTCTGATTGGAGAGACCGGCCTTGTGACCGATCTCTCCAATCACTGTGGATCTGGGGCCGGAGACCGCCCTCTCAACTTCACTGCGGCGTCTGTTGAAGGTGAGGGGAGTTGCTGATCCATTACTACAGGATGGGGACACAGTGCGCACATTACTATGGGATGGGGATAAGGCTGGGGACATTACTATAGGATTGGGACATTACAAGGATGGGCACAATACTATTGGATGGGGATATTATTACTATAGTATGGGGACATTACTATAGGATAGGGACTAGGATGGGCACATTACTATAGAATGGGGACAATGTGGGCACATTCCTATAGGATGGGGACAGTACTACAAGGTGACAAGGATGGGAAACATTACTATAGAATAGGGATAATGCTGGGGACATTACTAAAGGATGGGCACATCACTATAGAATGGGGGCAGTACTATAGGATGGGGACAAGGATGGTGACCATTACTATAAGATGGGGGACAAGGATGGACACATTACTATAGATTGGGGACATTACTATAGGATGGGGACAAGGATAAACACATTACTACAAGATGGGGACAAGGATGGGGAACATTACTTTAGGATGGGGACAAGAATGAGCACATTACTGTGGGATGGGGCACAATGCTACAAGGGGACTAGGATGGGCACATTACAACAAGATTGGGAACATTACTAAAAGATGTTGGTCAAAAATTCTATATAGTGCTAATTGTAAGACTATTCGTTACAAGAAAGGAATAAAATGTAAAAAAAGATTAAATATAAAATTTATTTTTATTTTTTAACAAAGAATGTGCACGTTTGCAATAACAAACAAGTGAATGTTCAAAATCAGTGATCCAAAAAGGTGTGTAAAAAAAAAAAAAAAAGGTATATATAAAAATATTATATATGGTACCAATAAAAATGTCACTTTTTTGCAAAGAATGCGGCCCCCCCCCAAATAATTTTTTTTCCTCTCTGTGGCCCATACACCCAGCCGAGTTTGAGACCCCTGACTTAGACTGAACATTATGGCTTGGGAACCAACAAAAGATACCCAATATTAGGGTATGTGCGCACGTTGCTTTTTACCTGCTTTTTACCTGCTTTTTTGCTGCTTTTTCTTCTGCGCTGTTTAATGCCAAAATGGATGTGTTCTTCTATTCAAGCAAAGTCTATGGGAATTTGGGTTTCTTGTTCACACTATGTTGTTCAAAATGCTGCCTTTTTGTGGCAGAACTTTGATCAAAAACTCAGCTTTGCAGTGCAAAACCCAAATGGCAAAAACAATTGACATGTTGCTTCTTTGAAAAGCTGAGTTTTTGACCAAAGTTCTGCCACAAAAAGGCAGCATTTTGAACAACATAGTGTGAACAAGAAACCCAAATTCCCATAGACTTTGCTTGAATAGAAGAACACATCCATTTTGGCATTAAACAGCGCAGAAGAAAAAGCAGCAAAAAAGCAGGTAAAAAGCAGGTAAAAAGCAACGTGCGCACATACCCTTAGACTTGGGATCCATTCCTAGACAAAGACACCCACCCTCAGGCTTCGGAACCTGCGATAAAGAAACCGCCCGCGGCTGGCCTTGCACAGCTATCGGCCATGGCTCCTAGGCGATGGGACTGCCAATTCTCGAAAGACAGCATTATTACAATTCTTAATAGGATTATAATACCAATTCTTATTATTTATCGTGGTTAGCAGCAAAAGTTGAGCTAGTATGCCAAGTTTCAGCATCATAGCCATTAGAGTTCTATACTGGCTATGTGCCAAAGTTTGCAAAATCCTCTTAGCTGAAGCCGCAGGCTTGGTGGAACCTCCAGTGAAAGGTCAACAGTGCCCAATGTATTTGAGATCTGGCCCTAAAAAAAATTTACAGAACCTCTTTTCAAACATACATGTACATCCTTAAAATTGTCAACAAAATTGGAGGTCGAGTGGGGACGATTTGTAAAACTGGTCCACTTGATGTGGAATGACCCTGCAGCGTTTTAATGCAGAATTGCATGCGTTTTGATTTCCAGGCAAAGTCTATGGAAATTTGAGCTTTCTTGTGCGCACAATGCTATTAAAAACTATGTTTGAGTTGCGTAAAAATCCCTGCGTTTGAAGAAGCAACATGTCAATTGTTTTTGCCATTTTGGCAGCGTTTTGCTAACATTGGAGTCAATGAGAAACATCAAAACGCAGATTTACCAAGAAATAATGCGTTTCACTTGCTTTTTACTAGCGATCTACATGCATTTTTGACAAAAAAAAAACAAACAGTTTTTGCATGGAAGTGACCTCAAGAACATCTCTAATTACATGACATCCTTTGGCAAATAAATTGAGACATGCCTAGAAGTTGTTGCCATTTCCAAACAAGCCTTTTGTAATCTTGCTCACACCTGCAGCTAAAAAAATGGCATGGTACAAAAGTCTCAAGATAGAGGTACCAGAATTTATAAGCCTGGTAAAGTAATTTTTAATATTTTCTTTAAAAATTGTATGTTTGAGATTTTGTTTTAAAAATATAGGTGAATTTTTTTTTGATGGTTACATTTGGTTTTGTGTGATATAAAGTTAAAATAAATTTAATTTTTTTTTTAAATTTTGCACATAATATTAAACTATCACTATATCATGGCAAAACATATTGCATGTTAAAAAAAAACAAAATCCGACAATTGATTTAATTTACTGGGTGTGCTACTGAACCCTTAGCGGTTCACACTATAATCTTAAAAACACTTATTGGTTCTTTTTGTAATTAAATGTGAGAAATATATCTAAACATGATATAGATATATATATTTTTTTTTATTAAAAAAAAATTAGTTTCATGATCAAAAAAAAAAAAAAAAAAAAGTACTAAACTTAAATTTTATTTAAAAAAAAACCCAAGATGCAAAAATATATCTTAAACAAGTTTTAAAAAAATAATACATGAAATTATCCATTATAGGTGAAATCAATGCAATGTCTTTGGGATTCAACATCTCCGGATTATTTGCAGATAATAAAACAATCAGACTGCTGGCTCATAATCTGTAAAGAATTATACCCACAATGGAATGAGGCCGACCATGTAAATGCAAAATCAGATTGGTAATGGTTTGTTATTTTTTAAAATTCATTTTTTGGTTAATTTAACAAGTTTAGTATTTTTATTTTAAAATTACAAAATGTTTTTTTTTTTAAATTTTCATAGAAAAAGATGTTAGAAAAAGATGGCGTTTGATCAGGGATCGCTTTAACAAATTGCGCATTGAAGCTACAAGGAGTGGTTGGTCACCTGTGAAACCAAATTTCATTTACTATGAGGATCTGTAATTCTTGTGTTCAGGTCGAATTTTGCGTCCGTAAGTTAATTTTTTTTTTTAAAAAATTATGACATGTATTTAATCAAAGTATTCCTTTTCTTAAACACAACTACAAAATGAACATTCCAATTCAAACAAATTTTACTACATAAAAACAAAAAAAGGATGGATACATTTCTGCGCCTCAAGAAAATATCAAACAACCAGATAATAATCCTGAACAAATCTGAGGAAAAAGAAGAACCTACCAACCGAGAAACACAGCTGTCAGAGGAACTAGAAGGGCAAAATTTACCGAGCAACAGTGGAACAACAGTGGCAGCAACTTCAACCCTTGCCCCAAAAACATATTCATATCAAAAACCAAGAAAAAGAATACATCAAACCAAAAACAACCAAACCATGATCATTTAATAAACCAAACTCTAGTAGAAATATTCAAATCGGTCACTCATGATGACCAGTACGATAATTTTGCAATGAGACTGGGTTGCAGAACTAGAAATCTAGATAATTAAAAAAAATCTGCATGCATGACAGCAATGTGTGGCTTGTTAGCCTGTTTTGAGGAGGAGGGGGAGAAATAGTTAACATAATTGAAAAAAGTTTCGCTAACACTAAAAAACAACAACGAATACAGTCACAACCAACAATGTCACAATTACAAGAATTGGGCCATACGAAGAATACCAAACTACATATGGTCAGCAAACAAACCATATTATCCGAACCAAAACATCCATGATTATTGACACAAACCTAATGAAAATTATCCACAAAATATTAATGTTCAATCAAGACAAAATTAACAAATGGGTGGATATTACACACAAGAGCTTTTTTCAAATCAATGATGTGTGTATTAGGAACTACACGTATTTAAATATTTTTTTTTAAAAAAAAATAATAATTTGATGTTTAAAATAACATGTATGTTTAAATATAGTTGTAAGCTATATTGGGTTTTTTTGTAATTTTTTTCAAAACAAATATAAATCCAAAAATATAACAAAACATGTTATATAAAAAAAAGTTTGCCTTACATATATTTCTATATATTAGAAAAATAATGTTCTAGCATTTTTAGAACAATGTAATATATCATAATTTCAATTTATGAATGCAATTAAATGAAATTTGTGTTGCAAAAAAAAAAACCCATTCTGGAAATATATTTACATTATTATGTTTCAATATTCAAAATATTACAGGTTAGGTAGTGGAGCAACACCGTAACTTGTGTATTGCCATGGTATGGCACCTTCCATACTCAAAGTAATCTGTATATGTATCTCTCACAAACATTCCTGAATTATTGGGACTACCTGCAACTGATAACACAGGCATGAAACTTTGAGCCCGATTTTCCTCTGATACTTCTGAGCTATATTGGCGTAGAAAATTATGCAACTCACAACATCCTTAAATTACAGCATCAACGGTATTAACATTAAGTTGAATTTGTGTGTGGAATATTCGCCACTGGTTGCTCATTATACCAAAAGTACATTCGACATATCTATGAGCTCTACTCAGCCTGTAGTTGAAGATGCGTCGTCTGCCATCTAAACCCCTGCGTGGGTAAGGCCTCATCAGATTAGAAAGTAGTGGCAATGCTTCATCTGAAACCATTACATATGGGACTGGATTTGTGGTTCCAGGTAATGCTTTAGGTGGTGGGATTGTTTGTGAGTTTTGTATAACATGGAAGCCTATTTGTGAATTTCATAAAACTCGAGAGTCACCAGTACTCCCAGAGGCCCCTACATCAATGGCGATGAAATTGTATTTCACATCAGCCACAGCCATCAAAACAACCGAGAAATATTTTTTAGAATTAAAAAAAAAATCTAGATCCATAACGTGGGGGCTGTAGTATTCTGACTTGTTTGCCATCTACAGCCCCAATGCAATTTGGGAAATTGGCAACAGTATCAAAACCAGATGCCACCTTCAGCCATATTTCCTCTGTTGGGGGTGGCATAACAATTGGCTATAATTTTAACCAAATCACTTCACATGTCTTACGGATGATTTCCAATATAGTCGATTTCCCCACCCTAAATTGTAGATGGAGATGTGAAGCTTTCACCTGTTGCTAGAAACCTGAAAATTGTTATTTAAAGTAAAATATTTTTCAAACCGTGTTGTATGTCATGTATTACATTAACTTTACGTAGTTATATTAAAAAATAAGCAAACAACCAAATACAGTTCTTAAAGGGGTGGTTCACCCATATTTTTTATTGTCTAGATCGATATTATATTGAGAAACAATGTTTCTCTCAAATACCTTGTGTTGTCAATAGTGCCTGTGAGGGGCGCTATTGCAGACCGCTGCTCCCCGTCCAGTGACGTACCCATCCAATGCTGCCTCGTCACATCCGTGCAGCCGGCTGCATTCTGAGCCCATCTGCTCCATTCTGAGCCCATCTGCTCCCTGCTCCTCCTCCCTCCTAGCACGTCTCTTGCTTGCAGCGTTCTGCGAGGAGGGAGGGGGGAGCAGGAGACACGCCGTGCTAGGAGGGAGGAGGGAGAAAATGGGCTGTGACAGCAGTGAAACACTGCTCACAGCTCAGAGTTTGGAAGACTAGCCGGCTGCACGGATGTGACGAGGCAGCATTGGACGGGTACGTCACTAGACGGGGAGCAGCGGTCTGCAATAGCGCCTCTCACAGGCACTATTGACAACACAAGGTATTTGAGAGAAACATTGTTTCTCAATATAATATCGATCTAGACAATAAAAAATATGGGTGAACCACCCCTTTAACATATGACATTAAAATAATTTTTGGCTACATAATTTCCTTTAAAAATTATCTTAACGTGAGGAGCAGTCTCTCTTCAGCAGAAATAGCTTGTTGTATAAGGGTGTCTATAAGTTATGTCTCCACATACAATGGATAAGAGATGATCAAATGCCATAATGAGTAATAGTCAGAAAGAAATAAATTTATCCTCATACCTGTTTTATATTTCTTATAATTTCCTTTTTTAATTTTTTATATTTTTAATAGTTTAAGTTTTTTAAGATGATACATTGTAATAACATTCTATATTGATGGCAAATTTATGTTTTTTGATGTAAGGTTCTATTTCGTTTAGATTATAACTTAAAACCATTTAGAAACCCAGAATTTTAAAAATTATAAATTTTTAAATATGAAAAAAAAAAAAAAAAACACTTTCGCAAATCTTGGTATAACGTTGCGAAAAGTCCTTTGCTATCCAAGTCTATAAACAGTGGATGGGCCCACATTTTTGTGGCTTGTTGATACTTTGAAAAAGACAAATTAAAACACATTAATTTTTTAAGATTTGATATAAATGTAATTTGTTGCTCCAATTTTTTTTTTAATTCTTAAATTGTACCTGTTGTCTTTGTCATTGGTTTCATAACATCAAAATCAGTAGTAATCGATGTCTCTGCGTCCTTCTTAACCGTAATGTACCAATAGGAGAAGACATTTTAGCAAAATATGGACCTTAACTTAATCTCTTGATTTCTTGGTAGCAGGAAATGACATCAGTAGATGTCTGTCTATTTATATATTTTTTGTCCATTCTTACCTTCAGTTTGTCATTCGTTGAGAAACGCTACAACCAAAAAGCATAAAAAAAACACGTCAAAAGCAATGAAAACGCACCCAAAATGCAAAAAAGATGCATTTTTATTGCTTTTTTTGCAAATGACCAAAGTAGACATTGACAAATTCTGCCAGAGGATGCGTTTACAACTGCAACACACTGAACGCAACGTGCGCACATGGCCCAAGATATTTATTGGCCCAGTCTTGACGTTTTATCTTATGTTTCTTGTTCAAAGGTGGTCGTTTTTCAGCCTTCCTTACCTTGGCCATGTCCCTGAGTATGGCACACCTTGTGCTTTTTGATACTCCAGTAACGTTGCAGCTCTGAAATATGGCCAAACTGGTGGCAAATGGCATCTTCACGCTTGATTTTCCTCAATTCATGTGCAGTTATTTAGCACCTTTTTTGCCCAACACGCTTCTTGCAACCCTGTTGGCTATTTGCCATGAAACACTTGATTGTCCGGTGATCACGCTTCAAAAGTTTGGCAATTTCAAGACTGCTGCATCCCTCTGCAAGACATCTCACAATTTTGGACTTTCCAGAGCCTGTCAAATCTCTCTTCTGACCTATTTTGCCAAAGGAAAGGAAGCTGCCTAATAATAAAGCACACCTTTATATAGGGTGTTTTGTGTCATTACACCACACCCCTCCTCATTACAGAGATGCACATCACCTGATTTACTTAATTGGTAGTTGGCTCTCAAGACTATACAGCTTGGAGTAGGACAACATGTATAAAAAGTATCGTGATCAAAATACTCATTTGCCAAATAATTCTGCACTGTGTATATTATATATATAAAGAAACAAAAAAAACCAAAACAACATAGAATGAAATCATGTAGCAAAAATAAGACACAGTGAAGAACTTTATAAACTCAATGCACTTTAAATTTAATGCAAAGTAATTAAAAAGGATAAATATGCACTAAAACATGCACTAAAACATACACAGATACATTTTGGCGAGTAGGAAATTTCTAGAATGCACTAAAAATGCTTCCAAAAGGAGGTTGCACAATTGTAATGCTGTTACATCTGGCAATAGAGATTTAACACTGGAGAGATTAGAGATTATGTGCCGGGTTCTTGAGCAGCAAAACAAAAACAATTGTGTCCACTATGCAACTGCAAACAATCTAAAAAAAAAAAAAAAAACAAAACACTGAGGTGCATTGATTTCTAGAGTGCAGTAGAGGGGCACATTTTAGGATGCCAGCTGTTCATACAGCTTTGGGACATAATCATCCCACTCGGCCTGGAAGCAACTTCCTGCAACTGGGCTTCCTAGGCCATATTTTTGGCGAAATGAAAGGACCTTGAACGTTCCTCTGTGCTGTCCAGAGCGATTGGTCAGAACCTTCTCATTACAGTTTAGATGTTCTTTCTGTTCATAGACCAACCAGACATAACGATGAAGACCTAGAAAACAATGAGATAGCGGATATCCATTAAAGAGAGACATATTTCCAACAACAATCTTTTGTCTCATTCTAAATCTTTGCTGTCTGGAGTCATGCAGCACAGACAGATTTAATGAGAATCTAATCAAAAGGGGTTTGTTACCCCATCATAGAGCAGCACAACATAGGGGCTTCTGTCTACCCTATGCATATGGAAAAAAACACTTACAAATTAGTAGTGAGCGACAAAAGAGAACCGGATAACAGGAGTTCATTAACAGACTAATTTGACAGTCAGAGAACTAGCAAACCTATAGCAATTTCCTGTTGATAAAGTGTTTTAATAAAACTACAGCAAGCAGCCCAGTAAGGGACACATTGCTGGAATCGGTGTGCGTCTGTACATCATGCTGCTAACATATTATACAGCAAAAACCTGGTGACAGTTTCTTAAAACGTAATATCGGGCTGTCTAGAGAGCATAGAAACAAATCACATACAGTGGAACCTTGGTTAAAGAGAACAATCCGTTCTGGGACTGTGCTTGTTAACCAAGTTACTCATTCAGCAAAGCAAGATTTCCCATAGGAAATCATTGCAATGCAGACAATTCGTTCCACAACTTGTTAAATGTCCCATCCTGGTCCCCTATTGTGCCATTACACACACACACACACACAAACACATTATTCTCACTTTACCTTCCGTTCCATCGCCGGCCTCCTGGATCTTGCAGTTCGCCGGTACAAGATGTGTATCTGGTAACCATCGCGACGAGGGAGGAACTTCCGCTGCCAGAGCGCTGATGTCAAAGGCAGGAGCCACTTGCCTCTGATTGGTCAGCGCGCTGCCTTTGAGTAGCGGCTGACAGCGGAAGTTCCTCCATAGTCGCAATGGTTACCAGATACACATCCTGTAGCGGCGAACTACAAGAACCATGAGGCCGGCGATGGAACGGAAGGTAAGGTGAGGATAATATGTGTGTTTGTGCGGACTGCAAGAACGGGTTAGAGCGCGGTGGATGTACGGAACCGGAAGTGTGTGCGGTAGTTTGCTCGTACGGCAAAGCTTGCTTGTAAACTGAGTTACAAATTTACAGCAAATTTGCTCTTTAAAGCGAAATACTCGCTAACTGGGTTACTCGTTAAGCGAGGTTCCACTGTACTGTATACTAAAGGGTGATCAACGTTCACTTTTTTTCCTCTTCTAAATGCTGATCTAAAAAAGGATTTTTCCAGGCCAAGCATACCTTTCTGCAGTCGCTCTATGTAATTGCAGTCTGCAGTCAAGATTCACTCTATTGCCAGCTCACATGCTCATCCATTTTTGCATTTGCATATTGGTGGTCAAATGTCGACCACCAACTTCTGCTTTTTTCAATGATCCTTTAAGAGAAGCTTGTTGGCACGTAAACACAACTTTGCAAATCAAATACTTGGTCAGACAACGAACCTTCGAGCTGAAAAGAAGGGACTCTTGACAGTGTACACATTGACTGTAGATGGCCGAATCCTGACAGAGTGGCTGCAGATATTTATGCTCAGTTCAAGTAAACTCTTTTAATCTACCTTTATTGTCAATAGTGTCCCAACAAGAAGAGAACAGCAGAGGTCCTATAATATGCAGGACCATTTCTGACTTGTACTTTACACAGGAGAGAACACATATCAGTAGAGCTGTAATTGAAGCGGGTGAGCTGACTTAATTATACTATAAGCTAAGGCTGCCATCTTCTTTGTCAATCACTGCCCGAGACAGAAACGGTCTGGCTTAGCTACTGAAATGAGCCAGTCAGCCAGCCCCCTTCTCACAACACTGTTGATGTGCTAAAACAGGAAGCCTGGCCCTAAGTTCGACACAGGAGAGCAAACGGAACTGTCTTAGGCCCTCTTCATAAATCCGTGTCTCTCTTACGTGTGACATCCTTTTTCACACACACCAGAGACATGGGCACACGTAGACCCATTAAAATGAATGGGTTTGTGCACACTTGTGTGCGTTTTCCCATGGACCGTTTGGAGCATACAATGTGTTAGTGTGCCAATGTGTTAGTGTGCTCCATACGTAGACATGTCAGTTTTTCTCCGGCAGCACGGGTGTCACAAGGACTGCATGGATGTGATCTATGTGACATGAACCAGAGAAAACCATGTTTCTGTGAAATAAAATTAATTTTTATACTCTTGTCTCCAGACCTGTTGTCACTTGCTTCTGACCCGTGCTCATTATGCTCATCACATATTCAGTACACGGAGGAACGGAAGCAGCAGCGCTGGAGATATCAGCACCATGGACAGGCAAGTATAAAAATTCATGCTATGTTCTACGCGAATGTCACAAGGATAGCACACGCTGCGCACATACGCACCTCCACCATAGACCGTGCAAAACGTGTTTTGCACGGGCGTGTGAAAGAATCCTTAGAATGGAGAGAACGGTTGAGGGGCTGGACCCCACCAGTTCTTTCACATATTGCTTGACTAACAGATCCCTCCCAATTTGTGTAATCAAACCAATAGGAAGCCACTCCTTGACTCACTTTAATTCCTGGCCAATTATAAAACTAGGGCCCCAATTCATCATGGCATTATTAGTCTTAATGAGGGGGCATGGAAATGAAAAACAGATATTACTCGCCTAAATAACCTGCAATGCTCAAATGGTTCCTGTCGATATTGGTTTACTTTCCTGGTGAGGCGATATGCTTTACATCCACGTGACTGGCCTCAGCAGCGGGGACCACCGGCACTCAGCCTTGTATGCTGAAGAGCCATTTATATTTTTAAAGTAATTTTGGGATAAGACATTGTCATATCTAGGATTTCTAATTTTGTCACGACGAGATCCTCATCGGCAGGGACAACCTGGACTATGGAGGGCAGGGATTAATAACAGGAGCAGGTTTTTGTTTTGTTTGTTTTTTTAGTACATTTCCTGCAGCAAGTTAGATTATACTTTTATACCACATGCACACGTTGAGTATTTAGTGAGGTTTTTTTACCTCAGTATTTGTACGATAAAACCAGGAGCTAATTCTGATTTTAACTTCCAAATACGGAGTTAAACTCGTCACCAAATATTCAACGTGTGCATGTGGTCTCAGAAAAGGGGTTTTGTTCTTCTTTTGACCATCACATCATCCGGATTAAGCAAATAAGGAAAGAGATATTTCCCACTGCTGTCCTGAAGTTGCTATAAGGTGCAGACTTTCAAGAACATGGTTGTATTACCGGATCCCACCCAATAAAACATCTTCATTGGTCACATTATAGTGATGGCGCTTGTGTTCAGATCCGCACTGGGTAGAACCGGCGGATACAATTTACCTGAAGTATTTCACTGTGCCATAGGTGGGCACCAGCTACAATCACCTTCAGGAGACCCTTCCAGGGCACTATGGGTACACTCACCAGTTCCTTTCGGTGGACCGGCACCAACGTAGTCGGACAGGACACAGCCACTGTTGATGTCATTTCCTTTCATATTTACAAGGAGGAAGTGATGCCATTCCCTAAAACACATGAGCACAGTCCATCACTTCATCTGGATAATTCAGTGGGGCATATGGCACCAGCTGCTGAGTAAAGAAAAGTCAGGGATTGCTGGCGACATGCAATATGGAGCATCTGGAGATACCAGGAACAGAGGTAGTGACGTAGCTGGGAAACAGGTAGCGTTTCAAGTCATAGAAAATTATAAAATGCTTGTTTTACACAGATGGGAACTTTAAGGCTATGTTCACACCTGCTTTCTTGTCAGTAAAGTTGCTGCTTATAAAAATCAGGTTTTACATCTTCTCATTGCTTTCTAGGGGTGAAAAGAACACTGCAGTTTTCCAATAAAGCCACTCCTCGTTAGTATAGTGGAGAGTATCCCCGCCTGTCCCGCGGGAGACCGGGGTTCGAATCCCTGACGGGAGGATCATGTACGTTTTCCAATAAAGTCCGGAAAAAAAAAAAAAAAAGTGCGCATTTCAAAGCTTTTACTGGTAGTGTACAAAGCAGCTTTCAATTTGCATTACAAAAAACGCAGCGTGTGAACATTGCTTGATTTTTTTTGTATCAGACAACCCATTTGGATCTGAAGGCAATGCTGTAGTATTGGGCGCCTGCCAGAGAGACTACAGCCCCGTGAGGGAATAGATCTAACCTGAATTTTGGGTTTTTCCGGCTTGGTGCATCTGGGTCTGTAAGCACAAGTGTATACAGCTTGTCGGCATCCATTCCCTCCCATGAAATGTTGGTTGGACGGTTCTGGACCTATTTCACAAGTTAAAAAATAATAATTCTCATTAGTACACTGAATCGCTAGAATATAGACAATGGAGACTTCTTCTGGACACAAAGAATGAGAGGTTAAAGGCCCCGAAGACCTCAATAACTGGTTATTACAGGCATATTTAACCTCAATTATATAATATGATAGCATGATTAATGTGAATACTGGTAAGAAAGGGAGGAGTGCAAGGATTGCTGTACTACGTTTTTTCCCCTTTTGCAGCAATTTGGAGAAAAACATGTGAATACTCCCTTAAATGCAGGCGTTAAGCAGTTCTTGCACCAGATTTCAGAATACAAGCTGCATACATTAATGAATAGCTCTTACCGACCTCATGAGACTTGTATACTTACTTTGAAAATCCATATCTAATCCAGCTCTAGCTGAACTCAAAATCATTATCTTAATATCAGGACCTAGATTGTGAGCCCCAATGAGGACATTGTAGCCATTGTATGTAAAGTGCTGTGGAATTAACAGCACTCTATAAATGAATAAATATTAAAATACAGCCATCTGACAGATATTCAAAGTATGTATATCTATTTCCCCAGGTCAGTACAATCAATGTATAAAGTTTGCATTGTGGAATTTGGCAAGATCTACAGTCAGGAGGTAGATTTGACTATACCTGATCATGTTAAAGCAAAAAAAAAAAAAAAAACACAACTAAGTTCTCGGCTTATTTCCCCCCCCATTTTTTTGTCATTAATGTGAATATTTTATTGCTGCGGTTTTGTTGTTGAGACTCTCACTGTTAGTCATGTTTTCACATTAAAATTGAACGTAATCAGATTCAGGGCTCATTTGCATTTTGTTTTTTACATAGTACCAGTTAAAAGGACAAAAATCAATGGAGGTCAATCATTCCTGGGCCATGTTAGTTTTAAATCTTCATTGAAAAAAAAAAAAAAAGAAAAAAAAAAAACCCTACATGATTTTGTACAGCATTTTGCAGTTTCTTATCCCCCCTACCCCCACTCAAGAAGAAGGTGTAAGTACATTTCTGAAAAATATAATATATCTCAGAAAATGTAGGCCAGCGTCCAGCTCCAGCAATGAAGCTCACAAGTTTCTTCCCATCAGGTTTGGACCGCGAGCAAGGCGACAAGGCCGCCGAAACACGTAGTCCCATTTGTGCTGGTTTTCCGCCATTCACATTGGTTCCTGATCCTTGTGGGTCTTTTTTTAACCTTTGAAGATCAATAAAATGAAAATTTTACTCCAATCCTGGATTGCTGAGTCCTTGCTGGATAGAATATACATATATAATCTCAACACATGCAACAAAAAAATAAGAATTCTTGACCCTTTCAAAGCCGCTCCGCTAGCCTGATTCCTTCCTTTGTGTTCACAGTTCGGACAGTGACTATAGGCTCGTCCTCAGTCTGGGCAGCTTTGCCTCTGCAGCACTAGAGGAGCTGAATGGACCCAGTGCACCTGCCAGCTCCAGAGCTACACAGCTTGAAAGCACTCTACTTGCCTAAGAAACTGACCACCTCTGATAAATTGCAGGGTGGCCGGTTACCTAGGCAACAAGCAGGACACTAAAAATTCAGAAATCCCTACATGCTCAATAATGGAAATGACTTAAACATGAGGTAAACTGTGAAATTACTTGTCAAAAACACTGCTAGTCTACCCATTGAACACCCCCCCTCCCCCACTAAAAAAAAAAATAAAAAAAATCTTTTGCACATGTGTCTCCTTGTTTTAGAAGCACGTGCTATATTTTGTACTCCTTATTTCTATGGTTTACATAGCGGCCACATGTGATGAAATGGCGCTATACAGTCATAACCTGGAGCGGCCCTTGTCGATCACGGCTATAGGCGCAGTCCCCGAAATTTACCTCAACTTACTTACTGCAGGACCTTGCTGCAGGGAACTCTGATGACGCAGGTGCCCTGGTCTGCGAGGTGATCTGCACCTCAGTAACCCAGGGTCGTCATGGTGACGACCCAGGGTTACCATGGCAGCGATCGGGTCCCTGAGATTGCACTACAATGACCCAATCGCCAGGGAGAAGTAAGCAATTCCTCTCTCTGCCTCCTGAATGCTCTGATCACAGCATTTAGGGGGTTGAACGGCAGGGAACAGTGCAGACACCACTACTGGCAGTGCGAGCCGGGTCCCAGCTGTACGGCTATGTGCCCATGTGGCGTATTTGCGTGCAGTTACGCTGCATATTCCACTGCAGCGTAACTGCATGCGTCCTGAGCACAATCTATGAAGATTGTGCGTAATCCATGCCCATGTGGCGTATTAGAATGCAGCGCTGCGCTCTAAAAAGCAACATGTCACTTCTTTCATGTGCTCTGGATGCAGCCCCCGCTCTGTCTATGGGAGGGGCTGCATCCAGAGCGCATGAAATCGGCTTTTCAGTACGCAGTGTTTCTGCAGCGATGTGCTGTTCAAATCGCTGCAGAAATTTCTGCAGGGACAGTACGCAACGTGGGCACATAGCCTAAGATTAGTTGGTGACTTGGTGGCAATTGCGGGGGTACAGCACAGGAACCCCACAGTCGCCGACTAAATGCGCACAAAAAGGATGGAAAACAGCATGTGAAAAGAAGCGCCAATGCAAAAAAAAAAAAATGCACGTCTTTTCAGGGTTTTTCCCTGCCAAAACATACGATGTGCAGATTTTCTGCACATAAAAACACAACGTGGGCAAATAGCCTTAGATCTCACACTACATGGAGTCTTATCTGGTTACACACATCAGCAAAGAGCAACCAAGAACGATGGCGGCGAAGACCAAAGTACAGCTGGCACCGTCTACAGAGAGCTGCACAGTATCCAGAACATTCCCACAGGGCACAGTGCAGTATACAGCGTACACATTATACACACATAGTATATGCACACTGTATACACACACTATATGCAGCAGACATGCGCCTTGCACGCAGCAGTGAGGCCAGCACTGCTCATATCTCCCCTTCTCTGCTATATATACCGTCCACCCCAGTATTGGAAGGCGTGATCCCCGGCAGCGTGCCATCACAGTGGGAGTGGCGCCCACGCCTGGCTATACGGTCACTACCTGGGTGGGGGTCACCACTTGGCCCAGCTCCTCTATGACCAAAGGACCGTAGCTCACACTGAGCGGCTGCGCGGGCTTTTCGTCCACCTCGTCCAGGGCCACAGCCCCGCACCACTGAGACACGTCCACGGGCATTGTGCTCTCACACAAGTGTGCGCCACTCAACTCCTACTAACGGTACCGTTCTGAAAGCTCCGCCCCTACGTCAGGTTCAGCCAATAGATAAAGGGGCGGAGAATAGCGCTTCGATCCTATTAGCCGCTGGGGATCACCCGTGAGAAAGGGCCAATCAGCGGCCAGGCTGCATACACGGAGTGACAGCTGCAGCGCGGTGTATGGTCAGTGGCGGCAGACGCTGCAGAAGACGCTGTAGAGCCTGAATACTGGGCTGCGGCGGGGCAGGGACGAGGGCAGACGGCAGTGTGTGTCCGGGCTCTCCGCCTCAGATATTGCTGCCTGGAGAAGGCGCATGGGCCGTGTGTGGTGCAGTCCGTGCAATCCCGTGTTGTGCGGTGCAGTCCGTGTAATCCCGTGTTGTGCGGTGCAGTCCGTGCAATCCCGTGTTGTGCGGTGCAGTCCGTGTAATCCCGTGTTGTGCGGTGCAGTCCGTGTAATCCCGTGTTGTGAGGTGCAGTCCGTGTAATCCCGTGTTGTGAGGTGCAGTCCGTGTAATCCCGTGTTGTGCGGTGCAGTCCGTGTAATCCCGTGTTGTGCGGTGCAGTCCGTGTAATCCCGTGTTGTGCGGTGCAGTCCGTGTAATCCCGTGTTGTGAGGTGCAGTCCGTGTAATCCCGTGTTGTGCGGTGCAGTCCGTGTAATCCCGTGTTGTGCGGTGCAGTCCGTGTAATCCCGTGTTGTGCGGTGCAGTCCGTGTAATCCCGTGTTGTGCGGTGCAGTCCGTGTAATCCCGTGTTGTGCGGTGCAGTCCGTGTAATCCCGTGTTGTGCGGTGCAGTCCGTGTAATCCCGTGTTGTGCGGTGCAGTCCGTGTAATCCCGTGTTGTGCGGTGCAGTCCGTGTAATCCCGTGTTGTGCGGTGCAGTCCGTGTAATCCCGTGTTATGCGGTGCAGTCCGTGTAATCCCGTGTTGTGCGGTGCAGTCCGTGTAATCCCGTGTTGTGCGGTGCAGTCCGTGTAATCCCGTGTTGTGAGGTGCAGTCCGTGTAATCCCGTGTTGTGAGGTGCAGTCCGTATAGTCCCGTGTTGTGCGGTGCAGTCCGTGTAATCCCGTGTTGTGAGGTGCAGTCCGTGTAATCCCGTGTTGTGCGGTGCAGTCCGTGTAATCCCGTGTTGTGCGGTGCAGTCCGTATAGTCCCGTGTTGTGCGGTGCAGTCCGTGTAATCCCGTGTTGTGAGGTGCAGTCCGTGTAATCCCGTGTTGTGAGGTGCAGTCCGTGTAATCCCGTGTTGTGCGGTGCAGTCCGTGTAATCCCGTGTTGTGAGGTGCAGTCCGTGTAATCCCGTGTTGTGAGGTGCAGTCCGTGTAATCCCGTGTTGTGCGGTGCAGTCCGTGTAATCCCGTGTTGTGAGGTGCAGTCCGTGTAATCCCGTGTTGTGCGGTGCAGTCCGTGTAATCCCGTGTTGTGCGGTGCAGTCCGTGTAATCCCGTGTTGTGCGGTGCAGTCCGTGTAATCCCGTGTTGTGCGGTGCAGTCCGTGTAATCCCGTGTATGGCACCTCTGCAGCTCGTATATGAAACATACAGGGAAGACCAGTAATAAATGCAGCGCCGCTCGTGCCAGATTGCGCTCCCAACCAGGGCCGGCCTCAGCCCGAATGCCGGGTGCCCTGGGTAACGCTGCCCTTTGGTGCCACACGCCATGTTTTCCAGAGGATACATGCTTCAGGAGGCGACAGCACTTACTGCTAAAAATCTTGATTTCGGTCCTTCCTTTTATAGTGTTTTACATTTCCTAAAGGAGCACGGTGTTTTTTTCAGCAGCAGTAGTTTATGCAGAGGAGCAGGGGCATTGCCAGGGTCAAAAAGATCAGGGGAACAAGACATATTTTGATCCCCCCTCCCTGTAAGACCTTGTAAATACTACAGATAACACAGTGATACCTCTGAGTGGTGATAATGTAGTAGCTGTCACCTGCAGTCCTATGTAACACCACAGATATCAGTGATAATTCTGACTACAGATTATGTAGTAGATGTCACTTGCAGTCCCATGTAACACCACAGATAACGCAGTGAGACGTCTAAGTGCAGATAATGTAGATGTGACTTGCAGTCCTATGTAACACTACAAATAAAGTGATAACTCTGACTACAGATTATGTTGTAGATGTCACCTGTAGTCCTATGTAACAACACTACAGATCACACATTACCTGAGTGCAGATAATGTAGTAGCTGTCACCTGCAGTCCTATGTAACACCACAAATAACAGTGATAACTCCAAGTACAGAAAATGTAGTAGATATCACCTGCAGTCCTATGTAACACTACAGATAAGTGATAATTCTGAGTACAGATAATGTAGTAGATATCACCTGCAGTCCTATGTAACACCACAGATAGCACAGTGATACCTCTGACTACAGATAATGTAGTAGATATCACCTGCAGTCCTATGTAAAGGGCCATTTACATGCTTTGACATCGCTAACGATTTATCGTTGGGGTCACGGTGTGTGTGACGCACATCCGGCGTCGTTAGCGACATTGCAGGGTGTGACACGTACGAGCGACCTTCAATGATCACAAAAGTGGTAAATATCGTTGGTTTTGGAGAGGTCGTTCAAACACCAAAAATCGTTGTCTGGTGAGTAGCGATGTAGTTCGTCGTTCCTGCGGCAGCACAGATCGCTATGTGTGACACCGCAGGAACGAGGAACCTCACCTTACCTTTGTCCCACCGCCAATGAGGAAGGAGGTGGGCAGGATGTTTGGCTCGCTCATCTCCGCCCCTCCGCTTCTATTGGCCGGCTGCCGTGTGACGTCGCTATGAAGCCGAACGAACCGCCCCCTTAGGAGGCGGTTCGCCGGTCACAACGACGTCGCATGGCAGGTAAGTAGTGTGACGGGTGTGAGCGATATTGTGCGCCATGGGCAGTGATTTGCCCGTGTCGCACAACCGATGGGGGCGGGTACCCACGATAGCGATCTTGGTCACGATATCGCAGCGTGTAAAGCGGCCTTAAGTCTTTAAAGGGGTTGCTGGTCATATGATATACATGACCTATTGGTGAGGGTCTGAAATCCAGCACCCTGCCTATCAGCTGTTACCTGCTGTCTTATATTTGAGCTGGTCTACTGGACTTAGCTGACCGGTGAGGTTACTGTGTGCCGACCCCATCAGTCGGATATTGGTGACCTATCCTGAAGATAATTCATCAATATCATATGACCAAACAACCACTGGAAGGCTATGTACACACAATCAGTATTTGCACAGAAAAATGTGTTGCCAGCACTGATATATTAAAAAAGACACCAAAGTAAAAAAAACCCCTCAAGATCAATATACTTTATTAGTTTTCATTAAAAACATGCATAGCCAACTTCCATGCAACAATATACAAGACATGGACACACAAAAACACCAAATTAGTGTAAGTACCGGTGAGGATTAGATCCGTACTGGGAAGGAGAGGGTTTTTCTTAGGATAGAATACTATAGACATGTAGGAAGGGGCCTACATAAATACTCACTGGCTCTCCCTTCCTAACAGCGGAGAGTGTCTTACTTTTGTGGACCCCCCCCTGCTCCCGGTGGTTTAACCTACCTATCCCTACACCTACCTATTGAGGGTATCCATCTCCATATAAGCAGGTGCTAAAATTGTGATAAACAGGGGAACACATACACACCACAGACCAAAAACTTTGTGTTAAATAAACATGGTCCCCTTAGAAATGGTTACTATAGTCCTATAAAGAACTGGGATATTTATTTATTCTCAGTGCCTTCTATCGAGGCTTGAGACTGAATAGAAAATGCAACTATTATTTATATTAGTTTGTTAGGTAAGAGCCGAGAGGTCTACTTGGCTTATAAACTCCCTCCGCTCTCCCTGAAAAAATTCTTTGTAAAATACGTATTTTTTTTCCGTGCGTTTTTTTTCACCCAATCAAAGGATTCAAGTGCTGCTGAAAAAACTAAGCAACATGTTCATGAGATAGCAGAAATCGCATTCACTTTTTTGGCGCAGTAAAATGCTGCATTTTTTTCCCACAACAAAAATGTGCAGAAAATATACTGAAAATGCAACCGCTTAAGGAGCATTTTTAACCAAAGATGAGTATATTGTTTATAAGTGATGGTACAAACATTGTGTGTTATTAGGGTGGGAGGGGGGGGAGGGAGCACACTCATCACTAGTGTGGTACTTTATATTGATGGTCTATCCTTCAGATAGGTCACCAATATCAGGCGGGGAGACAGTTGTCACACCCTAACCAGTCAGCTGTTCTCAAATGAATAAGGGTGAATCCGCAGTACTCCGCATGGCCACTATACAGCTGATGGAACTTTGTAGTTCTGCTGTGCAACTGATTTCCGCCAGCACCGAGAACAGCTGATTGGCGGCAGTGCTGAGTGTCACATCCACACCAATCTGATATTTTTGACCTATCCTAAGGATATTCTATCAATATAAAGTGCAGGACAACTGCTTTAAAAGCTTAAAGAGGTTGAAGCTGGATGGATGGAATAAATGTGTCATGTGAGTTATGCTGCCCAAACTACAGGCAGTTAGCCATTGAATGCTTCATGGTTAACTAATGATTAGTTATGACCAAACCCATGGATATTCTTTCAGATTGGCCAAACAAGAACGAAGTAAAAAAAAAAAAATCGGGTTCAGCAGCCGAACTTGACCCTGGACAACGAACTCCATACTAGTCTATGGTGACAAGAAGTGCTGGGCTGTAAAATGGTCGTAGTAAGTGCTAAGGGGCTACAAATGGAAGTTAAATGGTAGTAAAAGCAGCACTCCTCCCATTTGGCACAGGCGTTTTTAATTAGCAGGAGACTGCAAGGAGGGGTTCTGCCTTTTTGCTCTCAGTTCACACACTGGGAGCTTGTGGAAGGTGAGTAGGCAGTTCCTTTTGCAAGGTGCTGTGTGACGGCCATTGCTGTAGTGGTTTTGTGTAAGTGGGGCTGTGGAGAATATAGCCATGGGGGCTAAGCCTCGCAGCATGGTGTTGTGTGGCACCAGGTCACCTGCCCTGCTGGTGCGCTATCGCTGCGGTGGTGGTTGGCACGCAGCGCTGCACCTTTAAGGCTTAAAAAAGTTAGGGACTCACTCAGGTTCACCGTGATGTGGCAGTTGGCTCTATACAGTCTGATCAGAATGTTAAACCAAGAACCTCATGTTCAGATAAATTGTTGCCTAGCGGCTTTAGATCAAGGCATGATTTTTGGATGTGTGGTTGTCTTTTTTTACAGTTATGCATCAAAGTAGATGGGATCCTATGCCGTGTTTTTTGTTTTTAATTTAAATAATTAAAAAGCCGCAGGGTCCCTTCTCATTTTGAATATCCAGTCATGGTAAAGCAGACAGGTGGGGGCTGGTATTGTTAGAATGGGAGAAGCCATGGATATTGGCCACCCCAGCCTAAAAATTCCAGCCCACAGCTGCCCAGAATTGGCACATCACATTAGATGTGCCAATCCTTGGTGCGGTGGCAATTGGGTTAATATAAGGGGTTAAATGACAGCTGTGATTTGTCAAAAAATCAGAGCTGCCATAAAACCCTGGATTAATAATGGGAGGCATCTATCAGACACCCCGATTATTAATCCTGTAAGCAGGGCTGTGGAGTCGGTAAGCCAAACCTTCGACTCCGACTCCGACTCCTCAAATTCTCTTGCTCCGACTCCGACTCCGGCTCCGACTCCGGCTCCGACTCCGACTCCTACATATATTGCTTAGTTAGGTGAAAAATTTATTGTAGTACATGAATATGTGTATGTGAACATCAGACATTTAATAATTTTTATGATACGATAATCAAGATATTTGGATAGAACATAAAATATATTTATTGGAATACAACTTTAGAACACAAAAAACTGTAATAAATTGTAAATATGTAATACACTATGTAATATACAGTAGATTACATATATATCTTGTGTGTGTATATACACTGTGTATATATATATATATATATATATATATATATATATATATATATATTACATATTTACAATTTATTAGTTTTTTGTGTTCTAAAGTTGTATTCCAATAAATATTTTATGTTCTATCCAAATATCTTGATTATTGTATCATAAAAACAATTAAATGTCTGATGTTCACATTGTACTACAATAAATTTTTCACTTAAATATAAGCATTATACTAAATGTTATTATTTAGTAAAATATTCAGCACATTCTGCATTGCACTCCTGTCCCCAATTTATTATATATTTTAGGAGTCGGAGTCGGTGCATTTTATACCGACTCCGACTCCACCAAAATGAGCTCCGACTCCACGACTCCGACTCCGACTCCACAGCCCTGCCTGTAAGTGAAAAGAAATAAAACACTGAGAAAAATCCTTTGAGATAAAATTTACACACACTTTCACCCCTTTATTAAAACCCAAAACACCCATGCAGATCTAACATAATCCATACAAAGTTCCACGACGATCCTCAGCACTGCTACATCCAGAGGCTACAGAGAGGGTAAACATGTCAGCTCTCTTTAGGAATCACTGGCAGCTGAGGGGGACTCTGCTGTGAGCAGGCAACATCACTCGGTTCACCGGAGGTCATACCCCAGTTCCCACAGTGTGAACTCAGGTGATCTGACTATTGGACTGTCAAACTAGTCCAGCATTTGGGTCACACTGAGGGCTCCCCTGCTGCTCTCATAGAAGGTGCCGTCGGACTGCTGGTCACATCACGTTGTGATCCTCGCGCAACTCTAGCCTAAGGGTACGCTCACACGAGCGTATAAATCAGACGAGTGTAATGAAATTCTCACATTGCATTCGGACCCAGGTTAGTCAATGAGGGAGAGCAGTTGGTCAGCTTTTTTCTCATCCAGATTCTGGATGTGAGAAAAGTCGCAACATGCTGCAATTGTATCTCAAAAACGTCCGAGACTTGCCAGTACAAGTCAATGGGTACGAGAAAAAAACGCCCGTCACATGGACCATCTGTGTGCTGTCCATTCCCCCCCCCCCCCCCCAAAAAAAGGAAATTACATCATGCAAACCTCCAAAAAAAAACTAAAAACCAATAAAAGAGAGAAAGTACAGCCTCCATGGACACCATCACCATGTCAAGACACATCAATGTGGAGCTGCTGCTTGTTCTGGTGCAGGCAAGGCCAGAATTATGGGACACCAGGCACCCTGGCTATGTGGACTGCGCTTGGTGTGATGCATAATGGCTGTATATCTGTCTCCAGTTATTCCCAACTTACAATGACAGCTCAATAGAGATCCAGCATAACATAAGTAAGTCAATCTGTTCATTATAGAAATATGAGATTTTTTTGGTGCATGCAATGATACATAATGTTTCCTTTAATTTTGTTTGGTTAATGTTTATACTATTCCTACATTTTACAGTGTCTGATGTCACTCGCTGCTGGCGTAGCTGCCGGATCAATACCGGTGAGAGAGACAGCGTCAATGTCTTAGTGGTTCTGGTGCTCCTAAGAAAAGGCGTTATATTTATTTTGACCGGCTCAATTTTCTGGCTCCTATTATGGATTTACGCCCCTAAGTTTCTTCTTTAAAAATGTAGTTAAAAAGTTTATTTCAAATATTGATTATGTATTATGTTACAGAACAGAAAGTAACCTCCAAGACTGGTCTGCCTCCGAATCAGAAGCAGCTGTGGAACCAGTGGAGGAGTCAGCAGAGGAGGGCTTTTCGGCAGCCTTTGCAACTCCTGAACCACCACCCGAAGCACACACATCACCGGATGGTCAGCAGGGAATTGAGGAGGAACAACAATGGAGCAGCAGTCCTACGCTGCCTTTTAGATCACTCCCCGGTAGCACTTCCAGTTTCTAGATGACCCTGCCGCAGGAGGGAACTCCCCATCATCAATACCAGGCGCGAGGTAGACACTGGTGTGTTACAGTATCTGGCTCGCACTGTTAATGATGATGGGGAGGAGGCATTTACACGCAGCATGGCCAACTATCTGCGACAAATGCCACAAGAAGTCAGGCTGCGTGCAAGGGCTGCAATGCAGATTGTTGTTGATGCATATACTGCTCCCAACAATCCGCAAATTGTTTTCAATGCACTTGAACAATGGCAGCAGTCTTCTAACAACCAGCTGTGGATGCCAGTAAATAATAACGTGGTGCTACAGCAACCCGCTCAAACACCAGCACCTTCACCACAACTACCTCTGCCACCACCACCTCTGCTACCACCACCCCAACAACAATATTTTCAGCAACCAAATTATGGCTCACATCCTATTCTAAGGAAACATGGAGACCACCTCTTTTATCAAACACATCAATGGCAACATTCTTGGCTTTCCGCTCCCCAGACACATGAGTCACAGTGTTCCATACCCTGTTCCCCGGCAGCCTCAGCCATCGGCAACATCCAGTCAACATCAGCTGAATTCATATACCCATGTACAACCACCTACTACATTCCAACAGCCACTTGCACCTCAAAATCCTGCCCAACTATCACGTTCACTAACAACCTATCAAAATCTGCAAATTTTTTTTGTAATTTGGTATGTTGATGTCTAAGTATTCATTCATATATTATTCTGTTGTCATTGTTAAAGTATATGGCTTATATATGATATAATAAGACATAATCATGTTTTAATGTAAAACTATGTTTAATTTACAAGCATAACAAAATGTAATTTATTTTAATATTTTTTAAACTATAAAAAAACAAAACAGATTGCACCACCACAAAATTAATAAAATAATGTACAATTTGATTATTAAATTAAAACCTTTGCTTATTTTGACATTGAAATTTAAAAAAAAATGAAGGCCTTGAAAGTAAGGAATCAGGCAAGGGAATAGCTCCCTCTGGTGAACAAAAAATAGTTGGTAAAAAGTTCACGAATACGTATGCCCGAAGGAGGCCGCACTGCTCGTGCACCTGGGATGTCTGGTTGTGTTTGGCCTTGTAAATCTTGTAACCATCAAAACCATCATCATGTTGCTCAAACATTTTGATGAAGTTATGTAAGATCACACTTGCCTTTATAATACTATTGACATTCCTCTCAATTGTAAAGGAGAGATCAACACCCTCCGTTTTGATATCAAAATACCAAAGGCACATTTCACAGCTCTTCGTGCTTGTGTTAATCTGTAGTTGAATATTCGTCGATGTTAATCAAGACCACGTTGTGGATATGGCCAGAGCACTTCTTGACTTGGTTGGAATGCCTCATCAGCAACAACCACAAAAGGTGCTGGGTGTGCTGTTGTACCTAGTAAGAGGCGTGGGGTGGGACACACAAATCCTTGTTTCGAAGCTGTCGACACATTATGGACAATTAAAGATTCTATAATCTCCAGTTCGTCCATAGGCCCCAATATCAACAACCACAAAAGGTGCAGGTGCTGTTGTACCCGGTAAGAGCTGTGGGGGTGGGACACAATCCTTGTTTCGAAGCCGTCAACCCATTATAGACGAATTGAAGATTCTAGTATCATCAGTTCATCCATAGGCCCCAGTATCAACAACCACAAACCGATATGTACTGTCAGCTAAGGCCAAAATGACAACCGAAAAATACTGTTTGTAGTTGTACTATTGGGTGCCCGAGTTTGGTGGCTTCTTGACGCGGATGGGTTTCCCATTAACTGCACCTATGCAATTGGGAAAATGACAGGTTTCCAAAAAACACTTGCAATCCGGTACCAATCTTCTTCACTAGGTTCAGGCATAACTAGGGGTTGCAGCTTGCTCCAGATGGCTTCACAAGTGGACCGAACAATGACAGATATGATATACTTGCCCAGTAGAAACTCAAGATGTAAGGCAGCATAGGGCACACCTGTTGATAGGAACCTAGTATTTTTATATAATAAAGAATAAAAAAACAAACAAAATATGAATTAAAACACAAGTGAATAATTTGAAATGTATAATCCAAGTCAAAAAGATAGCAAAGCCCAATTTAGAAGTAAAAAAAACCCAAAACATTAAAAATGACATATCTTAAAGTCACCAACAAACTCTGTTCAGCTGAAATACACCGTCGCATGTTAGTGTCTTGGAAGGTAATGAGTGGCCGAATCAAGTCCAACAACCTATCAAAGGTCGCAATAGACATATGGCAGTAGTCCATGAATTTTACTGGATGACAACGTAGCTCAGCATATAGCCTATGAAAATGGCCTCTTGTGTCCTGTTGACACAATAGCGGATGAACTTACATTCTACGCCGCCTCCGAGGAACAAGATCTTCAGGGTATGGTTCGCCAAACTGTCTAGACATTACCCAGCCCAATCTCCAGACCTTAACCCCATTGAAAACCTCTGGAATGTAATCAAGAGGAAGATGGATGAATAGTCACAAGCCATGAAACAAAGAAAACCTTCTGACATTTTTGCACCAGGAGTGACATAAGGTCACCCAAAATCAGTGTGAAAGACTGGTGGAAAGCAAGCCAGGACGCATGAAAGCAAACAAATCATGGTTATTCCACAAAATATTGATATCTGAACTCTTCCTGAGTTAAAATATTAGTATTGTTTCTAAATGATTATGAACTTGTTTTCTTTGCATTATTTGAGGTCTGAAAGCAATGTTTTTTTGACCATTTCTCATTTTCAGAAAATAAATACAAAATGTATTGCTTGGAGACATGATGTTAGTAGTTTATAGAATAAAAAACAATTTACATTTTTTTTTTAAATCAAAATTTATTGATATTATTAAGGTCAGTACATCAAGAAACAAATTTCCAAGTATTAATAAATGACTATTGAAAAGAAAATTAGAGTGTCACTACATCAATTTCAAAGAACAATGTCTAGGTCTAGTCGAGAAACTCAGGAACCAAATAATCACATGTGTAATAAAGAGATATCTTATAACACGAGGTCAGTTCTGCAAGGCAACCTAATAATAATAAAGAAAAGGCTTGGGTCCATCACATATATGACTAGAACATATTTACTTGAGGAAAGGAAGAGGTACAGGGAGAAAGATCAAGATTGAGAACAAGATTGAGAACAAAGCTGAGAAAAAGAAGTATAGAGGAATATAGAGAAGGAGGAGAGAATTAGAAAAGCAGAAAGGTAGAGTAGATCCTGCATGGGAAGCCCAAGCCCCACCCCGCCCCAAGATCCCGCGCCCGCCCAGCTGAGTCATCCTGTAATCCAGAGTCCAAATTCCAAAGAGCCCTAAACAGAATCCAAGGGGCCCAAACATACATTACTTCCTCCGGAGTATCTGTCGCCTGACCTACAGTGCCTACAAGTAGTATTCAACCCCCTGCAGATTTAGCAGGTTTGATAAGATGCAAATAAGTTAGAGCCTGCAAACTTCAAACAAGAGCAGGATTTATTAACAGATGCATAGATCTTACAAACCAACAAGTTATGTTGCTCAGTTAAATTTTAATACATTTTCAACATAAAAGTGTGGGTCAATTATTATTCAACCCCTAGGTTTAATATTTTGTGGAATAACCCTTGTTTGCAATTACAGCTAATAATCGTCTTTTATAAGACCTGATCAGGCCGGAACAGGTCTCTGGAGTTATCTTGGCCCATTCCTCCATGCAGATCTTCTCCAAGTTATCTAGGTTCTTTGGGTGTCTCATGTGGACTTTAATCTTGAGCTCCTTCCACAAGTTTTCAATTGGGTTAAGGTCAGGAGACTGACTAGGCCACTGCAACACCTTGATTTTTTCCCTCTTGAACCAGGCCTTGGTTTTCTTGGCTGTGTGCGTTGGGTCGTCTTGTTGGAAGATGAAATGATGACCCATCTTAAGATCCTTGATGGAGGAGCGGAGGTTCTTGGCCAAAATCTCCAGGTAGGCCGTGCTATCCATCTTCCCATGGATGCAGACCAGATGGCCAGGCCCCTTGGCTGAGAAACAGCCCCACAGCATGATGCTGCCACCACCATGCTTGACTGTAGGGATGGTATTCTTGGGGTCGTATGCAGTGCCATCCAATCTCCAAACGTCACGTGTGTGGTTGGCACCAAAGATCTCGATCTTGGTCTCATCAGACCAGAGAACCTTGAACCAGGCTGTCTCAGAGTCCTCCAAGTGATCATGAGCAAACTGTAGACGAGCCTTGACATGACGCTTTGAAAGTAAAGGTACCTTACGGACTCGTCTGGAACGGATACCATTGCGGTGGAGTACGTTACTTATGGTATTGACTGAAACCAATGTCCCCACTGCCATGAGATCATCCCGGAGCTCCTTCCTTATTGTCCTTGGGTTAGCCTTGACTCTTCGGACAAGCCTGGCCTCGGCACGGGTGGAAACTTTCAAAGGCTGTCCAGGCCGTGGAAGGCTAACAGTAGTTCCATAAGCCTTCCACTTCCGGATGATGCTCCCAACAGTGGAGACAGGTAGGCCCAACTCCTTGGAAAGGGTTTTGTACCCCTTGCCAGCCTTGTGACCCTCTACGATCTTGTCTCTGATGGCCTTGGAATGCTCCTTTGTCTTTCCCATGTTGACCAAGTATGAGTGCTGTTCACAAGTTTGGGGAGGGTCTTAATTAGTCAAAAAAGGCTGGAAAAAGAGATATATAATCCAAACATGTGAAGCTCATTGTTCTTTGTGCCTGAAATACTTCTTAATACTTTTGGGGAACCAAACAGAATTCTGGTGGTTTGAGGGGTTGAATAATAAATGACCCTCTGAATAAACTTTTCACAATTTAAAAAAAAAAAAATAAAAAAAGAAATAACATTCTTTTTTGCTGCAGTGCATTTCACACTTCCAGGCTGATCTACAGTCCAAATGTCAAAATGCCAAGTTAATTCCGAATGTGTAAAGGGTATGTGCACACGTTGCGTTTTTTTCAGCGCGGAAAAAAACGCACCCTCTGGCAGAGGGGAGAATTGTAAACAATGCTTTTTGACAAACAACGCATCGAAAACGCATGCGTTTTTCATGCGTTTTCCATGCGTTTTCCATGCGTTTTTCATGCGTTTTTCATGCGTTTTTTTAGGTGCGTTTTTTAAGACTTGTCAGTGTTAATAAAGTTGGTTGAACACAGACCTTTGGAAAAAAAAACCTGTGATGTAATTTCCTTCTCCACATTCTGTTTGGATAAATGGGAGGGCTTGGAATGGAAGGAGCACCATTTGAATTTTGGAAACATTGAAATAAACTTCGTGCACCATGTCACATTAGCAGGGCCCCTTGGGTACCTATACGTCAGAAAACCCCCACAAGTGACCCCATTTTGGAATCTGCACCCCTCAAGGATTTTATTCAGGAGTATATTAAGCATTTTGAATCCACAGCTACTTCCCCCAAAATGTTGCTGTAGCAACAATATTCTCACTTTTAGGCCCGTTTCACACGTCAGTGAAAAACACTGACGTTTTTCACTGGCGTGTAAAACACGCACATGTCCCTCCGTGTGCCGTGAATCACGGCACACGTGGGTTGTCTAAGTGCAATCCGTGCTCCGTTCTCCGTGGCCCGTGATTGCACTCAGTAATCATCTCACCTGCGCCCGCTCCCGCTCTCCATGGTGCTGATCGCTCCCGCAGTGCAGCATCCGGCTGGTGCTGACCCCCGCAGCAGCTACTTCCGGGTCGGCTGTGTCGCGCATCATGAATATGCGCGACAATAATGAGCCAGCTTAGAAGCAGCAAGCTGCACGGGGTGCAGAGGACATCGCTGGAGCCGGGTGAGTTAAAATGATTTTTATTTCAAAAGCACGTTTTTATCTGGCACGTGTTTCACGGACCACACCACTGCGTGGTCCGTGGAACATCAGTGATGCCAGAAAAAAATGGACATGTCTCCGTGCGGCAATCACGCACACGCGGGTACGCCGCACGGAGACACGTGCAGTGTAAAATCACTGACGTGTGAGCAGACCCATTCATTATAATGGGTCTGCGAATGTCAGTGATTCTGGTATGTTTAAAAAAAAGCACAAACGTCCCAGAATCACTGACGTGTGAAACAGGCCTAAGGCTATGTGGCCATGATCCAGCGACACGGCGTCTAGTACACAGTGTCAGCCTTCCTGCAGCTGCCCATGCCCACGATTTGGGTTCAGGCTGCTGTGGAGCTCTATGCTACCTGCAGAGAACACTCTCGTCTCCGCAGCATAAATTGACATGCTGAGGCTCGGGAAGCCACGCCACCGGTCAGTTTATCCTGCAGAGAAAAGAAGCACAGTGGGCATGGGATCTCCAAAAATCCTTCCATTGTGCTTCTCCTGCACAACGCAGCGTTATGGATGCAGGGAAAACACTCAGCGCCCATAACGCTGCAAACCCTGATTGTGGGCACACAGCCTAAAAAGCGTCAATGGATGAAGGGATGTCAAATATATATAACGTCCCACCCCCGCCTGCATATTCTAAGCTGGCACCTTTAGTACCTTTCATGTGGCACTAAAGGGTGCCTAGCTTAGTATTTATCCAAAAAAAAAAAAAAAAATGAAAAAAATGGCGTGGGGTCCCCCCCTATTTTTGATAGCCAGTCAGGGTAAAGCAGACAGCTGTAGCCTGCAAACCACAGCTGGCAGCTTCATCTTGGCTGGTGATCAATTTGGAGGGCTCCCCAGGCTTTTTTTTTTATTTATAAATAACGTGGGGTCCCCCCAAATTAGATCACCAGCCAAGGTGAAGCTGACAGCTGGGGTCTGGTATTCTCAGGGTGGGAAGAGCCATGGTTATTGGACTCTTCCCAGCCTAAAAATAGCAGGCCGCAGCCGCCCCAGAAGTGGCGCATCCATTAGATGCGCCAATCCTGGCGCTTCGCCCCAACTCATCCCGCGCCCTGGTGCGTTGGCAAACGGGGTAATAAATGGGGTTGATACCAGATGTGTAATGTCACCTGGCATCAAGCCCAGCAATTAGTGATGTCGCGGCGTCTATCAGATACCAGACATAACTAATTGACAGTAAACAAAAGCAAAAAAAAAAATGACAAAATTTTTTTTATTAGAAAAAACACTCCCCAAATCATCCCTTGTTCTCCAATTTAATCAAAAAATTTAAAAAAATGGGTCCGCAGAAATCCATTTGGACGTCCCACGTCGCCTCTGGACCTTCTAGAATATGGGGGCACGTTCAGGGAACGTATCCCCCATTTTCTAGGAGGGCAGACCCTCCATTTGAGGAGAGTGGGTGCCAAAAATCTGCACCCACTCTCCCCGGGTCACAGCTGCAGAGTGCGAGCATCCAGCACAGCTCTCTGAACACAGTGCTGGCTGTCAGCTGCTCTGCACATGTGACCGGCCGGCGTCTGCTGTGAAGGAGGAGGGGGCCGCGGGGGATCAGCGCTGCGACCGAACAGGTAAGGGGGAATACCGGGGGGAATAGGGGGGACCTGGCAGGGCCTGGGGGGGCATTTTTCTGTCGCATGTCTCAAGGCACATGCGACAGAAATCATAGGAGCAGGGCGGCCGGTGCGCTACTGTGCGCGCGGCCATGTTGGATTTTCGGGAGGGGGGTCGGGGGTCGGGGCGGGCACTTTGGCGATACCGGGGGCTTACAAGGACTTTGCCAGGAAGTGAGGTCAACAGGAAACCTCTTGACCTCACTTCCAGGTAAATGCCTGCGTTCTGTGTGCCGACAAAGGCCGCGGACCGCAACAAAAAAGCAGCTCACTGCGGTGTAGCTGCGTTCTGACCCCACATCATTGATTCAATGGGGGAGAGAACGCAGTCACAACGCACAAAAGAAGTGACATGCTGCTTTTTTTTCCGCACCGATTTTTGGCATCCAAAACGCTGCGTTTAGAAACGCAGCGTGTGCACTGATTTTTCGGCTTTCTCATACACTTTGATGGGAAAGCTGAACGCATGCAATTTGACACTGAAACGCTGCGGTTATAAACGCAGCGTTTCCGCGGTAAAAAACGCAACATGTGCACACAGCCTAAATCTGCAGGGGGTTGAATACTACTTGTAGGCACTGTATATCAAACCCGACAGAGGGGAATAGGACGGAATGGTTACATTCATATAGATCGTATGTGCAACACTCAGAGACCAAGTCTAAGCGTAAACTGTTTTTTACTCGGCAGTCATATTTTGAGTTGGGGAACCAGTCAAGTAAATTGTTGGCATATATGGTTAGACAGCAAAACGCTTCTAATACAGTACTGGGTATACGAGAAGCTGATGGTACGATTGTCACATCCCCAGCAGACATTTTACAACGTTTCTGCACCTTTTATAAAACACTTTATAGCTCCAGAAACGTTCATGGAACCCAGGACTGCTTAGACTATCTTGCAGATTTAGAGTTCCCCACTTTGAGTCAGGCACAGTGCGAGCTCCTAGATGCAGATATTACAATAGAAGAGATAACTACAGCCATATCTGAGATGGCAAGGGGGAAGGCCCCGGGCCCGGATGGCTTTCCTATAGAATTCTATGTCAAGTATTCTGAGACCCTGGCCCCGGTTCTTCTGGAAGTTTTCTCGCATTTCTCTGATGGTGGCTAGTTGCCTGCTTCCTTCTATGAGGCACATATTATTGTTTTGAAGAAAGAGGGAAAGGACCCTTTGGAGTGTGGATCCTATCGACCTATGCCATTAGTTAATGTTGATTATAAGATCTTCACCAAAATATTGGCATCCCGGCTCAACTCTGTCATACTGGACATAGTACATCCGGATCAGACCGGCTTTATGCCAGGGAAAAATACCTCTATAAATATTAGACGGGTCCAGTCTATAGTGCAGTACAGTACATTGGTTCCAGATAACGAGTGGGCCTTGGCTTCGCTGGATGCGGCCAAGGCATTTGACTCGGTGGAATGGCCTTTTTTATCAGCTTGTCTCCAGAGGTTTGCTTTTGGCCCAAAGTTCAGTAACTGGATTCACATGTTATATAGATCCCCTACAGCTAGACTCATAGTCAATAATGTATCATCTGCACCTTTTTCTTTGGGACGAGGTACACGTCAGGGGTGCCCTTTGTCTCCTGCCCTATTTGCCTTAGTTATCGAGGCCTTGGCAATTCGGATCCGTACTCATCCATCTATCTCGGGAATTACCATAGCAGATCGCACAGACACTATTGGCCTATACGCAGATGATATGGTTGTCTTCATGGATAGGGCATGTGCCACTTTGCCAGTCATCATTGAAGCTATAAATAGATTTGGAGAATTCTCCAGCCTTTATATTAACTGGGACAAATCAGCCCTAATGCCATTAACACATGGGTCAGAGGTCCCGATGGATGATATGTCACCCTTGCCTGTTGTATCTAGCTTCAAATATTTAGGTATACATATTCAGAAAGACCACACAATGGATCTTAAGATGAATATATTACCACTTTTAGATCATGTCAAACTTAAGTATAACTTATGGGGAAAATTGCCACTCTGAGTGGCCGGAAGGATAAATTTAATTAAAATGATTTTGCTTCCTAAGCTTAGCTATGCTCTGCAACATAGTGCGGTGCTGGTGCCCAGGTCCTTCTTCTCCACACTTAACTCACTCACCTCATCCTTTATTTGGGGGAAGGCTCGGCCTAAACTCCGGAGGTCCATCCTACAGAGATCTAAGTCATTGGGAGGGATGGCCTTACCAGAATTTTTCCTATATTATTTAGCAGGACAACTCAAGATGCTGGGTACATGGATGCTGGACTGTCAGCTGCCTAACTCAGAGGATCATTTGGCACGTGCGGTAGGGGCAGACTGTCTGTTGGGCTTTCTGGAGTCGGACAGGGCAAATGTCCCGAGGCTGTTGCTTATTTTAAGGTTGGCACGATCAGTGTGGCGACAGGCCAAAAAAGTAACGCGCTTTGAGGGGGCAGTGGCAGAGCTTCCGTTATGGGGCAATGGTTACTTTCCCACCCTAAAGGACCACCCGTCAGCACAGTTTTGGATAGCTCATACAGTCCTCGAGTTGGGAAATCTTTATGTGTCAGGAACTGCTGTCTTTAAATCTTTTGGGCAGATACAAACCGATTATAATGCTCCACGCTCACAATTCTTTAGGTATCTGCAGCTCCGTACAGCGATTCGATCTCACCTGCGGAGGACAGGGTCGGGGCATTGATATCGTCGTTCCCAATGATAGGCATACTGAAGTCACAGGGGCCCCGGGGTATGATTTCAGCTATCTATACACACCTGTTATCGGTTGGAGTGGAATCGGTGCCGTTGCCAGTACAGGATAAATGGAGGCTCCTAATTCCCTGTCTACAGGGAGAGGAGTGGGATGAGGTACTGGAGTCTCCAACTATGGTATCTCCGTCCATCAACAATAGATTGATACAATGCTATTTTATACATCAGGCATACTTAACTCCCACTCGCTTATTTACTATGGGCCAGCGCCGATCGTCGGAATGCCCACGATGCCATGGACCAGACGCAAACTTTCTGCACATGGTGTGGAATTGCCCGATCATATACACGTATTGGCAGGAAGTGACTTCCCAGTTGTCCTCAATGGTGTTGATGCCTGTTCCATGCAACCCTCTGTTGTGCCTATTTGGAGTAATGGAGGACGGGATGGGAGATCACTACATAAGAATACTTCTTAGAGAGACATTGTTCCTGGCCAGGAAATGAATTGCCTTGAGGTGGATGGGGGGTTCAAATCCAACTGTGCGAGCCTGGATTAAACTGGTTAACTCGATAATTCCATATCAGCGGGTGGTATACTTTAATAGAGGACATCCGGAAAAATTCAGGAAAATTTGGGATATGTGGAACTCCTCCCCCGGCACACTCGAAGAAGCCTCAGGTTGGTTACTGTTACAATAATAGATTCATACTCAGTATTGGATAATGAAGCGCATTCCAGTGGCATAGCTAGGCGGTATAGAATAGGAATAGTTATTGTTACTAATTTTCGTTTTCTTTAGGTTTAGAGACTACAGATTACATTGATTAAAATTGACTACATGCTATATATATATATATCAGTATGTACTGGCAGGATCAGTGTTGTAGCATGCAGTTGACAAGGTCGACAGAGGTGCAGATAGTGCTATGAAAATCTTATTACCTTATCCGCTAATGTTACTATTTGTTCATGCTATTGACACATATTCCTGGAAAGTACTTGAGTAATGCTATGTGTGATTTATTCTGTACCACATGTTTTTGGAATTAATAAAACGAAGTTAAAAAAAAAAAAGGCGTTATGCATGGAGGCAAAAAAACACGGCATTCCAAGAAAAGCACTTGCTACCCACAGTAAAATTTGGTGGAGGTTTCATTATGCTTTGGGGCTGTGTGGCCAATGCCGGCACCAGAAATCTTGTTAAAGTTGAGGGTCGCATGGATTCAACTCAGTATCAGCAGATTCTTGACAATAATGTGCAAGTATCAGTGACGAAGTTGAAGTTACGCAGGGGATGGATATTTCAGCAAGACAATGATCCAAAACACCGCTCCAAATCTACTTAGGCATTCATGCAGAGGAACAATTACAATGTTCTGGAATGGCCATCCCAGTCCCCAGACCTGAATATCATTGAACATCTGTGGGATGATTTGAAGTGTGCTGTCCATGCTAGGCGACCATCAAACTTAACTGAACTGGAATTGTTTTGTAAACAGGAATGGTCAAATATACCTTCATCCAGGATCCAAGAACTCATTAAAAGCTACAGGAAGCGACTAGAGGCTGTTTTTTTTTGCAAAAGGAGAATCTACAAAATATTAATGATACTTTTATGTTGAGGTGCCCATACTTTTGCACCGGTCAAATTTTGTTTAAATGCGGATTGCACATTTTCTGTTAGTACAATAAACCTCATTTCAATCCAGAAATATTACTGAGTCCATCAGTTATTAGATATATGAAACTGAAATAGCTGTTGTAAAAACCCAAATTGTTATAAAGAAAAAAGGTTAACATTAATAGGGGTGCCCAAACATTTTCATATGACTGTATATCTATATACACACAGTACAGACCAAAAGTTTGGACACACCTTCTCATCTCTAGAACAACTGTTAAGAGGAGACTTTGTACAGCAGGCCTTCATGGTAAAATAGCTGCTAGGAAACCACTGCTAAGGACAGGCAACAAGTAGAAGAGACGTGTTTGGCTAAAGAACACAAGGAATGGACATTAGACCAGTGGAAATCTGTGCTTTGGTATGATGAGTCCAAATTTGAGATCTTTGAATCCAACCACCGTGTCTTTGTAGAAAAGGTGAACGGAGAAACTCTACATGGCTGGTTCCCACCCTGAAGCATGGAGGAGGAGGTGTGATGGTGTGAGGGTGCTTTGCTGGTGACACTGTTGGAGATTTATTCAAAATTGAAGGCATACAAAACCAGCATGCCTACCACAGCATCTTTCAGCGGTATGCTATTCCATCCGGTTTGCGTTTAGTTGGACCATCATTTATTTTTCAACAGGACAATGACCCGAAACACACCTCCAGGCTGTGTAAGGGCTATTTGACTAAGAAGGAGAATGATGGGGTGCTACGCCAGATGACCTGGTCTCCACAGTCACCAGACCTGAACCCCATCGAGATGGTTTGGGGTGAGCTGGACCACAGAGTGAAAGCAAAAAGGCCAACAAGTGCTAAGCATCTCTGGGAACTCCTTCAAGACTGTTGGAAAAGCATTTCCAGTGACTACCTCTTGAAGCTCATCAAGAGAATGCCAAGAGTGTGCAAAGCAGTAATCAAAGCAAAAGGTGGCTACTTTGAATAACCTAGAATATAAGACATATTTTCAGTTGTTTCACACCACATGTTTTAAGTCATCGTTTTGATGCCTTCAATGTGAATCTACAATTTTCAGAGTCCTGAAAATAAAGAAAACTCTTTGAATGAAAAGGTGTGTCCAAACGTTTGGTCAGTACTGTGTATATATATATACTAGCTGTATTACCCGGCTTCGCCCGGGTTAATAACTGCTGTTAACAGAATAGAATGTATTAACAAAAATGTATCATGCACACAAAAACCACAAAACAAATAGATAGAAATGTAATTATTAAAAGGCAAAAACTAAGCTAATAGAAGCATTTCACAACATATATTTCAACACCACAACAGATATTCCACACACATTTAACATCCTATGACCTCACACATACTGAGAATGTCCTTTGTTGCCTATATTAACCAATCAGTGCTCAGATTAATTAACTGTAGCAAAATAGAAGCTAAGCTGTGATTGGTTGCTATTGGCAGCCTGATAAATCTCCAGGCAACAGAAAGCCCTCCCCTTGACAGTATATATTAACTCACACATACACATAATAGACAGGTCATGTGACTGACAGCTGCCGTATTTCCTATGTGGTACATTTGTTGTTCTTGTAGTTTGGCTGCTTATTAATCAGATTTTTATTTTTGAAGGATAATACCAGACTTGTGTGTGTTTAGGGAGATTATGTGGCGAGGTTGGTGTATGTGTGGTGAGATGTGTGCTGAGGGTGGTATATGTGTTCAAGTACGTGGTAGTGTGTGGCGCATTTTGTGTGTGTATGTTCATATCCCCGAGTGTGGTGAGTATCACATGTCGGGGCCCCACCTTAGCAACTGTATGGTATATACTCTTTGGCGCCATCGCTCTCATTCTTTAAGTCCCCCTTGTTCACATCTGGCAGCTGTCAATTTGCCCCCAACACTTTTCGTTTCACTTTTTCCCCATTATGTAGATAGGGGTAAAATTGATTGGTAAATTGGAACGTGCGGGGTTAAAATTTCGCCTCACAACATAGCACCCGGCGCTGCCCGGGATAGTAACTGTCTCTCTGTTTCTTTCCCATTCTCTGTCTGTCTCTCCCTCTGTATACATCTCTCTCTGTCTCTCTCTCTCTCTATCTCTTTGTCTGTCTCTTCCCCTGTCTGTCTGTTTCTCCGTCTGTCTCAATCTCTTTCCCTGTCACTTTCCCTGTCTGTCACTTTCCCTCTCTTTCCCTGTCTCTTTCCCTGTCAGTCTGTCTCTTTGTCTGTGTCTGTCTCTTTGTGTCTGTCTCTTACCCTGTCTATGTCTGTTTCTTACCCTGTCTGTGTCTGCCTCTTTCCCTGTCTGTGTCTGTCTCTTTCCCTGGCTGCATTGTGACACGCCAACATTCCATATAAGGGCGTGGCTGCGCATTCTTCTGAAGTTCTGGCTGCACTGTGGCTCCCAGCTCCATTCGCTTTAATGGAGGCAGGTGTTTTGGCGAATAACTGTAAAGAGCGGGGTTAAAATTTCCCCTCGAAACATAGCCTATGACGCTCTCGGGGTCCAGAAGTGTGAGTGTGCAAAATTTTGTGGCTGTAGCTGCGACGGTGCGGATGCCAATGCCAATCCCGGACATACACACACACACATTCAGCTTTATATATTAGAAGATATATATATATATATGTACAGCTCTGGCAAAAATTTAAGAGACCACTGCAAAATTTTCAGGTTTTCTGATTTTTCTATTTATTGGTATATTTTTGAGTAAACTGTTGCTTTATTCAATAAACTACTATTTTCAGAAAATAAATACAACATTTTTGCTTGGAAATTCGAAGACATGTTGTCAGTAGTTTATAGACTAAAAGAATAATTTACAGTTTACTCAAAAATATACCTACACAGAGGAAAAACTGACAATTTTGCAGTGGTCTCTTAATCTTCTTTCTAATTTTCTCCAGAATTCAATTGTTCCAAAAATTCAATGTAATACCTTGCATTGATGGTGGAAACCTTTTGAAGGTAGTCCACTATCAGCACACCCTTCTTATCCCACAACACAGGCGCAATCACCTTAGTGGATGAATTTTGCATCCTGAACTTCTTTGGACGAGGAGAACTACTGTGCCTCCACTCTTTTGACTGCTCCTTGTTTTCAGGGTCATACAAATAAATTCAGATCTCATCCATAGTGACCAGTTGATCCAGGAAGTTCTTATCAGTCCGTAAGCGCTGACAAATGGATCGGGAAGTTTTCATTCACATGCTTCTCTGATCTGTTGTCAAACATTTGGGGACCCACTTTGCAGATAGCGTCCTCATATCCAAATATTCATGGATAATGACACAAACATGTTCACGGGAAATCCCCATGATGTCTGCTATTGCTTTAGCTGAAATTCGTCAATTCTCAAGTATAAGGTTGTGCACAGCATTGACGATTTCCGAAACAACAAACACTCTCGGTTGTTCAGCACGTTCCTCATCATTGGTGCTGAAGTGTCCAGCTTTAAATTTGGCAACCCAGTTGTTAACTATGGAATATGAAGGGAATTGATTTCCCAATGTCTGCAACTAGTGATGGGCGATCCCAAACTATAAAGATTGGGGATCATACCAATCACATAGTGATTGTGTACATGATCCTGATCACAAGCTTTCCTGGGAAGCTCATGTTACAGATCGTGTCCAGGGGCTGTAAAAAAAGGCACATTATTAAAAAACATTCTGATTATACTTACAGTTCCCGCGACACATCCTGCAGACGGTCGCTTCTGCTTCCACGTCTGATCATTGCTGTGCCCCTGGTAAGCACCACTGCCTAAAGGACCTTCCATGACATTATAGTTCTGTGACCAGTCTGGTGTGAATGTTGTACAGACATTGGCTTACAGACTGGTCACATGACTATGACGTAATCAAGATCCTGTTACCTTATTGTTACTGTGCGAGGATCGCATCACATCATGGTGCACAATCTCCCGACAGGAGCGGATAAGCTGCATGTATTTCCATGCAGCTGAGGAGCTCCTGTCCTGAGAGCATCAGGCTTTGCGGGGTGATGCAATGCGAGACGCAAGTACAATCATACCCTCACTCTCAGGCTGCTTCTCGCTCTGTACAGAGCAATGTAGCAAAGCTTACATGGCTCTCTCTGCTTCTGACTTTGTATAGACTGTGTATGTACAGAGTGATGAAGCAGAGTTGACATTGCTGTCCCTGTGGATTACGTTGGACTAAGGATTTTTTTTTATAATAAAGATGGAGTATCTAAATGTTTTTTTTTGTTTTATTTTTAATAAAAAAAAGTTTCTCTGTGTTGTGTTTTTTTTACTGTTTACTAGAAATTGATGGTGTCCATGTCTAATTTGGTGTGACACCATGAATTTCAGGCTTAATACCATCTGAGAATACAAAGGTGGTATTATCCTTTTTATTACCCAGCGTGCCACCGCATTAGGGCCGTTGGCCGAGCTGGGTACAGCGCCTGGAAATGGTACTAAGAAACAATGCACCATTTCCAGGGGCGACTGCGGGCTAATGAGAATTCCAGCCCCGAGCTGCATAGTTGTACCTGACTGGCGATCAAAATATGGTGGAGCCCTCGCATTTTTTTTTTAAATTATTTTTTTAAATAATTAAAAAAAAAAGAACAAAAAACTTAGTGGTTTGTTTTTTGATTGCCAGCCAAGGTAAAGCCAGGCAGATGGTGGTGGCAGCCTGTAGCCGTCCGCTTTCTCTGCACTGAGATTCAAAAATACTGTAGAGCGCTATGTCATTTTTTTTAATGATTCATTTTTACAGTACTGTGATGTCAAGCAATCACAGATTCGGCACAGAGAATGTGATTGTCTGTTAGAGTAACCTGAAAAGAGAAAAATTAAGAATAATAAAGAGAAAAATCAGAAAAACTGAAAATTTTGCAGTGGTCTCTTAATTTTTGCCAGAGCTATATATATAAATATATATATAGAAAAGCGTAGCTCTGGCACACCCAAACGAGAAAGACACAGATATGGTGGTCCAAAAATTATTTTTATTATTATTATAATTCTTCACTCATTTGCAAATATAGAGTTGTAACCTTCATTCATTTCATTCATGAACGTTTCCGGCATTAAATAGCCTTTATCAAAAAAATGAGGTCTAAGTTTACTGGGTCACAGAGTGTCACAGTGTCACAGAGTGTGGGCACCCATAGGAGTCTGTATAATAACCGGTAAGGTAACATGATCATGATGACACCACGCTGGAGCACGGCCCTGTTTGTATTCCTTGTATCACGAAAAGTGTTTTGAATCTATTTATATGCCAATTCCCAGCTATACCAGCCTTACCGGTTATTATACAGACTCCTATGGGTGCCCACACTCTGTGACCCAGTAAACTTAGACCTAATTTTTTGATAAAGGCTATTTAATGCCGAAAACGTTCATGAATGAAATGAATGAAGGTTACAACTCAATATTTTGCAAATGAGTGAAGAATTATAATACTAATAAAAATAATTTTTGGGCCACCAAATCTGTGTCTTTCTCGTTTGGGTGTGCCAGAGCTACGCTTTTCAGTATCGTCTCTTTTTCTCTGAGCACCCCTCTAATTGACAGTGAGCAAGATTATCCATTTATAATATAAATATATATATATTTATATACAGTACAGACCAAAAGTTTGGACACACCTTCTCATCTCTAGAACAACTGTTAAGAGTAAACTTTGTGCAGCAGGCCTTCATGGTAAAATAGCTGCTAGGAAACCACTGTTAAGGACAGGCAACAAGCAGAAGAGACTTGTTTGGGCAAAAGAACACAAGGAATGGATATTAGACCAGTGGAAATCTGTGCTTTGGTCTGATGAGTCCAAATTTGAGATCTTTGGATCCAACCACCGTGTCTTTGTAGAAAAGGTGAACGGATGGACTCTACATGGCTGGTTTCCACCGTGAAGCATGGAGGAGGAGGAGGTCTGATGGTGTGGGGGTGCTTTGCTGGTGACACTGTTGGGGATTTATTCAAAATTGAAGGCATACTAAACAAGCATGGCTACCACAGCATCTTGCAGCGGCATGCTATTCCATCTGGTTTGCGTTTAGTTGGACCATCATTTATTTCTCAACAGGACAATGACCCAAAACACACCTCCAGGCTGTGTAAGGGCTGACTAAGAAGGAGAGTGATGGGGTGCTATGCTAGATGACCTGGTCTCCACAGTCACCAGACCTGAACCCAATCGAGATGGTTTGGGGTGAGCTGGACTGCAGAGTGAAGGCAAAAGGGCCAACAAGTGCTAAGCATCTCTGGGAACTCTTTCAAGACTGTTGGAAGACCATTTCCGGTGACTACTTCTTGAAGCTCATCAAGAGAATGCCAAGAGTGTGCAAAGCGGTAATCAAAGCAAAAGGTGGCTACTTTGAAGAACCTAGAATATAAGACATATTTTCAGTTTTTTCACACTTTTTTAAGTATTTAATTGCACATGTTTTAATTCACAGTTTTGATGCCTTCAATGTTAATCTACAATTTTTAGAGTCATGAAAATAAAGAAAACTCTTTGAATGAGATCGTGTGTCCAAACTTTTAGTCTGTACTGTGTGTGTGTATATATATATATATATATATATATATATATATATATATGTTTACTGTATATAATAATGTATTGTACACAACATATGGTTATATAAAGATATATATAAATAATTTAAAAAAATGAAGTAGCGCTCTGCGGTATTTTTGATTCTCAGCGCAGATAAAGCAGACGGCTACAGGCTGCCACCCCCACCTGACTGGCTTTACCTTGCCTGGCAATGAAAATACAGGGAAGCCCATTATTTTTTTTTCTCATTATTTAAAAAAAATAATTTAAAAAAAATGCACGGGCTCCTGCTGTATTTTGATCGCCAGTCAGGTAAAACTAGGCAGATGGGGGCTGGGATTCTCGGCAGCCCGCAGCCACCCCTGGAAATGGCGCATTGTTTCTTAGTGCCATTTCCAGGCACTTTACCTGGCTCATCCAGTGGCCCTGATGGCGGTGGCATGCTGGATAATAAAGAAGTCAATACCAGCTTTGTATTCTCAGATGGTACTAAGCCCGAAATTCATGGTGTCAAATTAGACATGGCCACCATGAATTTCTAGTAAACAGTAAAAAAAAACCACAACACAGAATTTTTTTTTTATTAGAATTAAAACAAAAAAAAATTAAAGACTCCATCTTTATTATAAAAAAATCCTTAGTCTTAATCCACAGGGACAGCAAGGTAAGCTTCATCACTCTGTACAAAGTGAGAAGCAGCGAGAGCCATGTCAGCTCTGCTACATCACTATGTACAGGGCGAGAAGCAGGATGACAGTGAGGGGATGATTGCACTTGCGTCTCGCATTGCACCACTCTGCAAAGCCTGACGCCCTCCGGACAGGAGCGCCTCAGCTGCATGGAAATACATGTAGCTGACCCGCTCCTGTCAAGAGATTGTGTGCCGTGATGATACGGTGTGACACTCGCACAGTGAAAATCAGTTAACAGGACCTTTGATGACATCATAGTAATGTGACCAGTCTGTAACCAACGAGGTAATACAACATTCCCACCTCACTGGTCACATGAACGTGACATTACAGAAGGTCCTTTATCCCAGGGGCACAGCAATGATTGGACGCAGAAGCTGAAGCAGCCGGGAGACAGAGTCTGCAGGATGCGTTGCGGGACAACTAAGTATAATGACAAAGTTTTAATATTAACTGTATTCTTTATTTTACAGCCCCCCCACCCCATCCCATTACCGTAAAGCCCGAGATCGGTGATCGGATACAAGTTCTCGTTATCTCGATCCCAATCTCGATCTTCACAAAATGATCGGGCGAGGCTCCCGATCCCGACCATCAGGGGGATCACCCTTCACTATGTGCGACATATCACCATTAATATCCTTTGCAGACTTTCCTTGCAGAAACAAGAATTTTATCACTCCACTGCTCTCAGTTGCTGTGAATATTGCATTAGACTCCGCCATTTTGTTTTCCCACGTGTTTAGAACACAGTTGCCATAAGCAAGAAACAACATTTTGAAAACATATATTAGACACATAAGGCTTTCATGTGATGTAACATTCGTTAACATAGAAACAAAAAAAGATCACAAAGCCAAAGACTTATCAGTAGCCCCTTGTAGTAATTCCAAATCCAGGCCATAATTGGCCTCCTTTGCCTTCGGAATGTGTATTAGTGGGGAGGGAGCGAAGGGCATTATGGAATATATGGGACATCACTCTTCTCAGTTAAAGCAGGATGATGTTACTTCTACAAGTCACATCATTAGTTTGAGTCAGTGTTCTCCACAAAATTGTCTGTTTGATCAAAAATTACTAAGATGGATCATTTTTGGACCATTTTTTTAAATTAATTTTAATTTAAAATATCATGAAAGGTCTGTTAGTGTACTGCGTTATGGGCTGTCGTGTTGGTTATCAGATTGCCATTCATTTTTATGGGGAGGTCACCTTGACATTATTAAAGCTTTGTTTGCGCTGAAAAGATTAACAGCAGTTGGATAAGGGGAATTCAGAGTGTTGTACACATCTTTTCAGGGCAAAAAGAATACCTGCAATTTGCGTCAAAATTATTGGAAAAAATGAATGAGACCTGGCGAATTTCAATTTCAAAATTAGCCCTCAGTTCAATTAGCAGTTTAAAATCCCAAATGCTCTGCAATATACTTGGAAGCATTAAAGGGAACCTGTCAGGTGCAAATGCACCCAGGACCATGAGCAGTTCTGGATGCATATTGCTAATCCCTGCCTAACCGTCCCTGTATACACTAGCATAGACAAAGAAATCTTTAGAAGAAGTATTTTTAAAGATCTTTTACCGTATGCTAATGAGCGCAGGGACTATTCCCAAGGGTGTTATATCCCCCCGACTAGTCTTTCTCTTAGTGTGTCGCCCGGGGACCAGGGGTACTCAGATCCGGGCCACGGGGTCACTTCTGCGGGTATCACGGTGGCGTGACCCGGTCTGTGATCCCAGGCTCCACAGTAAAAGGGGATTTGGTAAGGGAGATTGTCCGTGACGCCACCCACGGTTGTGGTGAGATTGGAACACCACCGCTGCTCTGGACGGGGATCCCGGGAGTGATGGTATGGAGCAGCTAGATGTTAGTTCTCCCCTCCGTGGGTAGGGGGTTAGTTGTCCCGGGGCCCGGTGAGGTAGGTGGATGGGTAGCAGGCGGGTTATGGGGCCTGGTGAGGTGCAGGGTCGCGGGGGCAGCGCGGTGCCACACGGCACGGTGGTACTCACTCAGCCGGTAATGATGATGACACAGTTCTCAGTAAAACACACGGCTGGATGGACGGGTCCCACAGACGGCTGCGGTTGTTGTTTCTCCCCTGACCAAGTTTGGTGGTGTAAGTCCTTTCTTGCACCCTCCGTACGCTCCTCCTGCGCTCCGGTTTCCAGCTGGCTCCCCGATTCAGTACCGGTGGGCCACCGCCCAGCCCCGGCTACCTGCGGTTCCACCAACTGGCTGCCTGGCTCCTTGCAGACGGCCACTACCGTCTGCCTCACTCTCTACACGGGGCCTTAGGCTCCAACCTAGGCCCCAGTCTGTGCCTGCCTTTCTCCAGACCTCCTCTCTCCTCCTCTGCCTGAACTTGTCTGGGCTTGTTTCTTGCCTCAGGCCAGCTAAACTCCTGGGTGGGCGTCTCCATCTCCTGACTCCGCCCACCTGGTGTATCTGTCTGAGCCCGAGGCAGAAAGCAGGTCACTTTGGGGATGTCTGCTGTGAACTGCTGGGGGTGGGGGTGTGTGTTGCTATCTGTGGCCCCTGGCTTGTCCAGGGCGCCACATTCCCCCTTAGCAAAATGCAGACCGTCCGCGGGCTGCTTGTCCATCACCGGTTTTATTTTTCTTTTAACTGCAAAAAGAATAAAACATCAAAACACAAGCATTCCCTTGCAAACCTTCCACAACGGGATGCACATTACTTCAACGTTGCAACAAAAATAAACACTTTTAATAATGGCAATGGAACGGGTCCTTTAGTCACCCACCCAAACAACCTGGCCCTGATGCTGCCCATAAGAAATGGGCAGCACCCCTTGGCCCCAGTCCAGAACCAGGCTGCCCAGATAGTTAACGGGATGGGTGCTTCACTGCCGTTGCGGCCGGGCGGACTGCCGGAGCCGTCGTCATCTCCGTCGCGGCCGGGCGGACTGCCGGGGCCGTCGTCATCGGCGGTGCGGCTGGGATGGAAGCCGGGACCGGTGGCAGGGCGTTGACAAAGGTAAGACCTGGGGACCCCAGGTCTGGGCCCTCCCTCGCAGACGCTGCGAGCTCCGCTACCGGTGACAGGGGTAACGGGTCGGTCGGGGCGTTGGCTGCGGGCACCGAGGTTTCAGCGGTGCCGGACGGATGGGACATCTCGTGCAGCGGTGTTCCAGGAACCAAACACTGGCAGAGTCCTGATGTCCCTGCTTCCACAGCCGCGGTTCACATGCGGCCGGACGCCATCCCGCCCCCCTTAGCCTCTTTTTAGCACTTCCTTCTTCAGGGGGCGTGGCTCCACTTTCGCGCCTTTCCTGCTCGGGGAAGACGCTCGAGCGGGAAATTTTTCGCGCCCAAGATGGCGGCTTTGCAAAACTTTCGGCCGGACACCTCTGGCGGCCACACAAGGCGCACTTCCACCAGTCGGTAGAACGGTAGGATCCTGTTTGTGACGCCAAATGTGTCGCCCGGGGACCAGGGGTACTCAGATCCGGGCCACGGGGTCACTTCTGCGGGTATCACGGTGGCGTGGCCCAGTCTGTGATCCCAGGCTCCACAGTAAAAGGGGATTTGGTAAGGGAGATTGTCCGTGACGCCACCCACGGTTGTGGTGAGATTGGAACACCACCGCTGCTCTGGACGGGAATCCCGGGAGTGATGGTATGGAGCAGCTAGATGTTAGTTCTCCCCTCCGTGGGTAGGGGGATGGTTGTCCCGGGGCCCGGTGAGGTAGGTGGATGGGTAGCAGGCGGGTTATGGGGCCTGGTGAGGTGCAGGGTCGCGGGGGCAGCGCGGTGCCACACGGCACGGTGGTACTCACTCAGCCGGTAATGATGATGACACAGTTCTAAGTAAAACACACGGCTGGATGGACGGGTCCCACAGACGGCTGCGGTTGTTGTTTCTCCCCTGACCCAGTTTGGTGGTGTAAGTCCTTTCTTGCACCCTCTGTACGCTCCTCCTGCGCTCCGGTTTCCAGCTGGCTCCCCGATTCAGTACCGGTGGGCCACCGCCCAGCCCCGGCTACCTATGGTTCCACCAACTGGCTGCCCGGCTCCTTGCAGACGGCCACTACCGTCTGCCTCACTCTCTACACGGGGCCTTAGGCTCCAACCTAGGCCCCAGTCTGTGTCTGCCTTTCTCCAGACCTCCTCTCTCCTCCTCTGCCTGAACTTGTCTGGGCTTGTTTCTTGCCTCAGGCCAGCTAAACTCCTGGGTGGGCGTCTCCATCTCCTGACTCCGCCCACCTGGTGTGTCTGTCTGAGCCCGAGGCAGAAAGCAGGTCACTTTGGGGATGTCTGCTGTGAACTGCTGGGGGTGGGTGTGTGTGTGTGTTGCTATCTGTGGCCCCTGGCTTGTCCAGGGCGCCACATTAGCATGTTAGCATGCCTACAGGGGCGTACTAACATGCTATTCAGTTCAGGATCACCAGCGATACAGAGCGTACCTGTGTTCGCTGTGACCGTGCTTCTGAATGCCCGACACTTCCAGTCATGTGCAGTAGACCTCTCTGAAGCCCCTACACCCGGCTTGATACGGTGCATGACCGGAAGTGCCGGGCATTCAGAAGCGCAGTCACAGCGAGAACAGGTACGCGCGGCACCGCTGGTGATGCTGAACTGAATATCATGTTAGTACACCCCTGTGGGTGTGCTAACATGCTAAGAGGGCATCTAGTCGGGGGATATAACACCCTTGGGGCTAGTCCCCACGACGTTAGGCAGGGATTAGTAATATGCATCCAGAACTGCTTGTGGTTCTGGATGCATATTGTACCTGACAGGTTCCCTTTAAAGAGTACCTAAATCTTTATAAAGGTTTTTTCATATTTCAGTGCCCTTATTTATGTGCCACAAGTATATAGCACCATTAATTCCGCAGAGCCTTACAGATGTGAGCATCACTGTCCCCATTGGGGCTCACAATCTAATTTCCCTTTCAGTATGTCTTTGGAGTGTGAGAAGAAATTAAAGGACTAAAGGGCAAGGAGAAAACCCACGCAAACACGCAAAGAGAATGCAAACTCCTTACTACTGTTCTTCTTAGGCCTGTTTCACACGTCAGTAAAAAAGACAGACGTTCTTTACTGACGTGTAAAAAACGCCTATGTCCCTCCGTGTGCAATCCGTGATATGTAATCCGTACTCCGTGATTGTGTACCGCCCCGCGGGCTCGGCTGCGACCGCCGAGCTGCTCGGATCCTTGCTCGTACTGCGGGTGGTGGCTCGAGCCTCTCATGGACCCGGGGGTCGGCCGGGGCCGCGGTTGATTGGTTTGGATTGTAAGTTCGTGACGCCACCCACGGTTTGTGGTGAATGGATAGACACCACCGCTGCCGTTAACTAGGCCTCCCGGGGACGGTGTTGCGCAGCTTGGTGTTGACCCCTCCGTGGGTAGGGGAGCGTTGGTCCCAGGGGCCCGAGGGAGGTGCTGAGGCATGGGAGTGGGCTGGACGCTGGTGCGGTGCGGTGCGCGACCTGAAGGCACTGGTGTACTCACTCTGACACAATACACTCGAGTCTCTGGTAAACCAAACGGAGTGATGAACGGGGACCGCAGCCGGCTGGAGCTTCTCCCGGTATAGGTTGGTGGTTTCCGCCTTTCTCCTGCACCTCTGTGTGTAAATAAGTGACTCCTATGCCTAGACACCGGTAGTCCGCTCCCCGACTTGTATATGCTGTAGGAGCCCGTTTGCCCGCAGACGCTGGCCCTTTGCGTCTCTATGCCTTGGCGGTGGCTTTACCCTGTATGGTTGGGCTGTTTTTTTCTAACGGGTCTTGTGTGGGATAGGTCCTTAAGTCCAGTCCACAATCAGTTGATTTGACTCGGCCCTGTCGGTTCGGGGCTTTGTCTGGGACCGAGTACCTCTCCTGGTGCTCCGGTTTCCAATCGGTTCCCCGGTTCGGTACTGGTGGGCCACCGTCCGACCCCGGTCCCTATGGTTCCACCGGCTGTAATCCCAGCTCCTGCAGGCGGCCACCACCATCTGCCTCCTTGCCAAAGGTGACTGGGCTCCGACCCAGCCACCGGAGTAGTCTATGGCAGGCCTGGGAGCAGGTCTGCCCTTGGACCCAACCTTCCTCCTTCACTGTTAAAACTACTCTGCACTGTCAACTTGAACTTGTGTCTGTGTTTTCCTGCCTCCAGGCCTGTGAACTCTTCGGTGGGCGGAGCCAACTGACTGGCTCCGCCCCCTGGTGTGGACATCAAACCTGGAGGGTGGTGACAATTTTTTTAGTTTGACTGATGTCACCTAATCAGGATGGGGTGTGGTGTTGTGTGTGACTACCTGGGACGACCTGACTAGTCCAGGGTGTCACAATTGCACATGGACATTACTCACCTGTCACGTTCCTGCTCTCCATGGTTCAGAACTCCTCGGCTCTGCAGCATCCACCCACCGCTCTCTGCAGCTACTTCCGGGTCGGCTCTGACTGCATTCATGATATGCATAAGCCGGCCAGGAAGCTGCAGAGAGCACAGGCTGCGCAGAGCATCCCTGGAAAGGTGAGTTGAAAATGTTTTTTATTTTATATGTACATTTTTTTCTGGTACGTGTTTCACGGATCACACCACACTGTGGTCCGTGAGACATCAGTGATGCCAGAAATAAACAGACTTGTCTCCATGTGGCAATCACGGACACGCGGGTATGCCGCACGGAGACACGGTCAGTGAAAAATCACTGATGTGTGCGCAGACATATTGATTATAATGGGTCTGCGTATGTCAGTGATTCTGGTACATATAAAAAAAACAAAGCTCATACGTACCAGAATCACTGACGTCTGAAACAGGCCTTAGGTATATATGATTCCATAACACCAGCCGTGCAAGGCTACACTACTAATAACGAAGCCAACATGGTGTTGACAAGCAGATCAGTGGCAGTTCCTAGCCCTGGTCCTGCCACCGATTGCTACCTTTTCCCTGAAGATGTACGCAGCCCAGCAGATAGGAGTACGTGTGCCCAGAAAGCGGGGTAGAGATTCAATAGAAAGCATAGACTTTGTAGCCTATTTCTTTTGAATCCATACCCCAATCTATATGTGCACTCAAACAAGAGCTATACACATGTGGGACTGGGGGGGGGGTGAGATTTGAGCAATTGGTGGTGGTAACTATAGGGCACTAAATATAAAAAGCTTACATAGGCTTAGTTACTTTACAGGTCGACCTAGTCCCTGGTGTTGTTATGTAACCATTTTTTATCTCTAAGGCCAGAATCACACTTGCTAGTGCCTCGCGTATAACTCGCGCGAGTCTGTCATTGAATCACCCGGCATGGCCACACACTATGCAAACAGGAGCATCTGAGCTGCATAGAGATACATGCAACCAACCCGCTCTTGTCAGGGGATTGTGCGGCCAAGCCGGGTTCTACCATGAGAGACTCGCGCGAGTTACACGCGAGGCACTAGCAAGTGTGATTCTGGCCTAAAAAAAGAGTCAGCTGCATTTTCACCATGTCTGAATGTGGCCATCAAAGACAATGAAAACAATTGCAGACCAAATTAAATTAATTTCCTTGAATATGATATGTTATATGTCGGCTCCCTGACTTTGATACTGGCCTCGCACGCCGCGCCTGCATCTTTCTCTCGACATGATGACTGATTTAATTAGCCGTCATGTGCCCTAACAGCCACAGGTGGGTAGAAGATCTGTTTGCCCCGATTAAGCTGTTAAATCCCACTGTCAATCTCTGACAGTGGGATTTAATATGAGTCATAAGGGGGGGCACGTCATTCCTTCTGCACATCAGTGCACCCGTGATGTGATGGTGGGGTACTGATGGGTTGTGATGACAGCCAGAGGTTTACTGATGACCCCCGAGCTTGTCGCTATGAACCTCATGTGATCGCCGGCACATGGCCGACATTCATAGAAGATTGTGATTTCTGCTATACAGAGAAGTGCTGCTCTCTACAGTACAAGCAATCGGCTGATTGCAGCTTCATATCCCCTAAAAAACTAGTAAATCCAATAAAAATATTTAAAAAATATGAAAAAAATACATAAGTTCAAATCACCCCCATTGCCCCATTGGAAATAAAACAATAAAAAAAGAAATATACAGATATTGGGTATAACTGTGTTCAGAAATTTCAAATCAAGCAAAATTTAAAATAAATTAATTTGACTGGTAAACAATGAAAAAAAAAAATGAAAGGCGACAATTACGTTTTTTTTGCCAGCCGCAACATGGAAATGAAATGCAAAAAAAAGTGATCAAAACGCCACATCTACCCCAAAATAGTATTATAGAAATGTCGTCTAAGGGAGCAAAAAATAAGCCATCACACAGCCCCATGTCCTGAAAAATGAGAACGTTACCAGACTCGGATAATGGCGACAAAAGCAAAATTATTTTTTTTCTTAGAAATTTCAGCATTTGTATTCACCACTTAAAGAAAAAAAAACTTTACATGTTTGGTATCTATAACCTACAAAAACAGTACTGAAACTCATGTTTAAAACAATAATTTTTATTGTTGAGGAATTGTTAAAATATTACAAAAAGGAAAAATGGAGGGGGGGGGATTAGGGAGCAGGAAAAATAGGCAGTGAATATTTTAGTCCTGAATTGGCCACCCAGTAACTGTAAGAAGAGTAATATATTGTTTCAATACATGGACTAACAAGGGGGTCTCAGTGTAAGTGGGATACTGTGGGGTGAGTCGGACTCTATAATGAAATATAGCCTGTATACATGTTAAATACTTTATTGGTAAATAATTACTATTGATTGCATATAGAGCCCGAGTCAGCCCACATTGATGTCTCTAGTTCAATAGTCCTCACTGTATGGAATGAAGTAAACATTTGACTGAATATAAAGTACTCAGTGCTCCTTATTGGACCCCAAAATACCTACATATCCAGTCAACTCGAGACTCAGATTCATTGATTACACTCCTATAAATTAAGCTAAATAGCAAAGAGGACCACTCTAATACAGATTACACCTAAAGTGTTAGAAATCCATGCAAAATTGAAAAATTCTCTGTATATTCAATATTAATTTTCAAAGGAAAAAGAACAAAAATGACAGCTATTAGTTCAAAAGTGCACAGCCAAGTAAACCTCCAGCTAAATGTTGAGCGCCCAACGCTCCACATAAAGGGATAGAGAAATCATATGTAGGCTATATGTGCACACGTATTGATGACTGTAGATGAGAAGTCACGCTGATTTGGAAAATTTGTACACATAACACACAAAAGATTAAGGTGTGTATTGGTTTATCAGTGTAAACAAAGGCATATAAGTACGCTCAGCAAGACTGCTCATCTACAGAACAAAGACAGCAACCATTAATCTGGGTGTGCATGACCAAATCAACATCTAGCAAAAGATGAAATATGCAGTGCTCTGCCCGTAATGATAGACACTCAAATATATATCACAAGTGTAAACAACATATCAGCTATAAATGAGCAAGTATGCCTATCACAAACGGAGTATCCATAGAGCACACCCAGGGTAAAAATATATAATGGTAAACCATGGAACATACAGTGAAAGTTACTTACATGTTAAATAATGGGGACCACAGGGAGGCTTCCCAACGCGCGTTTCGCCGTCTTTAGCAAGGGAAACAACCTGTGGTCCCCAGTATTTAACATGTAAGTAACTTTCACTGTATGTTCCATGGTTTATCATTATATATTTTTACCCTGGGTGTGCTCTATGGATACTCCGTTTGTGATAGGCATACTTGCTCATTTATAGCTGATATGTTGTTTACACTTGTGATATATATTTGAGTGTCTATCATTACGGGCAGAGCACTGCATATTTCATCTTTTGCTAGATGTTGATTTGGTCATGCACACCCAGATTAATGGTTGCTGTCTTTGTTCTGTAGATGAGCAGTCTTGCTGAGCGTAATTATATGCCTTTGTTTACACTGATAAACCAATACACACCTTAATCTTTGGTGTGTTATGTGTACAAATTTTCCAAATCAGCGTGACTTCTCATCTACAGTCATCAATACGTGTGCACATATAGCCTACATATGATTTCTCTATCCCTTTATGTGGAGCGTTGGGCGCTCAACATTTAGCTGGAGGTTTACTTGGCTGTGCACTTTTGAACTAATAGCTGTCATTTTTGTTCTTTTTCCTTTGAAAATTAATGTTGAATATACAGAGAATTTTTCAATTTTGCATGGATTTCTAACACTTTAGGTGTAATCTGTATTAGAGTGGTCCTCTTTGCTATTTAGCTTAATTTATAGGAGTGTAGTCAATGAATCTGAGTCTCGAGTTGACTGGATATGTAGGTATTTTGGGGTCCAATTAGGAGCACTGAGCACTTTATATTCAGTCAAATGTTTACTTCATTCCATACAGTGAGGACTATTGAACTAGAGACATCAATGTGGGCTGACTCGGGCTCTATATGCAATCAATAGTAATTATTTACCAATAAAGTATTTAACATGTATACAGGCTATATTTCATTATAGAGTCCGACTCACCCCACAGTATCCCACTTACACTGAGACCCCCTTGTTAGTCCATGTATTGAAACAATATATTACTCTTCTTACAGTTACTGGGTGACCAATTCAGGACTAAAATATTCACTGCCTATTTTTCCTGCTCCCTAATCCCCCCCCTCCATTTTTCCTTTTTGTAAAATTTTAACAATTCCTCAACAATAAAAATTATTGTTTTAAACATGAGTTTCAGTACTCTTTTTGTAGGTTATATATATGGTAGTGTATACTGGAACCAATAATATGTTTTTCTGTTTATTAAGATGTTTGGTATCTGCGAACTCGTACTGACCTGGAAAATCATATTGCTAGGTCAGTTTTTCCTTATAGTTAACATGGTAAATAAAAACCCCAAAACAATTATGGAATTGTACTTTTTTTGCAATTTCATTGCATTTTGCAGTACACTATATAGTAAAATGCATGGTGCTATTCAAAAGTACAACTCGTCCTGCATAAAACAAGCCCTCATATGGCTATATTGATGGAAAAATACAATAGTTCTAATGCTTTTGGAAGAAGGAGAGGAAGAAATGAAAACAGAAAATTGCCCAGATTGAAGGGGTTACATTTTTGTACATTTTCAAGTTTCAAAAACAGTGCCTCTCTTTTCTACCTGCACCTTTGCTTTGCTTCCTGGTTGCATAATTGCCAATCCAGCAAGACCGGTTCCGCTGCTATATCGCTTCCAGTCTGTGCCGCTCACCTGGACATACAACTTAGTGAATCCACCTCGCCAGAGGAGCCCATAACAGCTATCCATAAAATAAATAGATCTACCAATGAACACCCCAAACCTTTTCCATTAATCTCAATAATCCAAACAAAAACAGCCATATGTGGGCGTAGTTTACACAATTTCTGCTCCTTTAGGCCCAGAAGTTCAGGAAATATGGGACAGTTGACAATTATGATATCTAACTCCCTGCTCCACTTCATGCAATACAGCTTTACTGCTGCTGTAGTAACTCTTGCTTTGGTCAGTTACTCCCAGGCTTCAAGCCACTTCAGTCCAACTTTTCTATGCATGTGCTGTACTCTAGTTGCACACCCCGACACAACACGCTCCTTCAGCTCAACTGGAGCAGGTAAACTCTCCTTCTCCACTATTAATTGCCAGTCAGACATGTTATCATTCAGACATTTTCTGTCTGAGTATTGAGGTATCGAAATAACATTGCTCTCAGCAACCATGTGGTTTTCAGGTTTTGCTTCTGTGCCACCCTGTGCTCGGCAGTCGAGCCGCTAGGGTCCGGACCTTCAGTGGGTGGCTCGAGGGTCTCCGGACCCGGGGGTCCTGTGGTCACTCCGATCAAAAAGGGTTTGGCGGTTTGGGGACGTAGGTGTGCGGCCGGAGCCGTGTTTAAGTTCGTGACGCCACCCACGGGATGTGATGAAGGTGGACACCACCGCTGCAGTTACGGGGCACCCAGGGGAGATGTTGTGCAGCAAGTTGTTAACCCCTCCGTGGGCAGGGATGGTGGCCCCGGGACCCGTTGGGGGTTGTTTGGCGGGTCAGGGAGATGGGCGGCCGGAGGGCACTGATGTACTCACTATTAACAAACACACGAGTCTTTGGTAAACCAAGGTGATGGTGGTCGTGCCCGCAGCCGGCTGCAGTCTGGTCCCCCACCCGATTGGTGGTCTCCGTCTTTCTACCGCACCTGGTTGTGATGGTGGACTACCTGCGCTTGCAACTTCAGGAGTCTGCTCCCTGGCTTGTGGTCGCCTGAGGAGCCCTTTGCCCGCAGACGCTGGCCCATGGGATCTCTCTGCCGTGGCGGTGGCTTTCTATCCCCCTCGTTGGGCTGTTGACTTCAGTCGGGACTTTGGGTGAGACAGGACCTATAGTCCTGGCCGCAATCAGTTAATTAGCTAGCCCCCAGTAGCTTCTGGACCTAGCTTCAGGGTCTGAGTACCCCCCTTTGTGCTCCGGTTTCTGAGTCGGTTCCCCGGGTCGGTATCGGCGGGCAACTACCCTGTCCCGGTCCACCTTGGTTCCACAGAGCCGTCTTCCCGGCTCCTGCAGACAGAGGCCTCCGTCTGCCTCCTAGCCAAAGGTACCCAGGCTCCTACCCTGGCACCTGTCAGTCTGCTACAGGCCTGTCACACAGGCCTGACCTCCTCCACTCAACTCTCAAACTGATCTCCTGTCTTTTCCCGCCTCAGGCCATCCGAACTCCTTCGTGGGCGTGTCTTACCGCCTGGCTCCACCCCCTGGTGTGTCCATCAAGCCCTGAGGGGGGTGACTTTGGTTTAAATGTTTGCCTGCTGTCACCTTGTTAGGGGACTGGTGTAATACGGGGCCCTATCTGTGACTACCTGGCCCGGCCAGGGCGTCACACTTCATCTTCCACTTAGCTGAAACACCAATAATTAAAGGATAAAATCCATACCACATTAGATTACTAGTAAATATTAAATATAAGGTGAATAATATATGATCAATAATAGTATTATCAGAATGTGGGGATATAGGATCAATGGGACCATTCGGATTAAATACTGAACCAAAAAAGAAAGAAAACCGAACTAGAAGGTCACTTAATAGTATATCTTTATTAGTATAAAAAAATTGTATACATAAAAAACACAGGGCTGTTGACTGGAAAAAACGGCGTCAAAAACCTGCATATCATATAATAATAATAATAATAATCATAACAGTAGTGTAATAGGGCAAAGGATAGTGTAAGGGAATTCAGAGACAATGAATAAAAATAAATATAAATATAAATAGTGTAAATAAATAAATAATTATGAACACAGCTAAGGTGTCAGGTGCTAAGGGTTGTGGCAACAGTTATGCCGCAGTAATGGAATATAATCAGCAGAAAATTCAGCTGATGCCACCCAACAAAATCGTCATACTTGAATTCCACAAATCACTAAACCGATGGCCTAAAGAACGCAGGTAAATATAAGGGGAGGAGGGGGAGACGGCTCTATCGGCCAGTAGGGAAAAGACATGTAATTTAGGTTAAGTTAAATTAGAAGAGTGTCAGAATCGGCACAATAAAAATGACAGAATCGGCAAAGTAAAGCACTAGATAGCGATATAGTCACCTATGGCCACAGAGCACAGCCTCCTTCAGGTATGTGTAACGTCCGGGTGGTGGAACCTCTGGACCGTACACCGGTTTCCCTTGAGGAGGCAGCCAGGCAGGTCACCCCGCCAGAGGGTCTGGGTGCACGGCAGCCGAAGCACTATTGGTAGCCGGACAGTCCGTAGGGGAGCAGGAAAGGTGGATGGAGTTATGGACGGTAGTCCGGGTGACGAGGCTCAGAGTCCGAGGCCAGGTGGTAAGGTCAGGCGGGATCCGGAACCTGCTGAGCGATGGTACGGGTCACCAAACGGAGCCAGGGACTGGAGACTGGCGGAGCTGCAGAGATGGTGGAACATCCGCCGAGGTCACCTTCAGGGTACGGGAATGAGCGTGGTTCGGAGCGGCTGGCGTGGAAGGACAGGGTTAAAGCAGGCAAAGCACAAGGCAAAGCAATAGGGACCTGAACACTAGCTTGCTAGACACGTAGAACAGGCAACGCCCTCCAGGCAGGAAGCTCCTAATATACCTGACCCTGGCTGATGCAATATCCTGTTTAGGGAGTGCTGGGCCTTAAAGAGGAGGTCAGTGACCGCGCGCGCGCGCCCTAATGCGCGTGCGCGACGCCCGGGTGCCGGAGGCGAGAGCAGGGAGCGGTGCCGAGGAGGACGTGTGACTGGAGGCAGGAGGCCCGGGGACCGGAGCGGTGAGTGAGGAACGACGTCGGGACCCGGGGAGCGTGACAGTACCCCCCCCCCAGGCCCCCCTCCCCGCAACCGGGACAGAAAGGCACGAATCAGAGGAGTACCCACATTCTCCCGGGGCTCCCAGGACCTATCCTCGGGACCATAACCCGCCCAGTCCACCAAGAAATACTGCAGACCTCGTACGGTCTTCATGGCCACGATAGCCCTTACCGCATAGATGTCATCGTCAGCGATGGGAGGAGGAGCAGTACCGACCTCAGCGGAGAAGGGACCAAGGACAACAGGCTTGAGCAAGGAGACATGGAAAGAGTTGGGTATCCGCATCGTGGCCGGGAGCTGCAGCTTGTAGGAGACTGCATTGATCTTGCTGATGACTTTAAACGGCCCGATGTAACGAGGACCCAACTTGTACGATGGCAACTTCAATCGGACATACTTGGATGCAAGCCAGACCAGATCACCAGGGGAGAAACACGGGAGATCCAGGCGCCTTTTGTCCGCATGTCTCTTCATCAGCAAAGAAGCCCGCTCAAGGGAGGTCTTGACAGAGCTCCATATGGCTGAGAAGTCCTGGACCAGAGCATCTGCTGCGGGGACATCGGAAGCCGAGGATACCGGCAACGGAACCGAAGGCTGAAGTCCGTAAACGACTCGGAATGGAGAGCTGGAGGTGGACTCGCTGATGTGATGGTTGTGGGAGAACTCAGCCCAAGGAAGAAGCGTGGACCAGTCATCGTGATGGGCATTAACGTAGTGGCGCAGGAAGGAGGTCAGGATTTGATTGACCCGTTCCACTTGCCCATTCGACTGAGGATGGTAGGCCGAAGAAAAGTCCAGAGACACTCCCAGATGTTTGCAGAGGGCCCTCCAGAAGCGCGAGGTAAACTGAGTTCCTCTGTCGGACACAATGTGTGCGGGAAAGCCATGCAATCGGAATATATGTTGGATGAAGGAGTCAGCTAGCTCCTGGGCAGAGGGCAGCCCGGCCATGGGAATGAAGTGAGCCATTTTTGAGAAACGGTCCACCACAACCCATATGACTGTGTGTCCGGAGGATAAGGGTAAGTCCGTAATGAAGTCCATTGCGATATGTTACCACGGAACAGAAGGAATGGGCAGCGGCAGGAGACGTCCATATGGTAGGTGCTTGGGTGTCTTGTTCCGGGCACAGGACGGACAGGCCGAGACGAAGGTTGAGACGTCTTTAAGGAGGGACGGCCACCAGTAGTGACGGACAATCGTGCTCCACGTCTTCTTCTGACCAGCATGGCCGGCGATCTTCGAGGCATGGCCCCAGTGCAGGACTCTCTGTCTGACAGAATCTGAGACATAGGTTTTCCCAGGGGGTATCTGAGTTAAAGCGACAGGATTCACCGGAATGATTTTGCTGGGGTTGATGATGGGCTGGAACGTCTCCTCCTCCAACTCCACGGGCACGAAGGACCTGGACAAAGCGTCTGCCCGCACGTTTTTGTCCGCAGGCCGGAAATGGAGTTGGAAATCAAATCGAGCAAAGAACAAGGACCAATGGGCTTGTCGTGGGTTCAGTCTTTGGGCTGACCGCAGATACTCCAGATTCTTGTGGTCCGTGTATATGATTACAGGGTATACTGCTCCCTCCAAGAGGTAGCGCCATTCCTCCAAGGCAAGCTTCACAGCCAGTAGCTCCCGATCCCCGATGGTGTAGTTGCGTTCGGGTGCCGAGAAGCTCTTGGAGAAGAATCCACAAGTGACCATCTTGCCGGAGGGGGAGTTCTGCATCAACACTGCTCCGGCTCCTGAGGAAGAGGCATCCACCTCCAAGGTGAACTGTCGGTTCAATTCAGGGCGATGGAGAACCGGGGAAGAAGCAAACGCCTGTTTCAAGGAGCAGAACGCGGCATCGGCCGCCGGGGGCCAGTCCTTAGGATTAGCTCCTTTCTTAGTCAAGGCAGAGAGAGGCGCAGTTAAGGCAGAGAAATGCGGGATGGATTGCCGATAATAGTTCGCAAAGCCGAGAAAGCGTTGGATAGCCTTCAGTCCAGAAGGAGGAGGCCAGTTGATGATGGCAGACACTTTCTCAGGGTCCATCTGCAGGCCAGTGTCCGAGATTACATAAACCAGGAAGGGAAGAGATGACTTTTCAAAGATGCATTTCTCGTACTTGGCGTACAGACGGTTTTCTCTAAGCCTCTGGAGAACTAACTGCACGTTTTCTCGGTGGGTCTGTAGATCCGGAGAGAAGACCAGGATGTCATCCAGATATACCACGACACAGACATAGAGGAGATCTCTGAACACGTCGTTCACCAGTTCTTGGAAGACTGCCGGAGCATTACACAGACCAAAGGGCATGACACAATACTCGTAGTGCCCATCCCGAGTGTTGAATGCGGTTTTCCATTCGTCTCCAGAGCGAATGCGAACCAGGTTATAAGCCCCACGGAGGTCCAACTTGGTGAATACACGGGCTCCTCGGAGCCGATCGAATAGTTCGGGGATAAGCGGCAGAGGGTATTTGTTCTTTACGGTGATCTGGTTTAAACCCCGGTAGTCGATGCAAGGGCGCAGATCACCTTCCTTTTTCTTGACAAAGAAAAACCCTGCTCCGGCAGGGGATGAGGACCTCCGAATGAACCCCTTTGCCAGGCTCTCGGTAATATAGGCAGACATAGCTCGTGTTTCCGCAGGGGACAAGGGGTATATTCTTCCTCTAGGAGGCGTGGTTCATGGCAGTAAATCAATGGCGCAGTCGTAGGGATGATGAGGCGGTAGTACCTCTGACTCCTTTTTATCAAAAACGTCCGAGAAGGGCCAGTAGGCAGAAGGCAGTCCTGGTAGAGACTCTGGAACCGGAGGACGTCGAACGGGCTGGATGGTCTTCAGACACCTCTCGTGGCACGAGGAGCCCCATCGGGTGATTTCACCTGTACTCCAGTTGACCGACGGTTCGTGTGTCCGTAACCATGGGAGTCCCAGCAGGATCTGATGAGACATGCGCGGGAGGACGTAGAAGGTGATATTTTCGGTGTGCAGGGCACCGATCCGTACTTCCACAGGCTTGGTGATCAGTGAGACGGTGTCAGAGAGGGGTCTCCCATCTACAGAGGCGATCACCAGCGGTTTCTCTAGTGGGAGGACAGGCACCTGGTACTTATCCACTGTGGCCTGCTGGATGAAGTTGCCTGCTGCTCCGGAATCAAGATACGCCTCTGCCGTGAACCGGGTCTCTTCTGTAGTGACTTGAATAGTCCAGGTAACGGAGTCTGAGAGTGTCCCAGCACCTAGGGTGGCCTCTCATACCAAGCCTAGGCTTTGGAGTTTCCCGGCTTCTCGGGACAAGAGGTGTGAGCCATCACCGCAGTAGAAGCAGAGACCCTTTGCTAGTCGTTCTGCTCGGCGTTGCTCCGGCTGCCTCAGGCGGTCAATCTGCATGGGCTCGTAGGTAGACGCGCCAGGGGGCGCCGACTGAGGAGCGGTGGACTTCTGTGGTGGGGAAGAGTGCCGTATTGGACGCCTCTCGCGGGACACCTCTTTGGATCGTTCCTGAAAGCGAAGATCCACGCGAGTCGCCAGAGCAATCAGGGCATCCAAGGTGGAAGGCACGTCACGACCAGCCAACTCATCTTTAATGCGAGCAGAGAGTCCTTCCCAGAAGGCGGCGGTTAGGGCCTCGTTGTTCCACCCGAGTTCCGAGGCCAAGGTGCGGAAACGAATGGCGTATTGGCCCACCGTCAGAGTCCCTTGACGTAGCCGGAGAAGGGATGAAGCAGAAGCGGCGGTGCGTCCGGGCTCGTCAAAGGTGTTACGGAAAGCCCGCAGGAATTCCTGGATATCAGTGGTCACCGGATCCTCCTTCTCCCACAAGGGGTTCATCCAGGCCCGTGCCTCTCTCTCTAGATGGGACATCATGAACGCGACCTTGGCTTGGTCGGAGGCAAAAAGGTGCGGCAGCAGCTGGAAATGGAGAGAGCATTGGTTTATAAATCCCCTGCAGGTCTTGGGATCTCCAGCGTACCGGGGTGGTGAGGCCAAACGAAACTTGGAAGCATCCGAGGAGACTGCCACGGGAGCTGCGGCCGTGGATTGTGCAGTGAGATCCTGAGATGCCACAGGCGTGGCCGCTGCTTGTAGCGCGTTCAGACGGGTATCCACAGAAGACATGAAGTTCAGCATGCGGGTCTGGGTCTCGCGCTGTCGTGTGAGTTCCTGCTGCAGGGCCGCTAGTGCTTCGGCGGGATCCATGGCCTGTTCTAGCTGTAACGTCCGGGTGGTGGAACCTCTGGACCGTACACCGGTTTCCCTTGAGGAGGCAGCCAGGCAGGTCACTCCGCCAGAGGGTCTGGGTGCACGGCAGCCGAAGCACTATTGGTAGCCGGACAGTCCGTAGGGGAGCAGGAAAGGTGGATGGAGTTATGGACGGTAGTCCGGGTGACGAGGCTCAGAGTCCGAGGCCAGGTGGTAAGGTCAGGCGGGATCCGGAACCTGCTGAGCGATGGTACGGGTCACCAAACGGAGCCAGGGACTGGAGACTGGCGGAGCTGCAGAGATGGTGGAACATCCGCCGAGGTCACCTTCAGGGTACGGGAATGAGCGTGGTTCGGAGCGGCTGGCGTGGCAGGACAGGCTCTACGAGACAGGACAGGGTTAAAGCAGGCAAAGCACAAGGCAAAGCAATAGGGACCTGAACACTAGCTTGCTAGACACGTAGAACAGGCGACGCCCTCCAGGCAGGAAGCTCCTAATATACCTGACCCTGGCTGATGCAATATCCTGTTTAGGGAGTGCTGGGCCTTAAAGAGGAGGTCAGTGACCGCGCGCGCCCTAATGCGCGTGCGCGACGCCCGGGTGCCGGAGGCGAGAGCAGGGAGCGGTGCCGAGGAGGACGTGTGACTGGAGGCAGGAGGCCCGGGGACCGGAGCGGTGAGTGAGGAACGACGTCGGGACCCGGGGAGCGTGACAGTATGCGACACCTGCCCCTTGACGCGCGCACATTTCGTAGCGACTTCCTCAGGGGGTGGAGTCATTGGGGATTGCATGGGGTTAAATGTATACAAGCGACCAATAAGCGCAAAGTCTGTGCGCATGCGTCCTTAGTCGTACACGTAGGGGGTCACGTGGGGAAGGTGTCAGAAAGCGTCATAGTTGGATTATCAAATCACTGGACAGGAACAAGGAGGTGGGCGTGGAAATACGGCAGGGAATAACAGATTGGGCTAACCAAATGGATTTTCATACATTACAGCACAGCGAAATCATGTATATAGAGTTTAAGTATATATAAAAAGGGGGAACAGACATTAGCATTAGTGCAAACGTCATAATATTAGTCAGGGGAAATCATGTGATAAGTGCGTCATAGAGTGGGCGGGAAATCGCCGAGCGTGATATAAAGGGTGCGGAATAAACCGTGCATGTCATACAGGGGGCGGGTGAGAAAGGCAGGTAGCCAAACACATGTTGGAAGGGGCGGATCACATATGGGTGACATAAAATAGTGGAAAGCCAACGTGAGATAATATCCTTTGAAGGGTGGGTAACCAAAACGTGTCATAGAAGGGGCGTATAGAGGGAGGCAGATGGCCAAACAAATAAGAGAATAGGAGGGACGGAAAATGCTAATCATGTCGTAAAGAGGGCGGGTGGCCCAAACCAATCACAAAGGGGACGAATAACAGGACGCTAATAGTCAAAATATCTGCAAAGGCAGATCATATAGGAGTGTAATAAACAAAGCAAACAACTTGTCAGGGTGTCAAGAAAGGGGCGAATTGCCAAGGTGTGTAACAGAAAAGGCATATAGCCTAACATGTAATACAAATTTGATGATGTAAAACTATATGGCAAGTGTAATAAAAGGGGCGAATGTGACAAAAGGCTAATATTAAATCTAATTCCAGTCAACAGCCCTGTGTTTTTTATGTATACAATTTTTTTATACTAATAAAGATATACTATTAAGTGACCTTCTAGTTCGGTTTTCTTTCTTTGTTGGTTCCACTTAGCTCTAGCTTGAGCCGGGTACCTAATCTCTTACTTCTTCTGACTTCCATTCAGCTTACAGCATATACTTCCAATCTCATTCCAACATCTGTAGGTGTTGTTCATACTTACAAATTCTGCAACTGTAGCGCCCCACGTGGCAGGTGGTCAACCTACTCGTTGCCGGGCCGTTTCGAGTCGGGTCAGGTGATGTCACGGGTGGCCTTGCCCGGTTCCGTTGTCCCGAGGCGTACAGTAAATGGTGGGGATAAGAGGGGTGTTAGGGAAAGTTTGTCGTGACGCCACCTGTGGTATGCGGCCAGGGAGTAGCCAGCCGCCGCTGCAGGATTCCTCGCCGGGGCAGGTGTTATGGCAGCCGGGATGGTGTCGCTCCCCACAGGCAGAGCTGGCCCCGGGTGGATGAAGAGGGGAAGTATTGGTGGTTGGCACCTAAGCGCTGGGCGGCAACGCCGGTAAGGACAAGCCAACACAGTCTCTGCGCGTTCAAGGTGTAGTTTACTCACAGTTTCAGTTGCCAGCCCAGTAGTACTAGTCCCTGCTGTGATGGGCTCTGGTCGATCCTGGATCCTTGAAAGTCAGAACCGGTGCGGTAGTCTGTGGGCCCTTCCTCACTGCGCTTTTAGTGCGGGTCCCTGTGGCTTGAAGCACTTAGAGTCCCTTCCGTACTAGGTAGAGTACCGTTCCCTATGCCAGTAGCCTGGATCCCCTTGAGTCTGACTGTGATCTAGGCCCCGGAATCCTAGGTGCCACTTGGCTCTGCAAACTTGTGTGGTCGGAGAAGCATTGAACTCCTCCGTCCGGCAGAATCTGATGGTGCAACTTGGAATTACACCACCCTAGGGTGCTGCACCTTGAACTGCGCTGGCCGCGGGAGAACTGACTCGGTATCTCCACAGCGACCGTTAAACTCCTATGTCCCACTGGAGCTACCGGGAAAGACGTCTGCTCACTGTCACTCCTGCTGGAGAACTCCCGTAAAAACTGTATGTGACTCCTAACTCCCCCTGGTGGCTGCTCCTCCCCCTACCCAGGTCCTGAGCTAGTGGATTAGGGGCCCTGTTGTGTTGGCAGCCGGTAAATGCCACACTGTTGGCAACCCCTTTGAAATCCGACCCTAGCCCAGTCACCAGTGGGGAAGGGGCAACCCTTGTGTATATTTGGTTGTGTATGGTGAAACCGAAACCGACCTCCCCTAAATCCATGACCAGCACTACACCCCAAGTGGAGTGCAGTACCCTGTGACAACCAGAGCCTCAGGGGCGCCACACACTATGGTACTGCATGTCTGCTGCAAGTTCCAATTTGTATATACCTCTTTCCTATTACCAGACTGCATCTACTTTTTTGTTATCCCTGTGATTAACTGAATCACTGCTAGAAGACATCATATCTCCATACATGTATCCTCACACCTGACTATTTCAACTAGTGATTCCTGCTCCAGCTTGTCCATCTGCCTCATATTGTGCCATCCAGGAAGTGTAAGTGATAAATGTATACCGTAATCACTTGGGGCTCAGTCACTGGAACCTTCACTTATCATACTGTTTTGTGAATGAAGTGAGAGTGTGTATATATGACTGCCTGCTTTATAAAATAATTATTCTTATCTTCATAGATGGATATTGTCATAGTTCTTGCATAAACAACCACTTTTGTTATTTATTAAAATTTGCAGCTGTTCTTGAGATAAATGCTTTTTGTTTTACACTTGTGGCTTAGGAGACCGACCACTGCTGCTGTCTAGCTTGTAAGCACTTGTGGCGCCCTGGACATGCCAGGGGCCACAGAGCACAACACCCACACACCCCCCACTCCGTCAGGCACACCTAAGTCAGACACAAAACCCTTGTTGCCTTCCTCCAGGGGCTGATGTCCACACCAGGGGGGTGGGCCAGGCGGTTGGCCCCGCCCACCGAGGAGTTCACAGTCCTGGAGGCAGGAAAAGTAACCAGTTTAGCTTTGGAGGTGAAAGTGAGAGGAAGCGAAGTGGTAATGGAGCAACTGACAGCGTCCGGGTGTGTGGCCCGGGCGGTACAGCAAGGTTGGCAGACGGTGGTGACCGTCTGCAGGAGTGGCCTATCGGAGTCTGCCGTAAGGACCGTGGACGGGCGGTGGCCCGGCGGTACCGGACCGGTACACAAAGAGAAGCCAGCACCATCTGGCACGGGCTTACGGACCCCGGCAAGGCTAGGAGTCGCCGTGAATTTGCCGAATTCGTTAGTGAAGGGAACCTCCTGGGTTTCCCAGCAGCCAAGTCCCGACAGAAGGCAACAGTCCAACCAAGAGAGGGAGACACCGCCACCGCCAAGGCAACCGTTTCTCAGGGCCAGAGCCTGCATGGCAAAAGGGGCTCCTCCAGCCCATATCCAAGCTGGGGAGCGGGTTACCGGTGGGAACCCATTGGAACCATCTACCGTATATAGGTGCAGGGAAAGGCAGTCACCATCAACCTGCCGGGAGCAGAAACCACCGCAGCCGTCAGTGGGACTCGTCCATCCAGCCGTGTGTTTTACCGAGAACTGTGTCTTCATCATTGGCTGAGTGAGTACCACCGTGCTGTGCGGCACAGCGCTGCCCCTGCGACCCTGCACCTCACCAGGCCCTGTAACCCGCCTGCCATCCACCCCTACCCCCATCACCGGGCCCCGGGACAACTAACCCCCTACCCACGGAGGGGAGAACTAACAACAAGGCTGCTCCCTGTCACCGCTCCCGGGATCCCCATCTAGAGCAGCGGTGGTGTCACCAATATCACCACAACCGTGGGTGGCGTCACGGACAATAACCAAAACCCCCACAATCAAAATCCCCTTTTCACTCACGGGCGAGGAACGCCGCTCGAGTCCCCGGGATCCGGCCCACCGCTCAAGCCACCACCGAGCAGCGGCACCAGCAGCAGCCGGACCCGAGCAGTGGGAGAGCGCAGCGTCCCCTCCTCCGCCCGCGACAACTTGGCGTCACGAACAGGATCTTACCGCTCTGCCGTCGGGTAGAGGTGCGCCTTGTTACCGCCGGAGGTGTCCGGCCGGAAAATTTGTGAAGCCGCCATCTTGGGCGCGAAGAATTCCCGCTCGAGCGTCTCCTCGAGTAGTGGAGGCGCGAAGGCCAAAACCCCGCCCCTGTAGAGGAGGAGCCGAAAAAAGACTAAGGGGGACGAAATGGCGACTGGTCGCATGTGAGCGCGGCTATAAAAGCAGGGACGCCAGGACCCTGCGGCCATCTTGTTCCTGGGAGAGGCCGCCAGCAAGATGTACATGCCGTCCCGTAGCACCGTAGCCCCCGCCCCTGGAACCGCGGCGTGGGTGGAGATCTGGACCGCGCAGCTCCAACAGAGGCTGCAGGTCAAAATGCAGCTCCTCTTGGAGGAGTGGGAGACCGACATGACGGAGGTCATAGCGACCGTGCGGAGACACGAGGAGGAAGTTGCGGAAGTCACCATCAACCTGCCGGGAGCAGAAACCACCGCAGCCGTCAGTGGGACCCATCCATCCAGCCGTGTGTTTTACCGAGAACTGTGTCTTCATCATTGGCTGAGTACCACCGTGCCGTGCGGCACAGCGCTGCCCCTGCGACCCTGCACCTCACCAGGCCCTGTAACTCACCTGCCATCCACCCCTACCCAGCGTCACCTCCTCCGCCCGCGACACACTGCGCTGAAGCTGACCTTTAATAGGCAGTAACAGCGCATTCCAGCAATACTGGCCAACTTCAAAGTGCTTAAATGGGTATTCTGATCTTATAGATCCTATCCCAATATGTAGTAGATGTAATAATAATTTTAGCAAATACCTCCAATTGGAAATGTAGTATAGTTCTTCAGATTCACTATGTCGCTTACCTCATATTCAGGGCATTGCAGGACCTTAGGTATCCATGGTTACAACGATGCATATAGTCACAGTTAGCTACTGTGTTTCCCCCGAAAATAAGCCCTACCCCGAAAATAAGCCCTAGTCACGTTTCAATAATGAAGTGTCCATGCAGCTAAAAAAGTTAAAGAATACTGCAGGACACTTCAATATAGAAAGCAGGCACCCCCCAAAAGAAAGAAAAGAGAAGATAGAAGACCCCTCAATCATACTCACTAGACACCAATCAGTGGAACGCACACCCACACACATCAGGTCACACACACACACATCAGGTCACACACACACACATCAGGTCACACACACACACGTCACACACACACACACACACACACACACACACACACGCACACACACACACACATATCAGATCGCACGGACACACTCACTACATCCAGCAATACCGATAGCAAATGTGTCAGGATATATTACTAAGTTACTTATTTTAATGTGTACATTTGATTTATAAAATAAAAATTAAAATGGCGGTTATACTTTAAATGCTCAATATAAAAGAGTTTCTAAAGCACTGCTCCTGTGCTGCTGTCTAGCAGCAGTGGTCGGTCTCCAAGGCAATGAACATTGAATTAAAGAAAAGTGTTGATATCTCAACAACAGGTGAAAATTTTGACAAGCAGTAAAATGCAAAATTGCTGAAATTTACAAACAGTATCCAATAATACCAATGTATGAAGATGGTTATATCTCTTTAATATCTGTGGAACTGATATTGATGAATTATGTGGACAAAACCCCTTTCAGAGAACTGTAATGACGTTATTATTTGCTGTCACCCTGCATTTTCAGAAACAGGTAAATCTCTGACACATTATGACTTAAGGGTACTTTATACGCTGTGACATCACTAGCTATAGTTAGCGAAGTCGTGCGCGATAGCACCCGCCCCCGTCGCTCGTGCGACATTTGGTGATCGCTGCCCTAGCGAACATTATCACTACGGCAGCTTCACACGCACATACCTTGTCAGCGACGTCGCTGTGACCGCCGAACAATCCCTCCTTCAAGGGGGAGGTGCATTCGGCGTCATAGCGACGTCACTGCGGCGTCACTAAGTGGCCGGCCAATAGAAGCGGAGGGGCGGAGATGAACGGGCCGAACAACCGGCCCACCTCCTTCCTTCCTCATTGCCGGTGAACGGAAGTAAGGAGATGTTCCTACGGTGTCACACATAGCGATGTCGCTACTTACCTGACAACGATTTTTTGCAATTAAACGACCTCTCCAAAACAAACGATTTTTGTCTTTTTTGCGATTGTTATAGGTCGCTCCAGCCTGTCACATGCTGCGACGTCGCTAACGATGCCAGATGTGCGTCACAAACACCGTGACCCCGACGATATATCGTTAGCAATGTTGCAGTGTGTAAAGCCCCCTTTAGAGTGGTTGCTCAGTGTAGAGATCTGCACTGATTGTCAGAGGGGGGAACTTTTATCCCAGTCAGAATGGAGCGGCAGTACTCATGTGCCTTCATTCCCTATGGGCTCCCTAGCACTGGACATGGCTTTTTCCACCAACCCCATGGAGAATGAATGGAGCTCTGACCAGTGGTGTAACTATAATTTGATGGGCCTTGCTGCAAAGTTTGGACCTGGGGGCCCCCCAACCGTACACTTGGGGTACGGGATAGTTTGGCTGACACTGGGCTCTTTCCCTCAGCACCCAGGTTTACCATGATTTGAAATCCCTTTTTCTATCAGCTCCCAGCTTTCCTATGTTCTGATATCCATCCTGTCCTCATCACCCACCTTCCCCATGCTCTGCTTTACATCTTTCCCTCAGCACCCACCTTCTCCATGCTCTGCTATACATCTTTCACTCAGCACCCAGTTTTCCCATGATATCAGAGCAAGGGAAAGCTGGGTGCTGAGGGAAAGATGTATAGCAGAGCATGGGAAAGCTGGGTGCTGAGGGAAGGAGCCTCAAAACTTTCCCATCCCATGCTTGTATCTTTGTCCCCCCTCATATATAACTCCCCAAATACTAAAATGGCCCCCACATACCATTCCATATAGTATAATGGGTCCCACATAACCCCTAATATATTAGAATGCACCCCCAAGGTCCTCCATATATTATAATTAATCCCATAGTCTTCCATATATTATACTGCATCCCATAGTACTCCATATATTATAATGCAGCCCCCATAGTCCTGCATGTTTTATAATGCATTTCATAGTCCTCCATATATTATACTTCACTCATAGTTCTCCATGTATTATAATTCACCCCATAGTCCTGCATATAATATACTGCACCCATAGTCCTCCATATATTATACTGCACCCATAGTCCTCCATGTATTATAATTCACCCCACTGTTCTCCATATATTATAATGCAGCCCCCATAGTCCTCCATATTTTATTATGCAAACCATAGTCCTTCATATTGTATTATGCAGCCCACAGAGGCGTAAATACCACGGTCGCAGAGGTCGCCATTACGACTGGGCCTGCAGGGTGAGGGGCCCGCCCTGCAGATCAGCAGTCAGCTCCTCTCTGTGAGAGAGGAGCTGCGCTGTTCAGTGGCAGACCACGCGGCCGCTATGTGCCCGTGAGTCAGTGGGGCCTGGTGTCAGCGGCACCGGGCCCCCCCCATCACCCGTCATCGCACACAGCAATGATGAAAAATGGAGAGGAGCGCTCCGCTCCATTTTTCTTCATTCTTCCCCTGTGCCTTCGCTCGCAGAGCATGGAGACGTCATCACTGCGCGCTGCTGAGATGAAACAAGAGAGCGCAGGACGGGAAGACGCTGACCGGAGTAATGAGGGAACGAGGAGAGGTGAGGACTCCAGTGGCTGATACATGGCCTTTGCAATTGTTGTACTGGGGCACAGATGGGAGGGGGCCCTCGCAACTAAGCGAAGGTCCATGCACGTAAAAAGTATTATACATTTACCAGAAAACTGCTGAGTGCCCCAGAACCAGTAAGAGGCCTTTTCTATGTTCTTGTGCAGCTCTGCTCAGTGCTCTGCAGTTCACTCTGCCCCTCCCTCAGCTAAGAGCGAGGGCAGAAGATGCTGGGACTCAGAGCTCAGGAGATGATGGAGGCCGCAGCCAAAGAGGAGCAGCTGATTCCTACAGTTCTGTGTGATTTCTGCAGGAGTGGAGGTCAGAAATGAGGGGCAGTAGGAAGATGGAGGCCGCACAGCTCCACATCCACAGCAGGAGAGGAGGAGCAGGAAAATCTCCACAGGACAACAGCAACTTATGAAGAAACAGAGGTGAGTATATACTTTTTGGACCTGTCTGTTTGCTTTTACATACTGTATATACCTATGTTGCTTGTACTGTATATAAATGTGCATGTGTGCGTGTGTATGTATGTATGTATATATATATATATATATATATATATATATATATACAGTACAGACCAAAAGTTTGGACACCCCTTCTCATTCAAAGAGTTTTCTTTATTTTCATGACTCTGAAAATTGTAGATTCACATTGAAGGCATCAAAACTATGAATTAACACATGTGGAATGAAATACTTAACAAAAAAAGTGTGAAGCAATTGAAAATATGTCTTATATTCTAGGTTCTTCAAAGTAGCCACATTTTGCTTTGATTACTGCTTTGCACACTCTTGGCATTCTTTTGATCAGCTTAAAGCTGAGTGTACTTATGTATGTATGTCCGCTAAAGGAATCCGCATCGTCGCATTTACAATCGCAAAATTTTGCTCAGACGCCCCATGTGACTCAGGGAACGTCATAGACTATATTTTGACCGGATAATTTAACCCTGCGCTTTACAGTTACTCTCCAAAAAACCTGCCTCCATTAAACTGAATGGAGGTGGGAGCTATTAATAGCAGCTGTGAGTGGTTGCTATAGGAACAAAATAAATTGTTAGTATGAGAAGCTTATGTGTGACGTAATAAGATGTTGGTGGGGAGACGGATAGAGATAGACAAAAAGAGACAGAGACAGAGAGAAGGAGACAGGGAAAGAGAGACAGACAGTCAAAGAGACAGACAGAGGCGGACAGACACAGACAGACAGGAAAAGAGACAAGCAGAGAGACAGATAGAGATAGAAAGGGAAAGAAACAGAGACAAGGAAAGAGACAGGGAAAGAGACAAAAACAGGTAAAGATACAGAGACAAGGAAAAAGGCAGGGAAAAGACAGTGAAAGAGACAGAGACAGACGGGGAAAGAGACAGAGATAGACGGGGAATAAGACAGATGGGGAAAGAGACAGACAGACAGGGAAAGATACAGGGAAAGAGACAGAAACAAGGAAAGAGACAGGGAAAGAGACAGAGACAGGGAAAGAGACAAAAACAGGGGAAGAGACAGAGACAAGGAAAAAGATAGGGAAAGAGACAGACGGGGAACGAGACAGACGGGGAACGAGACAGACGGGGAACGAGACAGTCGGGGAAAGAGACAGACGGGGAAAGAGACAGACGGGGAAAGAGACAGACGGGGAAAGAGACTGACAGTCAGGCACAGAGATAGAGCGACAGACACAGAGATAGAGAGACAGACACAGAGATAGAGACAGACACAGAGATAGAGACAGACACAGAGATAGAGAGAGACAGACACAGAGATAAAGAGCGACAGACAGAAACTGATACTGAGACAGACAGAGAGATAGACACAGACAGACAGAGAGATAGACACAGACGAACAGAGAGATAGACACAGACAAACAGAAATGAATAGAGAGAGACACACATGGACAGAGACAGACACACAGACAAACAGACACAGACAGGGAAAGAGACAGACAAACAGACACGCATAGACAGAGAAGGAAAGAGACAGAGACAGACAGAGAGACAAACAGAGAGACAGACAGAGACATACAGAGAGAGACAAACAGACAGAGACAGATGGACAGAGACAGAGATACACAGACAAAGAGACAGACAGAAACAGACACAGAGACAGACACACAGAGACACACACACAGAGACAAAGACACACAGACAGAAACAGACAGAAAGACAGAGACAGACAAACAGACGGACAGAGTTAGACAAACAGACACAGACAGATGATGACTGGGAGACATACAGAGAGACAGTTACTATCCCTACCCTACAGCTAGTATGTATATATATATATTTATATATATATAAAGCTGAATGTGTGTTTGTGTGTGTGTGTGTGTGTGTGTGCGCGTGCGTGCGTGCGTGTGTGTGTGTATGTATGTATGTCCGGGATTGGCATCTGCACCGTCGCAGCTACAGCCACAAAATTTTGCACACTCACACGTCTGGACCCCGAGAGCGTCATAAGCTATGTTGTGAGGCGAATTTTAACCCCGCTTGTTCCAATTTACCAATCAATTTTGCCTCTATCTACATAATGGGGAAAAAGTGAAATGAAAAGTGTATCCACACCGTCGCATTTCTAATCACAAAATTTTGCACAGACACCTCATGTGACTCAGGGAACGTCGTAGACTACTTTTGACAAGAAAATTTAACCCTGCGCTTTACAGTTACTCTCCAAAAAACATGCCTTCATTAAAGTAAATGGAGCCTGGAACTACAGGTTATTAGTAGGAGTTCTGAGTGGTTGCTATAGGAACAAAAGACATTCATAGTATAGGAAGCTTATATGTGAGGTAATAAGATGTCGGTGGAGAGACGGATAGAGAGAGACAGAGAGACAGAGAGACAGAGAGAGAGAGACAGACAGAGACAAACGGTGAAAGAGACAGGCAGAAACAGACGGTGAAAAAGACAGACAGAGACAGAAGGGGAGAGAGACACAGACAGACCTGGAAAGAGACAGATGGGGAAAGAGACAGAGAGATAGAGACAGACAAAGAAAGAGACAGACAGAGACAGACAGACGGGGAAAGAGACAGATGGGGAAAGAAACAGATGGGGAAAGAGAGAGAGACAGACAGAGACAGACAGGGAAAGCGACAGAGAGATAGAGACAGACAGAGAAAGAGACAGACAGAGACAAACGGTGAAAGAGACAGACAGAAACAGATGGTGAAAAAGACAGAGACAGAAGGGGAAAGAGACAGACCTGGAAAGAGACAAACCTGGTAAAAGACAAATGGGGAAAGAGACAGACAGACATGCAGACAGGGACAGAGACAGGCAGACAAGGAAGGAGGAAACAGCCAGAGAGACAGACAAAGATAGGGAAATAACACAGACCTTGATGGAGCCAGACGGGAAAAGAGACCGAGAAATAGAGACAGACAAAGACAGGCAGACAGGGAAAGAGACAGACAGGAAAAGACACAGACAAAGAGACGGGGAGACAGACGGGGAAAGAGACAGACCTGGGAAAGAGACAGACCTGGAGACAGATGGGGAAAGAAACAAAGAGATAGAGACAGACAAAGAAAGAGACAGACAGAGACAGGCAGACGGGGAATGAGACAGACGTAGAAAGAGACAGACGGGGAAAGAGAGACGGGGAAAGAGACAGACGGGGAAAGAGACAGATGGGGAAAGAGACAGACAGAGACAGACAGGGAAAGAGACAGACAGGGAAAGAGACAGATGGGGAAAGAGACAGATGGGGAAAGAGACAGACGGGGAAAGAGACAGACGGGGAAAGAGACAGACGGGGATGTCGCGGGCGGGGAGGAGGGTGTCAGCACACTACGCTCACCCCTTCTGCTCGGGTCCGGCGGCTGCTGCTCAGTGGTGGCTCGAGCGGTGGGCCGGATCCCGGGGGTTTCTCGAGCGGCACTCCTCGCCCGTGAGTGAAAGGGGGGTTGTTGGGTGTAGGAATTGTTTATTGTCCGTGACGCCACCCACGGTTGTGGTGATTTCACCACCGCTGCTCTATAGGCCCGGGGACGATGGTGTGTAGCAGCGAGATGTTGCGTTGCCCCTCCGTGGGTAGGGGTTGGTGATCCCGGGGCCCGGTGATGGTGAGGGAGGTGCAGGGACTGCTGGGCGCAGGGACGCGGGGGCAGCGCTGTGCCTTGCGGCACTGTGGTACTCACTCAGCCTGAGACACTGACACAGTTCTTAGTAAAACACTCGGCTGGATGGACGGGTACCCTCAGACGGCTGCGGTTGTTGTTTCTCCCCTGACCCAGTTTGGTGGTGTAAGTCCTTTCTTCTACTTCCGTGCACCCCTCTCCTGCACTCCGGCTTCCAGCTGGCTCCCCGACTCCGTACCGGGGGGCCACTGCCCAGCCCCGGCTACCTGCGGTTCCACCAGCTGTCTCCCCGGCTCCCTGCAGATGGCACTTAGCGTCTGCCGGACTCTCTCTGCGAGGCCCTAGGCTCCAACCTAGGCCCCTGGCTCTGTCTGCCTCTCTGCAGACCTTCACTCTTCCTCTCCTAGGACTAGACTGGGCTTGTTTCCTGTCTCAGGTCAGCTCACTCCAGGGTGGGCGTCCCCATCTCCTCACTCCGCCCACCTGGTGTGTCAGCCCGAGGCAGAAAGCAGGTCACTTTGGGGACGTCTGCTGTGAACTGCTGGGGGTGGGGGTGTGTGTGTGTTGTTACCTGTGTCCCCTGGCTTGTCCAGGGCGACACAGGGAAAGAGGCAGACGGGGAAAGAGGCAGACGGTGAAAGAGGCAGACGGTGAAAGAGGCAGACGAGGAAAGAGTCAGACCTGGAAAGAGACAGACCTGGAAAGAGTCAGACCTGGAAAGAGACAGACGGGGAAAGAGACAGACGGGGAAAGAGACAGACAGAGACAGACTGGGAAAGAGACAGACAAGGAAAGAGACAGACCTGGAAAGAGACAGACCTGGAAAGAGGCAGAAAAAACAAAAAGCCAGCACCAAATGTGCACTGCGGCACTAAACATTCCAAACTGTACTTATTTTAAAAATTTTGAGATTTTTGGCAAAAAATTGCAATTTCTTGAGCTGCTTCGCCACGTCACGGCAAATCTATTTTATAGAAATATTTTAGTGTAGGACTGCTTCAAATGAGATTTGCCGTGACGTGGCGAAGCAGCTCAAGAAATTGCAATTTTTTGCCAAAAATCTCAAAATTTTTAAAATAAGTACAGTTTGGAATGTTTAGTGCCGCAGTGCACATTTGGTGCTGGCTTTTTGTTTTTTCTTCATTGAATTGGTCGGTGGTTGACCTCCACCTTGCTATGCACCCCAATTTGGGATGTATTCCATCTGTCTGGATTTTGGCGGTTGGTGACTGTTCACATTAAGTCATCAGGCTTTGTCCACAGGCTATTTACTTCATGCAGCATTTGCTTGGACCTGTCCCGCCCACAGCCATGACTCAGTCATGGGTACGGGATTGAAATAGACCAGGTGAGTGCTGCTAAGAGCAGTTCTACTATTCATATGTGAGGCCGTATGGCACATTTTATAAAAATATTTTAGTGTAGGACTGCTTCAAATGAGATTTGCCGTGACGTGGCGAAGCAGCTCAAGAAATTGCAATTTTTTGCCAAAAATCTCAAAATTTTTAAAATAAGTACAGTTTGGAATGTTTAGTGCCGCAGTGCACATTTGGTGCTGGCTTTTTGTTTTTTCTTCATTGAATTGGTCGGTGGTTGACCTCCACCTTGCTATGCACCCCAATTTGGGATGTATTCCATCTGTCTGGATTTTGGCGGTTGGTGACTGTTCACATTAAGTCATCAGGCTTTGTCCACAGGCTATTTACTTCATGCAGCATTTGCTTGGACCTGTCCCGCCCACAGCCATGACTCAGTCATGGGTACGGGATTGAAATAGACCAGGTGAGTGCTGCTAAGAGCAGTTCTACTATTCATATGTGAGGCCGTATGGCACATTTTATAAAAATATTTTAGTGTAGGACTGCTTCAAATGAGATTTGCCGTGACGTGGCGAAGCAGCTCAAGAAATTGCAATTTTTTGCCAAAAATCTCAAAATTTTTAAAATAAGTACAGTTTGGAATGTTTAGTGCCGCAGTGCACATTTGGTGCTGGCTTTTTGTTTTTTCTTCATTGAATTGGTCGGTGGTTGACCTCCACCTTGCTATGCACCCCAATTTGGGATGTATTCCATCTGTCTGGATTTTGGCGGTTGGTGACTGTTCACATTAAGTCATCAGGCTTTGTCCACAGGCTATTTACTTCATGCAGCATTTGCTTGGACCTGTCCCGCCCACAGCCATGACTCAGTCATGGGTACGGGATTGAAATAGACCAGGTGAGTGCTGCTAAGAGCAGTTCTACTATTCATATGTGAGGCCGTATGGCACATTTTATAAAAATATTTTAGTGTAGGACTGCTTCAAATGAGATTTGCCGTGACGTGGCGAAGCAGCTCAAGAAATTGCAATTTTTTGCCAAAAATCTCAAAATTTTTAAAATAAGTACAGTTTGGAATGTTTAGTGCCGCAGTGCACATTTGGTGCTGGCTTTTTGTTTTTTCTTCATTGAATTGGTCGGTGGTTGACCTCCACCTTGCTATGCACCCAGGGCCGGATTAAGTTTGGTGGGGGCCCCTGGGCAGAAAATCTGGTGGGGGCCCCATAACGTTAACATTTTTAGCCATAACAGTAAAGCGCGAACTGTAGCATTTAGATATAAATCCAATGAGCATGTGTCTTATCCTGTTCTGCCACATTCAGATTTCCAGTACTACAATACAGACACAGTCCAGGATCACTCACAGCTGTCCACTTACACACAGAAAGATCGAGGATCGCGCTGTTCCCTGCCGCCATCGGTGGCCCCTTGACACGATCACGGGAAGTCGATGGTTGCTATGGTAGCGGCGGGCCATGTAATGACCCCTGTTGCTATCATGACATATTTTCTGTCACAGTCGATAGAGCGCCGACTCACACAGGAATGCTGTATTTCTGCTAACCAGAGCTGTACAGCTCTGATCAACAGGGATGCACAAGCGATCAGACTGCTGATCCTTATAGCTCTCAAGGGGACAAGTAAAATAAATACAAAATGTAAAAAAATAAATAAAAAGTTCAAATCATGCCTCATTCGCCCCACTGAAAATAAAACAGTTAAAAAAATATACACATATTTGATATCTCAGAGTTCAGAAATGCCCGATCAATAAAAATATAAAATCAATTAATCAGATCGGTAAATGGTGTAGCGAGAAAAAAATCCAAATGCCAAAATTATGTTTTTGGGTCGCCACAAAATTTTTAAAAAGATCCAATAACTGGCGATCAAAAAGTAGCAACTTCATAAAAATTGTATAATTGAAAACACCAGCTCAAGATGCAAAAATATTAGGAGTCACTGGGCCTCACATCCCAAAAAATTAGAACACTACGGGTTTCAAAAAATGGCACCAAAAGCACTTTTTTTTTTTTAACAAACTTCTGAATTTTTTTAACCCCTTAGATAAGAGTATACCTGTTTGGTATCTATGAACTCGGCATCATACTGACATGGTAGTTTTACAATATAGTGAACATGGTGAATAAAATAACCCAAAAACAATCGTGCAATTGCACTTTTTTTGCAATTTTATCGCACTTGGATTTTTTTCCCTGTTTCCTAGTACAATATATGGTAAAACTGATGATTTCACTCAAAAGTACAATTTGTCACACAAAAAATAATCCCTTATATGGCAAGATTGATGGAAAAATAAAAAAGTTACGGCTCTCAGAAGAAGGGGAGAAAAAAACAAAAAAAAAAACGGAAAATCGGGGTGAAGGAGTTAAATTTTGAGTACTATAATACTATGACAAAATTTTATGAAGTCAATATGAATAACAAAACTGATAGCTGTCAGTGAATGGCACTCAGCAATACGTCTGGCACATGTACATGGAAAGAACACATTAAACTCCGGGGGGGCATCATTTTACTGCAAGGGGTGTATGTAATTATACTCCAGGAGGCGGTTATATCACAATAAGGTAGTGTATGAATATACTCAAAAAGGGGATAATGATTATAGTCAAAGGGATGGGGGACATTATTCTATGATTATACTCCATTAGTGAGGTGTTTTACTCTATTATATTCCAGGGGAAGGAGGGGGCATTATTTTATGATTGCTCTCCAGGTGAGGGGAGTGTTATCCTATGATTATACTCCAGTGGGGGAGGAGGCATTATTATATGATTACAATCTAGTGGGGGAGGGGGCATTATTATATAATTATAATCTAGTGGGGGAGGGGGCATTATTATATGATTACAATCTAGTGGGGGAGGGAGCATTATTATATGATTACAATCTAGTGGGGGAGGGGGCATTATTGTATGATTACAATCTAGTGGGGGAGGGGGCATTATTATATGATTACAATCTAGTGGGGGAGGGAGCATTATTATATGATTACAATCTAGTGGGGGAGGGGCATTATTATATGATTACAATCTAGTGGGGGAGGGGGCATTATTGTATGATTACAATCTAGTGGGGGAGGGGGCATTATTATATGATTACAATCTAGTGGGGGAGGGGGCATTATTATATGATTACAATCTAGTGGGGGAGGGGCATTATCATACGATTACAATCTAGTGGGGGAGGGGGCATTATTGTATGATTACAATCTAGTGGGGGAGGGGGCATTATTATATGATTATAATCTAGGGAAGGGGCTTACATTCTGATTATATGAAAAGGGAATAGTGTAATTAAGGAGGTGTAGGTAGCTTTAAACAATGATGGGTGTCAGGGACTATACTGTAATGTAGCTCCTATGTAGGTCATTCATACACACTTCACCTCTTGCAGTAAAATGACCCCCCCCCAAACTCCAGGAACAAAATGTACACCACTTGCAATAAAATGTCCCTGTCTCCACCTTTCATGCACAGCTATATGCAGTTATTCCCCTTACTGATAGCTCTGTTTTGGAGTTACTTGGAGAGCACTGTAGCCCCCTCTACACCCCCCTCCCCCTGCCCTGCTGAGTGACCTTACTCTCACAGCTGACATCGTCCTTCTATCACAGCCTGCATCTCTCATGGACGGTGCAGGCTCTAGCTGCATCCACAGCAGCAGAATGGCCGGTGACACATCAGAGACGATGAATTTCCCGCCCCCACAATCCTCTCGGGCAGCTAACAGCCGCGGCAGAGAGGAAACTGAAAATCAAAATGACATCTGTCTCCCTGCACCGCCCCCCTCTGGAGCCTGGCGGACGGCACACTGTGCAACTGCACTACTCACATATAGATAAAGCCAGCTATGATCATGGGGGCCGCCAACACATGGAGCCGAAGACAGATGGTGGTGGGGGCCCCCTTGGAGGCTCTTGTGGTGGGGGCCCCTGGGCGGCAGCCCCGCCTGCCCTGCCTATAATCCGGCCCTGGTGGTGGGGGCCCCCTTGGAGGCTCTTGTGGTGGGGGCCCCTGGGCGGCAGCCCCGCCTGCCCTGCCTATAATCCGGCCCTGTATGCACCCCAATTTGGGATGTATTCCATCTGTCTGGATTTTGGCGGTTGGTGACTGTTCACATTAAGTCATCAGGCTTTGTCCACAGGCTATTTACTTCATGCAGCATTTGCTTGGACCTGTCCCGCCCACAGCCATGACTCAGTCATAGGTACGGGATTGAAATAGACCAGGTGAGTGCTGCTAAGAGCAGTTCTACTATTCATATGTGAGGCCGTATGGCACATTTTATAAAAATATTTTAGTGTAGGACTGCTTCAAATGAGATTTGCCGTGACGTGGCGAAGCAGCTCAAGAAATTGCAATTTTTTGCCAAAAATCTCAAAATTTTTAAAATAAGTACAGTTTGGAATGTTTAGTGCCGCAGTGCACATTTGGTGCTGGCTTTTTGTTTTTTCTTCATTGAATTGGTCGGTGGTTGACCTCCACCTTGCTATGCACCCCAATTTGGGATGTATTCCATCTGTCTGGATTTTGGCGGTTGGTGACTGTTCACATTAAGTCATCAGGCTTTGTCCACAGGCTATTTACTTCATGCAGCATTTGCTTGGACCTGTCCCGCCCACAGCCATGACTCAGTCATGGGTACGGGATTGAAATAGACCAGGTGAGTGCTGCTAAGAGCAGTTCTACTATTCATATGTGAGGCCGTATGGCACATTTTATAAAAATATTTTAGTGTAGGACTGCTTCAAATGAGATTTGCCGTGACGTGGCGAAGCAGCTCAAGAAATTGCAATTTTTTGCCAAAAATCTCAAAATTTTTAAAATAAGTACAGTTTGGAATGTTTAGTGCCGCAGTGCACATTTGGTGCTGGCTTTTTGTTTTTTCTTCATTGAATTGGTCGGTGGTTGACCTCCACCTTGCTATGCACCCCAATTTGGGATGTATTCCATCTGTCTGGATTTTGGCGGTTGGTGACTGTTCACATTAAGTCATCAGGCTTTGTCCACAGGCTATTTACTTCATGCAGCATTTGCTTGGACCTGTCCCGCCCACAGCCATGACTCAGTCATGGGTACGGGATTGAAATAGACCAGGTGAGTGCTGCTAAGAGCAGTTCTACTATTCATATGTGAGGCCGTATGGCACATTTTATAAAAATATTTTAGTGTAGGACTGCTTCAAATGAGATTTGCCGTGACGTGGCGAAGCAGCTCAAGAAATTGCAATTTTTTGCCAAAAATCTCAAAATTTTTAAAATAAGTACAGTTTGGAATGTTTAGTGCCGCAGTGCACATTTGGTGCTGGCTTTTTGTTTTTTCTTCACTGGAAAGAGGCAGACCTGGAAAGAGACAGATGGAGCCCATTACTTGGCCAATTTAGTTAAATCTGTGTGGAATATCTGTGGTGTTGAAATATATGTTGTGAAATGCTTCTATTAGCTTAGTTTTTTGCATTTTTTCCAAAACGTTTTTTATTGATTTTTCAAATTTGTAAAAACATGACAAGTATCATTGCAAAAGAAGAACATTCGTCTGACAAAATGTGACATAGAGGTGGGTGATACCCCAATTTGGAGTTCCATGTTGCTGTTCGATTTAAGATAGTATACAGTAACATTAAACCAAAACAGAGGTAATGAAATATAATATAACATATGCAATACAATTCGTTAAATCTCTGTGTCGTCCCTGAATGATTTCAATTTTGCTAGCGTGCCTTGGTATTCCCAACCGTCTCGTCTCCCCCTCCCGCCAGAGCCCCCTCCTAGGTGATTCTCAGTTTACCCAGGCTGTCCTGGATATCGCTCAGGATATACCACTCCGAGCGAACAAAAGGTGCCATCAGGTTAATTATTTCTCCCTGTGTGAATTGGCTTTCAATAAAATGTCTCCATCTCACAAAAAACTTGGCTGTCAACCCATCTTTATCCCTCTCCGCTTCTAGTTTTTCCCACTTCAGAAGGTTGTGTAGTTCGCCCATAACCTCCTTTATGGATGGGCCCTCCCTTTGAATCCAGTGTTTTAAGATGCAACGCTTAGCTATCATGGCTATGTCATGCGTTATTGCGTATTTCCTCTTTTCCTGCGTGCTCGGTCCTTCTCCTACTCCTCCCTCAAAGGAGTGGAAAATCCACACCATTAAGTCTAGTTTGCTGAAAATTCCCCATGTTGACTGGGCAAATAGTCTGACTTGGTTCCAGAACCTAGCGATTGTCTCACATTCCCATAGCCCATGCAGCATATCCGTTTTTTCTTTTTGACACTTAGGACACCACCTATCCCTACCTGGTATGTTGAAACCTATAATGGCCCTATGTAGAATTCTGAATTGAGTGTCTCTCCATCTCTCATTGGTAATATGTTTCCGCACTTGTACCCATCCTCTCAGTATATCATCCACCACTTCTTCCCTTCCCAATTGTTTCCCCCACGCTTTTAAAGTCCGACTATCCTCCCGTGAGATAAGCACCCCCCTTAGCGATCGATAAATTTTAGAGACATTTATACTTGTTACATCACATTCCAGTAACTCATCAATCGAACTTCTGTTCAGCTCTCTTCCAACCACAACAAGGTCTCCTATTATTCCATGTTTCAATTGTTCATACTGGATGACATGTGAGCTATTAAGGTTGTACTTATCCAACACTTCCCGACCTGTCATCCACCTCCTGTCCTCCACATTCATGACATCTATCATTCTCCTGACTCCCCTCTCTTTCCATCTAGTAAATAGCTTGTTTTCTTGTCCCAGGGGAACATTTGGGAATGCCCAGGGGTTCAAGTACTTGGACACTTTCCATGAGAGCCCCAGTTTTTTCCTTACCGACTTCCATGGTAGCATGGTGTCTCGGAATATAATTGAGTTCCTTATGTGCCCTTCAACCCTGGATAGTGGGGAGTGCAGAATGGACGTCAGATCCCACGGTGACGCATATTTAGTTTCCATCGCATGATCTGAGTGCCTACTCGTTCCTCTCACCCAATCAATTACATGCCTCATGATACATACAAGATTATACCCTTGGACATCTGGAAAGTTTAGACCTCCCTCCTCTGTTGACTTCATCAGCGTACGCAACTTTATTCTGGGTTTCCTTCCCCTCCACAGAAATTCTGTATACGCGGAGTTGAGCTTATTCACATCCTTTAGTTTTAGCAATAGCGGGATTGTCTGGAAGGGATACAGCAGCCTAGGAAAGCTCATAATTTTTATCAGGTGGCATCTTGCCAGTAATGGAAGTGGCAGACCTTTCCATCCCTTTAATTGAACTATAATTTTCCTGATTAGCGGTCCATAGTTCAAGTTATAGATTGTTTCCACCGATCTTCCTATATGCACTCCCAGGTATTTAATTGAAGATTGTGCTATAGGAATTCCACATAGACAGCCATCCCTTATTTGTCCCCCCATTGTCCCATGATGCCCCTTTAGGAACATGATCTCGCACTTTTTTTTGTTCAGTTTGAAACCGGAGAATGAGCCAAATTTTTCAATCAAGGCAAGAGTCTGTGGCAAATCCGCACCGGGGTCCCCCATATAAAGTATGATGTCATCAGCAAAAAGCGCTGTCTTTACTTCTGAACCCCTTATCTTGATTCCTTTAAAGCTATTTTGTCCCTGTAGTATTCTTGACAACGGCTCGATTGCCAGGTTGAATAAAAGAGGAGATAATGGGCAGCCCTGTCTTGTTCCCTTCATCAAAGGGAACACGTCTGATAGAAAGCCCGGAGTGTGTACCCTAGCTCCCGAGTTGGCATAAAGGTTTCTAATGTAAAGTCTCATCTTGCCTACAATCCCTATGGCCTCCATTACCCTGTCTAACCACCTCCAATTTACATTATCAAACGCTTTTTCTGCGTCAAGTGTAACTAGGGCAGGTCTAGCCCCTCCCTCAGTGAGACCCAGTCTAACTGCGTCTACCACTAGAATTGTCTTTCGGATATTGGTAACGGCATTTCTCCCCTTAATAAACCCCACCTGGTGATTCGTAATGATCCTAGGTAAGATCTCGGCTAGTCTGTTAGCCATGATCTTGGACATAATTTTTAAATCCTGATTTATGAGCGATATAGGTCTATAACTAGAGGGATCATCCAGGTCCTTGGTTCCCTTGGGGAGTAATTTAATATATGCTATGTTGGAATTTTTGGGTATTTCCGCCCCTCCCAGGAAAGCATTAAAGACTGAGGTTAGATCCGGCGAGATCAGATCCTTCAGAGCCTTATAGAATTCACTATTGAAACCGTCAGGTCCCGGTGCCTTGTTGGTGTTAAGCTCCCCAATTGTTCTCGTCACCTCCTCTACTGTGATATCTGCGTTTAAGGCACTCAAATCTTCCTCCGTCAAGCTAGGCATTTGGGCTTGTCTTAGCCACTCTGCCTCATCAGTCATGTCGTTATTCCCTGACCCATATAGTTTTCTATAGTAATCTCCCAACAGTTTATTAATGTCCTTAGGATCCGTAGTCACCTCTCCCCCCTTTGTTTTCAGTTTAGAGATCACTGTCATCTTTCTGCTGCCCCTTGCCAGATTGGCCAACATCCTTCCCGCCTTGTTGCCAAACCTATGTAAGTCAACCTCCTTGTGCGACCAGAATAGTTGTTCCTTTTTTTTGGCCCATTCGTCAAATCCCTCTTTTGCCTCCAGCCATCTGCCTTTTGTCATGGGAGATCTATTTGTCACATAATTTGTATATGCTACCCGTACTGCTTCACTATGGAAATTATAATTCTCATTGGTTTTCCGTTTGATCATGGCTGCGTACCCCACCAGACGGCCCCTTAGGACCGCTTTTGCCGTTTCCCAAAATATCACTGGGGACTCTCTATGTTCCTTATTGTCCTCTGCGAATTCTCCCCACCACTCCTGTAGCACCTTGTGGAAATTATCTTGCCTGAGAAGGAACGATGGGAATCTCCATATGATATCTGTACCTCTCCTGAATTTCTCTCTAATGCCCAATCTCACCGGACTATGATCAGAGATCACCATATTCTCTATCACACAATCTTGCGTTCCACTCAGTAAGTCTTGCGAGATCCAGAACTGATCAATACGTGACCAGCTATCATGAGGGTGAGAGAAGTGTGTATACTCTCTGTCATGTGGGTGAGTTAGTCTCCAGATGTCTTTCAGTCCTACGTCTTCTAATGTTACATCCCTATTGTCTAAACTCCTGCCCACATTAGCTGTCCCCTCCTCGCCCCTCCTCCTATCTTCAGCTGAGTCTGGGACGGTGTTAAAATCGCCTCCCACTATAATGTTAGCCTCCCCATCTGCTAATATGGTGGCCTTTATGTCATCATGGAATGTGATTTGTTGTGAATTTGGGCCATAGACATTATAAATACTGAGTTTACCCGCTCAACTAACGATCGTTAAGTGCTGCCACCTTCCATGGTCGTCTGCCTCATGTGCCACTACCTCATGACTGAATTGTTTATTTATTAGAATCATAGTGCCCGCTTTTCTACCTTGTGCCGCTGCCCCGTAAACGGTGACCACCCAATGTTTCTTCATGCGGAAAAAGTCCTCCCCCCCCAAGTGGGTTTCCTGTAATAAGGCAATGTCTGTCTTTAGTCTTTTCAGATGTCTCAATATCATTGCTCGTTTGTTAGGTGATCTCAGCCCTTTAACATTCCACGTAGTTATCTGTATCATGTTTACCTGTGTATTCTGCTTTTACTACTCCCTCCCCTATGGGCCCCTGCATCAAGGAAGACGAGATGTTCGACACTAGAATCACAGTTGGTACCACAAAATCGACACTCCCTTTCCCCACCTTACAAATATAACAAATACAACAAAAAGCATGTAACTGTAAAACATATTTTCCCTTCCGAGAAATCCACGGCGCTTTCCGCCACGTTGGTGAGCTCCCCTATTCCTAGCCAAAATATGTAGCTCCCTAATCACCCCTCAAAAAATATATGTTCTATCCCCGGACTAACTGGAATAAACCTTTGAAAATTATGCAAAAATTAGCACAGTATGTCAAAACCTCAGCAAGATTCTCCAGTCCTACTTATCTCTGACTCCAGGTAGCCATCAGTCCGCCCAGAACAGGCCCACTTCATTTGAATTTGGATGATGTTCCTGGACAAAGGAGAAAAAGAAAAAAGACCAAGGGGAGAGAAGATGGAGAAAGAAAGAAGAAGAAAAAAAAAAAAAAAAAAAAAAAGAGGGGGGGGGAAGAGGACCCAGACTTTGGGATGTTTTCCTCTCTTTTCTCCCTTCCCCCTCCTCCTCTCACCTCCCCAACCCTCTCTCCGTAATGCATCCTCCTCAACGCCTCTTCCTGTTTGGGAAGAAAAAAAAGAAAAAAAAAAAAAAAACAGGCAAAAAAAGGAAAAACAATGAGCGAGTTCCAGTTCAGGTATCATGGTTTCTCTCCAAGGGTTGGTTCCTGTGTTCCGGGCGAGAATTATGCTGTCGACCTGGGCTTGGCCTCCTTTCCTCCCTGGTCTCGACTTGCTTTTGTCCCCCAAGACGTCCCACATCTCTTCCTGAGCTTGTGAGGGATCCTCTTCTATTATTCCCTTCTCCACTAGCTCCTTTTTCTTGCCTTTCTGACCTAGTCTTGTCGAGCTCTGCCATGAGAATGTTTTCTGCTTCTTTGTAGTCCTTGTAGTATACAAACGAGCCATTGGGGTTTCTAACTTTCAGTGTAGCAGGGTATAATAGCTGGCACTTTACTTTTTTGTTGTACAGAAATGAGCAAATTTTGGTAAATTCTTTTCTCCTTCTGGATACTTCCGCTGAATAATCCCCAAAAATTAGCAGTCTGTTGCCTTGATATTGTAGTGGATGCTTTCATTCTCTAAAGGCCCTCAATATTTCCTCCTTATGCTTATAATCAAGGTACTTGACAATCACCTGTCTGGCTCTTATCGGGGTATTCTTGTTTGAGTTGTGGCCCTCTCCCTTATTCGCCTCCTGGTGTCTCAGTGGACCCACTCTGTGGGCTCTTTCAACTCTGAATTTCGCCTTTATGCCCAGGGCCTGCGGTAGCTCCAACTGGCATATATTATCCAACTGTCCAATCGACACAGACTCTGGCAACCCGACTATACGTAGGTTGTTTCGTCTCGATCTGTTTTCCAAATCTTCCGCTTTATCCTTCAAGTATTCATTAGATTTTGCTAGAGCTGCTATTTGTGCTTGCATAGCCAGTATTGTCTCCTCGGAGTCAGATATTCTCTGCTCTGATTCTGCCAGTCTAGATGCATGGGCATTTATCTGTTTTTGCATATTAGCTAATGATGTTTGTATGGCTGCCTTAATAGCCACTTTAACCTCTTTTGACAAGTGTGATGTCACTTCTTCAGCCAGTTTTTTTATAGTCCACATTAAGCTTTTGTGTGTACTTGTCTTGGCCTGCAGGTGGTGCTGTTTTCTTAGTTCTCTTTGTCTGGACTGGGCCACCACCTCCATCCCCCAATAGCTTGCAGGCTTGTGATGTTGGTGTAGTAGGCTGTTTTTTGTTTCCTTTGGAAGGGGTATTATTAATTCTTGCATTTGACTTCCTGTGAGTCTGAGTGGGATTAATCTCCCTGTGCTGTTTGTCAGTTTCATCCTCCAACACTGCTGTGTCTCTGAGCTGCCCTGCTTTGCTTGCATCTTCTCTCCCCTCTGCCTCCATATCCTCTTCATCCTCCCATTGCGATCCACCTTCATCAGTCCCCTGCATCCACTTCTCTCCTGCTGTGTCCTCCTGTGACTCCTTGCTCATATCTTCCTTATCTCCTGTCTCCTTGCTCATATCTCCCCCTCCAGCTCTGTGTTTGCTTTTCTGTGTCTCGCACCATGCGCTCAGGCTCCTCCCCCATCAGGCTCGTCGGCGCCATTATCTTATCTTCTCCTCTGTCCATGTCAAAGCTTCTCCAGGCTCCCTCACCGCTCCCAGCACTTCTCAGGAGGTACCGTTCCATAGCTGGCTGCTTTAGGTAACCTCCTGTGCTGCTCTCTGTTTGGTGGCTCGTCCGGGGGGGTCTTTTTTTAGTCGGTTTCTGTGAGGGGTGGCAGGAGCTTCTCCTCTAAGCTTCCACCTCAGCCAGGACAGGATCCGGAAGTCCTTTGCATTTTAATAATTACATTTCTATCTATTTGTTTTGTGTTTTTTGTGTGTAGAATAAATTTTTGTTAATACATTCTATTTTATTAACAGCAGTTATTAACCAAGGTGAAGCCGGGTAGTACAGTTAGTATATATAATATATATATATATATATATATATATATATATATATATACATACTACAGTTCAAAAGTTTAGGGTCACTTAGATATTTCCTTATTTTTGAAAGAAAAACACATTTTGTTCAATGAAGCTAGCATTAAATTAAACAGAAATATACTCTATACATTGTTAATCTGGTAAATGACTATTCTAGCTTTAAACGTCTGGTTTTGAATGCAATATCTACATAGGTGTATAGAGGCTTATTTCCAACAACCACCACTCCAGTGTTCTAATGGTGCATTGTGTTTCCTAACTGTGTTAGAAGGCTAATGGATGTTTAGAAATCCCTTGAAAACCCTTATGCAAGTATGTTAGCACAGCTGAAAACAGTTTTGCTGATTAGAGAAGCTATAAAACTGACCTTTCTTTGAGTTAGTTGAGAATCAGGAGCAATATATTTGTTGGTTCCATTAAATTCTCAAAATGGCCAGAAAAAAGAGAACTTTCATGTGAAACTTGACAGTCTATTTTTCTTCTTAGAAGTGAAGGATATTCCATGCAAGAAATTGCCAAGAAACTGAAGATTTCCTACAACGGTGTGTACTAATCCCTTCAGAGGAAAGCACAAACAGGCTCTAACCAGAGTAGATAGAGAAGTCGGAGGCCCTGCTGCACAACTGAGCAACAAGACAATTATATTAGAGTCTCTAGTTTGAGAAATTGATGACTCACAGGTCCTCAACTAACAGCTTCTTTAAATAGTACCCACAGAACCCCAGTATCAACATCTACAGTGAAGAGGCGACTCTGGGATGCTGGCCTTCAAGGCAGAGTGACAAACAAAAAGCCATATCTGAGACTGGCTAATAGAAGATTTGAAAAAAGTGTTATGGACAGACAAATCGAAGTTTGAGGTGATTGGATCCCACAGAAGAACATTTGTGAGATGCAGAACTACTGAAAAGATGCTGGAAGTGTGCCTGACGCCATCTGTCAAGCATGGTGGAGGTAATGTGATGGTGTGGGGTTGCTTTGGTGCTGGTAAAGAGGGAGATTTGTACAATGTAAAAGGGATTTTAAATAAAGAAGGCTATCACTCCATTTTGCAAAGCCATGCCATACCCTGTAGACAGCGCTTGATTGGAGCCAATTTCATCCTACAACAGGACAATGACCCAAAGCACACTTCCAAATTATGCATGAAATATTTAGGAAGAAGCAGGCAGCTGGTATTCTATCTGTAATTGAGTGGCCAGCCCAGTCACCAGATCTCAACCCTATCGAACTGTTGTGGGAGCAGCTTGACCGTATAGTATGCAAAAAGTGTCCATCAAGCCAATCCAACTTGTGGTAGGGACTTCTGGAAGCATGAGGTGAAATATCTCCAGATTACCTCATCAAATTAACAGCTAGAATGCCAAAAGGGTCAAAGCTGTAATTGCTGCAAAGGAGCATTCTGTGACGAAAGCAAAGTTTGAAGGAGAAAATTATTTTTTCAAGTGAAAATCATTATTTCTAACCTCATCAATGTCTGGACTATATTTTCTATTCCTTATGCAACTAAGGATAAACAAAAGTATGTTTTTTCATGGAAAAGACAAAATTGTATGGGTGACTCCAAACCTTTGAACTGTAGTGTATATAATGTGTGTCTATGTGAATATATACAGTCATATGTAAAAGTTTGGGCAGCCCTATTAATGTTAACCTTTTTTCTTTATAACAATTTGGGTTTTTGCAGCAGCTATTTCAGTTTCATATATCTAATAAATGATGGACTCAGTAATATTTCTGAATTGAAATGAGGTTTATTGTACTAACAGAAAATGTGCAATCTGCATTTAAACTAAATTTGACAGGTGCATAAGTATGGGCACCCTTATCAATTTCTTGTTTTGAACACTCCTAACTACTTTTTACTGACTTACTAAAGCACTAAATTGGTTTTGTAACCTCATTGAGCTTTGAACTTCATAGGCAGGTGTATCCAATCATGAGAAAAGGTATTTAAGGTGGCCACTTGCAAGTTGTTCTCCTATTTGAATCTCCTATGAAGAGTGGCATCATGGGCTCCTCAAAACAACTCTCAAATGATCTGAAAACAAAGATTATTCAACATAGTTGTTCAAGGGAAGGATACAAAAAGTTGTCTCAGAGATTTAAACTGTCAGTTTCCACTGTGAGGAACATAGTAAGGAAATGGAAGAACACAGGTACAGTTCTTGTTAAGCCCAGAAGTGACAGGCCAAGAAAAATATCAGAAAGGCAGAGAAGAAGAATGGTGAGAACAGTCAAGGACAATCTACAGACCACCTCCAAAGACCTGCAACGTCATCTTCCTGCAGATGGTGTCAATGTACATCGGTCAACAATACAGTGCACGTTGCACAAGGAGAAGCTGTATGGGAGAGTGATGCGAAAGAAGCCGTTTCTGCAAGCACGCCACAAACATAGTCGCCTGAGGTATGCAAAAGCACATTTGGACAAGCCAGTTACATTTTGGAAGAAGGTCCTGTGGACTGATGAAACAAAGATTGAGTTGTTTGGTCATACAAAAAGGCGTTATGCATGGAGGCAAAAAACCACGGCATTCCAAGAAAAGCACTTGCTACCCACAGTAAAATTTGGTGGAGGTTCCATCATGCTTTGGGGCTGTTTGGCTAATGCCGGCACCGGGAATCTTGTTAAAGTTGAGGGTCGCATGGATTCAACTCAGTATCAGCAGATTCTTGACAATAATGTGCAAGAATCAGTGACGAAGTTGAAGTTACGCAGGGGATGAATATTTCAGCAAGACAATGCTCCAAAACACCGCTCCAAATCTACTCAGGCATTCATGCAGAGGAACAATTACAATGTTCTGGAATGGCCATCCCAGTCCCCAGACCTGAATATCATTGAAAATCTGTGGGATGATTTGAAGCGTGCTGTCCATGCTCGGCACCATCAAACTTAACTGAACTGCAATTGTTTTGTAAACAGGAATGGTCAATTATACCTTCATCCAGGATCCAGGAACTCATTAAAAGCTACAGGAAGCGACTAGAGGCTGTTATTTTTGCAAAAGGAGGATCTACAAAATATTAATGTCACTTTTATGTTGAGGTGCCCATACTTATGCACCTGTCAAATTTAGTTTAAATGCAGATTGCACATTTTCTGTTAGTACAATCAACCTCATTTCAATTCAGAAATATTACTCAGTCCATCAGTTATTAGATATATGAAACTGAAATAGCTGTTGCAAAAACCCAAATTGTTATAAAGAAAAAAGGTTAACATTAATAGGGGTGCCCAAACTTTTTCATATGACTGTATATGATGTGTGTATGTGAATGTGTGTATGCATTATATGTATCTCTGTGCATAAATATGCATAAATAGTATGTATGTACCTGTGTATATAGTATAAGTGCTTGTGTGTGTATATATAGTATGTGTGTGTTTATATTGTATATGTGTGGTGCCCCTGAGGCTTCAGTCGTCACAGAGTATTGGCATCAATGTATAAGGGAACTCTGGTACTGCATTACTGCTACAGTTAGGTCCAGAAATATTTGGACAGTGACACAATTTTTGCGAGTTGGGCTCTGCATGCCACCACATTGGATTTGAAATGAAACCTCTACAACAGAATTCAAGTGCAGATTGTAACATTTAATTTGAAGGTTTGAACAAAAATATCTGATAGAAATTGTAGGAATTGTACACATTTCTTTACAAACACTCCACATTTTAGGAGGTCAAAAGTAATTGGACAAATAAACCAAACCCAAACAAAATATTTTTATTTTCAATATTTTGTTGCGAATCCTTTGGAGGCAATCACTGCCTTAAGTCTGGAACCCATGGACATCACCAAACGCTGGGTTTCCTCCTTCTTAATGCTTTGCCAGGCCTTTACAGCCGCAGCCTTCAGGTCTTGCTTGTTTGTGGGTCTTTCCGTCTTAAGTCTGGATTTGAGCAAGTGAAATGCATGCTCAATTGGGTTAAGATCTGGTGATTGACTTGGCCATTGCAGAATGTTCCACTTTTTTGCACTCATGAACTCCTGGGTAGCTTTGGCTGTATGCTTGGGGTCATTGTCCATCTGTACTATGAAGCGCCGTCCGATCAACTTTGCGGCATTTGGCTGAATCTGGGCTGAAAGTATATCCCGGTATACTTCAGAATTCATCCGGCTACTCTTGTCTGCTGTTATGTCATCAATAAACACAAGTGACCCAGTGCCATTGAAAGCCATGCATGCCCATGCCATCACGTTGCCTCCACCATGTTTTACAGAGGATGTGGTGTGCCTTGGATCATGTGCCGTTCCCTTTCTTCTCCAAACTTTTTTCTTCCCATCATTCTGGTACAGGTTGATCTTTGTCTCATCTGTCCATAGAATACTTTTCCAGAACTGAGCTGGCTTCATGAGGTGTTTTTCAGCAAATTTAACTCTGGCCTGTCTATTTTTGGAATTGATGAATGGTTTGCATCTAGATGTGAACCCTTTGTATTTACTTTCATGGAGTCTTCTCTTTACTGTTGACTTAGAGACAGATACACCTACTTCACTGAGAGTGTTCTGGACTTCAGTTGATGTTGTGAACGGGTTCTTCTTCACCAAAGAAAGTATGCGGCGATCATCCACCACTGTTGTCATCCGTGGACGCCCAGGCCTTTTTGAGTTCCCAAGCTCACCAGTCAATTCCTTTTTTCTCAGAATGTACCCGACTGTTGATTTTGCTACTCCAAGCATGTCTGCTATCTCTCTGATGGATTTTTTCTTTTTTTTCAGCCTCAGGATGTTCTGCTTCACCTCAATTGAGAGTTCCTTAGACCGCATGTTGTCTGGTCACAGCAACAGCTTCCAAATGCAAAACCACACACCTGTAATCAACCCCAGATCTTTTAACTACTTCATTGATTACAGGTTAACGAGGGAGATGCCTTCAGATTTAATTGCAGCCCTTAGAGTCCCTTGTCCAATTACTTTTGGTCCCTTTAAAAAGAGGAGGCTATGCATTACAGAGCTATGATTCCTAAACCCTTTCTCCGATTTGGATGTGAAAACTCTCATATTGCAGCTGGGAGTGTGCACTTTCAGCCCATATTATATATATATAATTGTATTTTTGAACATGTTTTTGTAAACAGCTAAAATAACAAAACTTGTGTCACTGTCCAAATATTTCTGGACCTAACTGTATATGAAAAAATGAGATTTTTAGTTTATGAATTGGCCAATGCATGTAAGCCCAGAAACCAGCGGCTTACATGCATTGGCCAATTCATAAACTAAAAATCTCATTTTTTCATATAGCAGTAATGCAGTACCAGAGTTCCCTTATACAGTGATGCCATTTTAGTGTGCCGCTGTATGTATTTTGTATTTGCTATGTTTTTTCAGCTGGCACCTATACACACTTGTAGGATGTGCGGGTCAGTTTTTTTTTAAATATTTTGAGTGAGTTTCTTTCTGACTGAGCACTCCGCCCTATAAACCAGGCTGTGTTCATGATCCTTATACCAGGAGTACTAGCTGCCCAGACATGGAGGTTAATCCAGATAGTGGCATTTCAAGGTAGATTTTTTTAGTCTAGTTGCCCAGACACAGATGTTTTTAACCTAGATAGTGGCATTTTAGTTAGGTACCCGGAATATTGAAATTTACCTTGCCGCTGGTTTCCGGGTTTACATGCATTGGCCAATTCATAAACTAAAAATCTCATTTTTTCATATAGCAGTAATGCAGTACCAGAGTTCCCTTATACATTGATGGCATTTTAGTGTCCAGCTGTATGTATTTTGTATTTCCTATGTTTTTTCAGCTGGCACCTATACACACTTGTAGGATGTGCGGGTCAGTTTTTTTTAAATATTTTGAGTCACAGAGTATTGCACCAAAATTTGGGTGTAATGCTAAACCCGGTTCCTGAGGAGGTCAGTCCCAGTTTCACTACATTACAAACTGAAATACACACCAGGTTGCCCTGTTCCCATTGGGGACTGAGCTAGGGTCGGGTAATAAAGGGGTCGCCGACAGAGTGGCATTTACAGGATGCCCTCAAACAAGGGCCTCAGTCCCACTAGCTTAGGACCTGGGAGAGAGGAGGAGCAGCCAGCAGGAGGAGTCAAGAGCCAACACAACAGTTAGGGAGTTCTCCAACAGCAGAGCAACGGAGCAGACGTGCCTCACAGGTGCTCCGGTGGGACGGAGGAAGAGTTCACACGATTGCCATGGGGAGAGTGCATCTGCTCCCCTCGGAACCAGCACCACACAGGGCGGCAGGACCCTAGGGAAGATCATACTTCCCGTTGGTTTTCCAGAATGTGCCTGGACGGGGAAAGTTTCAAGCTTCCCTGACCACACAGTGCCCGACAGCACAGTGATAGAGAGGATCCGGGGCCTCGCATCAAGCCGGACCCCCTATCGGAACGGCGGCACCTACATATAGAGACAAGAGTACTACACGTGAAAACCCAGGTCCCCATGTAGCTTCAAGCCAGGGGATCCACTGACAGGCGCTTTAAGGAGGGAACCCACCGAACACCAAACCAGACTGATCTCTGAAGGGATTTGGAGTCGACAGAGCCCATCATAGCAAGTGACTGGTATTACCTGGGTGAGCGGCACCGCACAAAAGTAAGTAAATAACCTGGAACTGCAGCCATAGACTCTGACTCTTTAGTACTGGGACTCCCGCTCCGTGCCGCCATTACTACTCCCCTCATCATACCATCCCTGGCTGCTACTACCATCCGCCCGGAAGACAACGACAGCAGCGGCGGCCCATTCCCTGGCCGCATACCACAGGTGGCATGACGACATTCACCTCACTACTGTCCCTATCATCCTTCTCACCTGCCTATTCTGTACTCCTCGGGGCAACGGAGCCGGGCTAGGCCACCCATGACCACGACAGTCGACGGCCCGGCGACGAGTAGGTTAAATGCACCTGCCTCGTGGGGCGCTACATAAGTACGTCTGTGCATAAATAGTATGTGTGTATGTCTATATATTATATTTATGCTCAGGACCAGCAATTCATCTTTGATACTGCTCTGGTCTATGTTTGCAGTAGTGATGTTATGACTAAAACATGTGACTGCTGGAGCCAATCACTGAGCTCAGCCATCACGCCATGGTAGATGGCGTCAGTTGCGGAGCCCTGTGATTAGCTAAAGTGGTCACGTGTAACATTATTACTGCAGCCTGTAAACATAGACTATGCAACAGAGACACACCACTGGACCAGGTGAGAATGAGTAACTCATTCTGTGCCCCGGTACAACAATTGCACAGCCACTGAAGTCCTCACCTCTCCTCGTTCCCCCGCTGCTTCGGTCAGTGTTCTCCCGTCCTGCGCTCTGTTGTCTCAGCTCAGCAGCATGCAGTGATGACGTCCCCATGCTCTACGAGCGCAGGCACAGGGGGAGAATGAATAAGAATGGAACGGAGTGCTCCTCTCCATTCTTCATCATTGCTGTGTGCGATGATGGGTGAGGGGGGGCACGGCGCTGCCACTGATACCATTCCCCCTGACTCACGGCCACTTAGTGGCCACGTGGTCTGCCTCAGAACAGCTCAGCTACTCTCTCACAGAGAGGAGTCGGCTGCTTCTCTGCAGTGTGGGCACCGCACAGGGCCGGACTGGCCATAGGGCAATTCTAGCAAATACCCTGAAGTGGGCCGGTGCCCGTAGTGGGCCGCTCTATCTGCAGTCACCGCCACTTTGCTGGGCTGTGTGCAGGCCAGGCAGCATTATTTGCCATGCGCACACTAGCTGCAGCAGGACCAGGAGGCAGCGGGCTGTGCTGCGCTGTGCCGGCCCTGCTGTGTGATAGTGTGCTCGGCATGAACACACTGCTGAGAAGTGTGGCGGTGGCAGTACCGGTGATCGCAACTTCCTCCTTCCTATTCAAATGTATTTGCGTCTCTCAGACGTAAATACATTTGAACAGTGTGTTGTGCCATGACTGCGGCCCGCCCCCGACGTGCAGCAACGTGATGAGATCAGCACCTTGCTGATGTCATCACAGTGCTGCGGGAGACACAGACACATTGGGCAGCGGTAAGCGCTCCATGCAGGAGCCGAAGATGACAGGTTTATTAATGGGGATGAGTGGGGACAATCTGAGGGCACATAATGGGGGAACATTTGTGAAGAAACACAGCTTTACGACAGGCAGAGGGGAAGTACTGTATTCTGAGGGAGGGGGTGGGGGTGGGTGTGTGTGGTGATAGGGGGGTGCATTGTATTGTGTGTGTGTGTGTGTGTGTGTGTGTGTGGTGATGGGGGTTGCATTGTATTGTGTGTGTGTGTGGTGATTGGGGGTGCATTGTAGTGTGTGTGTGTATGGATTGTATTGTGTGTATGTGTGTGTGTGTATGTGTGGTGATGGGGGTGCATTGCATTTTGTGTGTGGTGATGGGGGGTGCATTGTATTGTGTGTGTGTGTGTGTGTGTGGGGAGGGGTAATGGGGAGTGCATTATATTGTGTGTGTGTGTGTGTGGTGATGGGGGGTGTATTGTATTGTGTGTGTGTGTGTGTGTGTGTGGTGATGGGGGTTGCATTGTATTGCGTGTGTGTGTGGTGATGGGGGTGCATTGTATTGTGTGTCATGATGGGGGGTGCATTGTATTGTGTGTGTGTGTGTGTGTGTGTGTGGTGATGGGGGGTGGATTGTACTTTGTGTGTGTGTCTGTGGGGATGGGGGGTGCATTATATTGTGTGTGTGTGGTGATGGGGGTGCATTGTATTGTGTGTGTGGTGATGGGGGGGAAAGTAGTGTGTGTGTGTGGTGATGGGGGGTGCATTGTATTGTGTGTGTGGTGATGGGGGTGCATTGTATTGTGTGTGTAAGGTGATGGGGGGTGCATTGTATTGTGTGTGTGTGGTGACGGGGGTGCATTGTATTGTGTGTGGTGATGGGGGGTTCATTGTATTGTGTGTGTTGATGGGGGTGCATTGTATTGTGTGTGTGTGGTGATGGTGGGTAAATTGTATTGTGTGTGTGGTGTTTGTGGTGATGGGGGTGCATTGTATTGTGTGAGGGGAGGGGTAATGGGGGATACAGTATATTGTGTGTCTGTGGGGACGGGTAATGGGGAGTGCATTATATTGTGTGTGTGTGTGTGTGTGTGTGGTGATGGGGGGTGGATTGTATTGTGTGTGTGTGTGTGGTAATGGGGGTGCATTGTATTGTGTGTATGTGGTGATGGGAAGGTGCATTGTATTGTGTGTGTGTGTGTGTGTGTGTGTGGTGATGGGGTGTGCATTGTATTGCGTGTGTGTGTGTGTGTGTGTGTGTGGTGATGGGGGTGCATTGTATTGTGTGAGTCATGATGGGGGGGTGCATTGTATTGTGTGTGTGTGTGTGTGTGTGTGTGTGTGGTGATGGGGGGTGGATTGTACTTTGTGTGTGTGTCTGTGGGGATGGGAGGTGCATTATATTGTGTGTGTGTGGTGATGGGGGTGCATTGTATTGTGTGTGTGGTGATGGGGGTGCATTGTAGTGTGTGTGTGTGTGTGTGTGTGTGTGGTGATGGGATGTGCATTGTATTGTGTGTGTGTAAGATGATGGGGGGTGCATTGTATTGTGTGTGTGTGGTGACGGGGGGTGCATTGTATTGTGTGTGTGTGTGTGTGTGTGTGTGTGCTGACGGGGGTGCATTGTATTGTGTGTGGTGATGGGGGGTTCATTGTATTGTGTGTGTTGATGGGGGTGCATTGTATTGTGTGTGTGTGTGGTGATGGTGGGTAAATTGTATTGTGTGTGTGGTGTGTGTGGTGATGGGGGTGCATTGTATTGTGTGTGGGGAGGGGTAATGGGGGATACATTATATTGTGTGTCTGTGGGGAGGGGTAATGGGGAGTGCATTATATTGTGTGTGTGTGTGTGTGTGTGGTGATGGAGGGTGGATTGTATTGTGTGTGTGTGTGTGGTAATGGGGGTGCATTGTATTGTGTGTATGTGGTGATGGGAAGGTGCATTGTATTGTGTGTGTGTGTGGTGATGGGGTGTGCATTGTATTGCGTGTGTGTGTGTGTGTGTGTGGTGATGGGGGTGCATTGTATTGTGTGAGTCATGATGGGGGGGGTGCATTGTATTGTGTGTGTGTGTGTGTGTGTGTGGTGATGGGGGGTGGATTGTACTTTGTGTGTGTGTCTGTGGGGATGGGAGGTGCATTATATTGTGTGTGTGTGGTGATGGGGGTGCATTGTATTGTGTGTGTGGTGATGGGGGTGCATTGTAGTGTGTGTGTGTGTGTGGTGATGGGGGGTGCATTGTATTGTGTGTGTAAGGTGATGGGGGGTGCATTGTATTGTGTGTGTGTGGTGACGGGGGTGCATTGTATTGTGTGTGGTGATGGGGGGTTCATTGTATTGTGTGTGTTGATGGGGGTGCATTGTATTGTGTGTGTGTGTGTGTGTGTGTGGTGATGGGGGGTGGATTGTACTTTGTGTGTGTGTCTGTGGGGATGGGGGGTGCATTATATTGTGTGTGTGTGGTGATGGGGGTGCATTGTATTGTGTGTGTGGTGATGGGGGGGAAAGTAGTGTGTGTGTGTGTGTGGTGATGGGGGGTGCATTGTATTGTGTGTGTGGTGATGGGGGTGCATTGTATTGTGTGTGTAAGGTGATGGGGGGTGCATTGTATTGTGTGTGTGTGGTGACGGGGGTGCATTGTATTGTGTGTGGTGATGGGGGGTTCATTGTATTGTGTGTGTTGATGGGGGTGCATTGTATTGTGTGTGTGTGGTGATGGTGGGTAAATTGTATTGTGTGTGTGGTGTTTGTGGTGATGGGGGTGCATTGTATTGTGTGAGGGGAGGGGTAATGGGGGATACATTATATTGTGTGTCTGTGGGGACGGGTAATGGGGAGTGCATTATATTGTGTGTGTGTGTGTGTGTGTGGTGATGGGGGGTGGATTGTATTGTGTGTGTGTGTGTGTGTGGTAATGGGGGTGCATTGTATTGTGTGTATGTGGTGATGGGAAGGTGCATTGTATTGTGTGTGTGTGTGTGTGTGTGGTGATGGGGTGTGCATTGTATTGCGTGTGTGTGTGTGTGTGTGGTGATGGGGGTGCATTGTATTGTGTGAGTCATGATGGGGGGGTGCATTGTATTGTGTGTGTGTGTGTGTGTGGTGATGGGGGGTGGATTGTACTTTGTGTGTGTGTCTGTGGGGATGGGAGGTGCATTAGATTGTGTGTGTGTGGTGATGGGGGTGCATTGTATTGTGTGTGTGGTGATGGGGGTGCATTTTAGTGTGTGTGTGTGTGTGGTGATGGGGGGTGCATTGTATTGTGTGTGTAAGGTGATGGGGGGTGCATTGTATTGTGTGTGTGTGGTGACGGGGGTGCATTGTATTGTGTGTGTGTGTGTGTGGTGACGGGGGTGCATTGTATTGTGTGTGGTGATGGGGGGTTCATTGTATTGTGTGTGTTGATGGGGGTGCATTGTATTGTGTGTGTGTGTGGTGATGGTGGGTAAATTGTATTGTGTGTGTGGTGTGTGTGGTGATGGGGGTGCATTGTATTGTGTGTGGGGAAGGGTAATGGGGATACATTATATTGTGTGTCTGTGGGGAGGGGGTGATGGGGGTGCATTGTATTGTGCGTTTGGGCGGGGGTTACAAAAGAGCAGTTTGGGGGGAATATTTTGGAGAGGGGCAATATGGGGGAATATTAGGAGAGAGACAGTGTGGGGGTATATGACAAAGAGAGCAGTGTGGAGGGGACATTATGGAGAGAAGCTGTGTATCGGGACATTATGGAAAGAGGCAACGTGGGGGCATATTAAGGAGAGAGGCAGTGTGGGAGGTATTTTGGATAAGGGCAGTGTGGGGGGATATTTTATGAAGAAAGCACATCAATTATTTATTCAGGGGCACAGCATGGGAGATATTTATATTTATGGGGCAGTATAATGATACTTTTATTTTTAAAGGTGCTGTGTGGGGAAGTGCTGCTGAAGAATAAAGAGGGAGGTCTTCAGAGACGAGCAGTGGGCACGAAACTTCATCATGACGTCTGTACTGCGTGGCAGCAAAAGGGATGGGATCGACTCAGAGGATGTCACCTATAAAGGTATCTCGATGTAAATGATTATTTGTGATATTGCCTGCGTCTTATCAGTATTGTGGTTCCTGTATGGTCCGCAGTCTGATAACAACAACTCCCAGCATCTCCTGACCATTGCTAAGGACAAGCTGGGAGTTGTAGATTCCGGGCATCTCCCGAGCCTTCCCATTGATCTGCATTGTAAAGTACAGAACGTTTTCCGAGTGGCAAACACTAGAAGAATGGAGCGGTCACTTCTTTTAATCATTTGATGGTTTTAGAAACCTGAAGTAGGTAAAAGATGCTCAAAAGCCTTAACCTGTGCACAGCGAGAAGATGCATATGGTCATTCGAGTATGTTTCATAGTAGTTTCCATAGTGGGATCTACCCCCCAAAAATGTAATTGCATATTCCCTAAGTGGTATGTGTCCAAAATTATCTGATTTTGTGTTCCTGCCCATCAGCTATATGACGACGACGCAACATTATGTGGAGAGCAGCATCCTCTTCATTATCTGCGAGACCCAGCTCTGTAGGGAAAATAGCGGCTTCACCAGGTCCTGCTACTAAGAGCAATAAATAGGCCTGAGCTGTAATACTGAACGCAGCTGTGACTACATGTTATATGGTTGTCTTACATAATCTACAAGTGCACACAGATATTACACATTCAACACGCATAAAGTTGGACTGTGCACCCCCAAATGCCAGGGCTGAATTTTAGTCCCAGTTCGGCCCTGGCGCCGGGCCCCTAACCCTGCAAGCCCGGTCACGATTGGACCGCGGTAGTAACCCATTCATCTAGTAACGAGGATAAAAGTTACCCGATCTGTCTATCGTCAGTGCGCATCCCAGCGGTTAGATCCCCAGTGATCAGTATATTATCAACTATCTTTTTTTTTCTCACTGGACAAGCCCTTTAAGGAAGTAAAGGTTTCTTAATTTTTATTTTAGGAGAAATATTAACTAAAATAATATACATGATAACTATTTACCTATTATTTAAAGGTAATATGTAATTTTTTTCCTATTTATTGGACCAAATTAGTAATGGTGTCTCCACTCTAATGTCATAAGGTCTCCTCGGGGATTTGATGGCTATTTTCGTGACAAAAAGTACATTGCGAATAGAGAAGTGTGCTCTGTAGCGTGTCAGCGCCATCTTGAGGTGCTAACATATAATCTCAGGAGCAAGCACTGACAACTGTATATTTATTGTTTCCAGCCTACAAGAGGTTAGTAAATTATTTATTCAGTGAGCAATCACCCACCCGAGTATGAAGCAGCACATGCTGTGTTAGGAAATTAAATGTGAGTAACTAGCAGTGTATACAGTGAAGCTTGTACTGGAGAGCAGGGTGGAAGAGCTTCACATAAAGGGATCGTTTACATAGGCACTTGCAGTATATTGAAGATGGCAAATATTAACTTTTTATACACAAAAACACAGATATTTACACACATACAGACATGGACAATAAGATATGTATTGTACATACACCCAATATATGCCTTATCAGAGGCTGCCATCTCATTTTGACCCCACTATCTTGAGAAGGCATTTAGTAGTATATACTAAACACACGCACGCACGCACGCACGCACGCACGCACGCACGCACACACACACACACACACACACACACACACACACACACACACACACACACACACACACACACAGTGTATCTAAATGTACAGGTCTGGTAAAAATTAAGACACCACCGCAAAATTTTCAGCTTTTCTGATTTTTCTCTTTATAGGTATATTTTTGAGTAATATGTAAATTGTTCTTTTATTCTATAAACTACTGACAACTAGGGATGAGCGGATCTGGACTGTAAAAGTCCGGATCCACGCGGTTTCAAAGATGCCCGGGTGCTGGACCCGGACCCAGAATTCCGGGTATACGATCCGGATTCGGCACTGCGCAAATTAATGGAAAAATAAAGAAAACAAAAATTAAGCAAGCGTTTCATACTTACAGAGACTCGGTGTCATGGCGGCAAACTGCTTCCAGGTCGCGCATTCACTTCCTGTACCGCGCAATAGGCTTATCGCATACACACAGCTTTCCGTACTTTCCCCGCCCACCGGCCGTCTTGTCGTCTGTGATGGTTGCAGTCAGACGCGCTCCCAGCCTGTGACAGTGTCTGCTTGTAGTCATTGCTCATTGTGGCTGCAAACTATTGTCTGCGCTCACAGCCGGCGGTCGTGTTCTATGGCTGCTGCTGTGACATGTAGAAGAGTGTGTGGGATCTCGTGTGGATTATGCCGGACCTGGAGGGGTGTGTTGGGGTTTAATAAAGTGTGTTTTCACTCTAGATCAGGGGTGGGGAACCTCCGGCCCGCGGGCCGTATGCGGCCCGCGATGACCTTTTCTGTGGCCCCCGGGGCACTGGAGCAGATTCCCAGTGGCTGCGGTGCTCGGGCAGCCGCTCATCTTGTCTATTGCCGGGAGACAGCACTGGGGGTGGGACTTCCTCCCTCTGGCTCCTACATGCTCCCTGTGAGATTACAGCTAGAATCAGAGTGATGGGGTTGGGGCCTGTACGGGACATAGAAGGCTGCATAGTGCTGTGCGTGCTGCCTCTCACCCTCCCGTTCTGTGCTCGGCTGCTCAGGTCTAGGAGGTCTTCTTGGAGAGAAGACGAGAATGAAGCCAGCCCTTGAGCTGAGCTGCTGCATCCATCACTTGTGCTGCACCTGATCTTACAGGGCACCTAAGCAGCAGGTACTTATATCTGCGCTAAGTGTGTTTATATCTAATATATACCACCATATATCAAATGTATTTGTGACTTCAGTGTCCAGCGTCTGTTGTGTATACATGTGCGTGTGCTGTGTATACGGCTTGTGCGTGTGCTGTGTATACGGCTTGTGCATGTGCTGTGTATACGGCGTGTGTGCTGTGTATGTGCTGTGTATACGGCGTGTGTGCTGTGTATGCGCTGTGTATACGGCGTGTGTGCGGCATGTGTGCTGTGTGTGCGCGCTGTTTATACGGCGTGTGTCTGCTGTGTATACGGCATGTGTGTGCTGTGTATACGGCATGTGTGTGCTGTGTATACGGCGTGTGTGTGTGTGTGCGCGCGCTGTTTGTTGTGTTTGGCACTTAAAGTTTCATATTGTAAGGTTTATTGGTATATCTAATTCCTGGTGTGCACATGTTTACATGCAGAGCTTTTTTTCTTCTCCTTATGTACTGTGTATACGGCATGTTGAGTGCTATCTATGGCTTGTTGAGTGCTGTGTATGGCTTGTGTGTGTGCTGTATACGGCGTGTGAGTGCTGTGTATGGCTTGTGTGTGTGCTGTATACGGCGTGTGAGTGCTGTGTATGGCTTGTGTGTGTGCTGTATACGGCGTGTGAGTGCTGTGTATGGCTTGTGTGTGTGCTGTATACGGCGTGTGAGTGCTGTGTATGGCTTGTGTGTGTGCTGTATACGGCGTGTGAGTGCTGTGTGCAGTATACAGTATCTCCTGTGCATGTGTACTATATATGGCCAGTGTGTATCGTGGGTGGTGTAAAATAGGACAACTGTGTCAAGGCTGTGTGCAGTATACGGGCAGTGTGTCAGAGCGGTGTGTGTGTATGTACAGTGTCTCCTGTGTGATATATATGATTTACCAATCTGCGCTTCAAACAAAGACAGAGAATCATCTACGGCCGCCACAGTAGGGGTATAGGGGAGAGTTAATTGTTTGACTAATTATAGCCGGGTCATTTTCAAGTTGATAATTTTGTGCGGCCCCCGAAGGTTGGTAGAATTTTCCAAATGGCCCCCGGCAGTAAAAAGGTTCCCCACCCCTGCTCTAGATGAACTGCAGAGATCTACAGCTGAGATGGGAGAGTCTGTCAATAGGACAACAATCAGTCGTACACTGCACAAATCTGGCCTTTATGGAAGAGTGGCAAGAAGAAAGCCATTTCTCAAAGATATCCATAAAAAGTGTTGTTTAAAGTTTGCAACAAGCGACCTAGGAGACACACCAAACAAAGGTTGAAAAATTCAAGGGGGCCGAATACTTTCGCAAGGCACTGTACCTCTACGCTCATGTAAAGAGAGTGGCAGGCCATGTCGGGTGATGTCATGCCAGACTCGCACGAGTCTGACATCGCATCACCCGGCAGTTACACACTTCTGACAGGAGCGGGCCGCATGTGTTTCTATGTACATGCAAGCTCATGTTTAGAGAGTGGCAGGCCATGCTGGGTGATGTCATGCCAGACTCGCATGAGTTTCTATGTACATGCACACTCAAAATACTGACCCGTAGATACTTGCACTGCTTTCCCCGCCCAACGGCCGTCCTGGCGCCTGTGATTGGTTGCCGTGAGTTGACACGCTGACACTCAGGATAGGGGCGCGTCTAACTGCAACCAATTACACATGCCGGTGGGCGGGCAAAGCAGTGAATAGTCAATTGTCAGCTCCGGAAGGGAAAGTATGACCTGGAAGGAGTGTGCCGCCATGACACAGCCTCGGTGAGTACACCGTGCGCGCTCCTACCCCCCTATCCCTTCCACCAACATTTTTAATCTCTGGATTCTTGTCCCCATAGACCTATATAGGTATCGGATTCCGGAGCACATATGGTTTTTTTTAATTGAGCAGGTACCCGTCGGTCCCGGTTTTTTACAAGTTCGAGCAGCTATACTGACAACGTCTCCGAATTTCAAGGCACTAAATTTTGTATTTGTTTCCTGAAAATGAGAAATCGTCAAAATAACAAAACAATGCATTGTTTTCAGACCTCAAATAATGCAAAGAAAATAATAGATGCTCAATTAGGTTTAGGTCAGGGCTCTGGCTGGGCCAGTCAAGAATGGTCACAGAGTTATTCTGAAGCCACTCCTTTATTATTTTAGTTGTGTGCTTAGGGTCATTGTTTTGTTGGAAGGTGAACCTTCAGCCAAGTCTGAGGTCCAAAGCACTCTGGAAGAGGTTTTTTTTCCCCAGGATACCTCTGTACTTGACCGCATTCATCTTTCCTTCAATTGCAACTTCACTTTCTATTGCCACTGCTGCTGTTGGCCTGCAGCAGTTTGTAATCTACCGGATATCTCCAGTGTTTCATGGAGCAAGCTGGAGGTCACTTTTCAATGCAAGTCTATGAGCGCCTCGTTCTGGTTCTCAGACTTACATAAATAGCTTGTGATCGATACCGCTGGCTTCCAGTAGTCAGAATTTGCGGTCAAAGGAGGACTTCTGGGAGGCGGAGCTTCGGAATGGCCGCTTTTAAGAGAGCGCCGTTACAGCCTGAGAGAAGCCCAAATACAAATCAGCGGAGGGCTACCGAAAACCAGGCAGTCGGGATAAGGAAACACACTGGATTAAGGGCAACCACCCATTTCTTCACAGCAGAAAATATGCCATATGCGCAGAAGTGTCATTTACAAGAAAACAAAGAGGGGTAGCTATATTGATCAATAAGCATATTAATCATGATGTTCTGGAGATTTCAGAGGACCCTATGGGGAGATTAGTATTAATGAAAGTGAAGATAGAGGGCACTATCTACAACTTAGCAAACATATATGCACCAAATATTCCTGATCCACAGTTCAGAGCCAGATTGATCGAAAGTATCACAGGTTGGGATATAACTAATTTAATTGTAGGCGGAGACTTCAATGAGGCTCATGATGGGATTTTAGACAGGTCAAGTCCCCAGCTATCACCTCTATTGGCACCCCACAATGGTTTGCAATATCTCATCGATCAATTGGGACTAATAGACACATGGTGCATGCAGCACCCAATAGATAAAGACTAGACATTTTATTCACATGTCCATGACTTACATACACAGCTTGATTATTGGCTACTAAACCCAGCACTGATGCCTCATTTACTTTCCTCCAACATCCTAGACATCTGTGTTTCGGATCATGCACCTGATACTATTAAATTGTTATTATCTACCACAATACTACAGGAGGAAACCGAACAAAAGGTCATAAAAACACATAGTCTTTATTAATATTCATTAAAAAACAATTAAACATTTTATGCATATATGAAGAAGACGGCAACGAAACGTGCGCGCGTCGGGGTGTGGGCGTCATGTGAAACTTAGGAGCAGTACTCCACTAACTACCTGGTAAATATTTCACTACCATGTGTATCTCTGTGTCGATTCTGACACTTTGACTGTTTTGTCGTTTTATAGAACTGGTTCCCTCTATGAATTTCACTCGTAATCTGAGGTCTGGGTAAACTACTCTGGTTATAATGGCTGCTTTGGTGGCAACAAGCGTTGGACTTTTTGTGGCATGACCTCTGGCCACACTTTCTCTAGTGCTTGATGTTCTTACATACAATTACATTTAAACAACCTTCCTTAACCCTTGCACTTTACCCATATCTTTGTATGTTTAAACACACATTTATCTTCGTGACGCCCTTTTCTTCCAGCTAATGGTTGTTTTTTAAAAATATATGCAGAAAATGTTTGTTTTAAATGAATATTAATAAAGACTACGTGTTTTTATGACCTTTTGTTCGGTTTCCTTCTTTGGTGATATAGATATTTAAATCCGAATGGTCCTATTGGTCCAATATACCCCCACACTGATTATTATAATCTTATAATTGCTATACAATATTATTAGTGTTTTTTCATACATTTATTGGTATGGTATGGGTATTGTTCTCTAACAATTGGTGTTCACAATACTACGGGAAAGAAGGTGGAGGTTCCCTTCATATTTATATCAATCTGAGGATTTCAAAATTTCTTTATGGAACTACTGGAGCTTTTATGAGAATGATAATCACGAGCATAGTGGGGACGCTGTTTTTTTTTGGGCTGCCTCCAAGGCAGTAGTAAGAGGTCAGATAATATCATATGTCAGCCATAAGAGAAAAAAGCTCCTGGAACAAACTATATCAGCACAAAAACATCTCACGCAGGCATATAAAAAGTTTAACAATAACAACACAGATATGACAAAACAACATTTCTTGGAGGCCAAGGAGGCGGCAAACACCTTGGTCCATGAGATCGCACTTAGTAACCTGGACTACTAGAAACATACGAAATCACTAGCTTCCTTAACCAAACCCTTTAGAACCACCACTAGAATCCACAAAATTAAAAAGAAAGATGGTACCATGGTAACAAAAGATGAGGAAATAGTGGAGGAGTTCAGGGCATTCTTTGGCTCGCTGTATGAGGCGGAACCGAGGGAGGTTGACGGGGAAGCTGATTTTATCCATAGTACAGTAGCGCCTATCTTAACAGAGTAACAAAGAGTGGTACTAAACGCCCCTATAAATATTTCTGAAATAGTACAAACTATTGGCACTCTTAAACTAGCCAAAAGCCCAGGGCCAGGTGGGTTTAGTAACGAATATTATAAGATCTTGGGAGCTTCTGTCGGACCTCATTTATGTGCAGTGTATAATAAGATAGTCACGGATAAAATGATTCCTGACAGATTCAACGAGGCAAACATTATAGTATTACCTAAGCCAGGAAAAGACCCACTACAGGTGGAGGGATACAGACCCATCTCATTACTCAACTCTTATTTTAAAATCTTTACTAAAATACTAGCTGGTAGACTACAACAGGTGATTCCAGATCTTATTCTGCCCTTCCAAACAGGATTCGTGCACGGGAAATCCATCACCTATAACATCAGGACGGCTATTGGGGCTATCTCTTATAGTAGGAAGCATAGATGCACCAAACATTGTAGTTAGCCTTGATGAGGACAAGGACTTTGACAGGGTCTCTTGGGCCTATTTACATAATGTTTTGGCATGTCACCAGGTGGGATCCTAGTTTTGCGAAGCTGTCAAGATGATTTACACGGAACCCAGATCCAGACTCTCTATAAATACATATAATACATTCTCTGAGCCATTTGAGGTACAAAGGGGAACGAGGCAGGGGTGTCCCTTGTCACTTTTATTATTTAATTTAGCTCTGGACCCGATGTTGAGGACCCTACATAATGTAGCAATATTTCAGGGCATGAGAATCGGTGGGACAACAATTTAACTTTTGGCTTTTGCTGATGATATGATATTGTTTATTGCAAATCCCTCTCAAGCGATTCCAGAGATAATGAACACATTGAATAATTTTGGAAAGGCCTCAGGCTTTAGGGTGAATTACAAAAAAATGGAGGCATTGGCAATGTACAAATCGGGTAAAATTGATAACTTATTTCCCTTCCAGTGGTGTACCAAGTCGATTAAATACTTGGGGATTCAGCTCCCAGCAAACCCCTTGTTACTATATCAAATTAATTATAAGCCTCTTATAAATTCATTAATACATCTACTCCAATCTTGGAAACATCTGAAAATATCCTTTTCGGGCTGATGCCACTTAATTAAAATGGTAGCATTCCCCAAAATAATGTTCTTATTTCAGACTCTCCTGTTGCTTCTACGCAAATCAGATATTAAGCTACTAAACTCATCTTTTGGAAAATTCATTTGGGGGCACAAGGGGCGAACTAGGATCAGCTTAATCAAGCTTCAATTACCAAAAGAGGCTGGGGGCATAAATCTTCCAGATCTGGGCAGATATAATCTAGCAGCAAATCTGAGATATGTGGTGGACTAGGTGCGAGGAGTATCTTTGCCAATGCCCAATTGTAACAACAGCTTTGTTCACAAGTCTCGTTAACAGCATTGCTGCATTTAGGGAATGAGGAAATACTGGGTGAGGTTAGGGATCATCCAACAGTATGGCATACTATACAAACGTGGAGGAAGGTGAGTAAACTCGGTAAAATTAACACTTCAAGTTCCCCATTTCAACCCTTTATTGGATTCCAGGATTCATCCAGGGTCACCCTCTGAGGATTTATGAAACATTGTTAATGCAAGGTTGTTCTTATGCTGCAGATCTATTGGAGCCTGATTGGTCATTGCTTTCTTATGAAAAGGCGGTGTGTCGCCCAGGGTTATGGGGTACTCAGTCCCGGGTGGTGTATAACTGGGGAATGTCACTTTGGTGGCCATTGCCTGGTCCCATGCCGTGGGTGCTTTTTGAAAAGGGGAATATTTATAGGGGATTAGGATAATGTTCACACGTGACGCCACTTGCGGTTTTGCGGCTAGTAGATGGAGCTGCCACTGCACAGTTCCTGCTGCTGGGGCTGGTGTTAATGGCAGCCTGGATGTTAGGCCCTCTGCAAGCAGGGCCGGGCCCCAGAGGGTAGGTGATGTGGCGGGTGTTGGTAGAAGGTAGGCCACACGAGGGTTTCAGTGCAACTGGTTCTTTACTCACTTTCTGGTGGTAACTGGTCACCCGAGGCCGGCTGGTTTAACCTTCAGGTCCCCTTAGTCCCAGTGGCGGTTTAGTAACCTTGTGGCTTCTTCCCCTGCACCTGTCTTTTGGTTGGTGGGTCCCCGTGGTGTAGAGCAGCTGGGGGTCCGCTCCTGGTTGTCTTCTACAGCAGTCCGTATGACAGTAGCGTGAACCCTGTGGGGTTGGAGTCTCTGGTCCTGTGTCTGGTTCTCCCTTTGCTACTGAGTCCCAAACTTCAAGGTCAGTGAGGTCCTTGATGGTCCTCTCACTGTGCAGATTTTAGCAGGTCTGCCTGGAGTTTTTGCCTGACCTAGGATTCTGTACCCCGTTGGTGTGTTATTCCGGGAGCACTCCACTGTACTCCACCGGAAACTAACTGCCTGGGCCCTCAGGTCACTGTTCACTCCTGTCAGTCCGTCTGCTCACTTTCACTGTCACTGTTAGACTGACTACTGTCTTACTGACTGTCCACTGTCTGCCCCTCCCACCTGGTTGTCTAGTCGACTGGATTGGCTCCACCTCTAGGCGGCCTTCCATTGGTCCAACCCTAGCCTGGTACCAGTCTATGTTGGGGAAAAACAGGGATTATCTGGAGTGTTTGTGTGTTGCTGGCACTGGTCTTCTGGGACCCTAGGGGGTAGGCCCTGCATCCTGGTTAGGGATGCAGTACCTTGAAGCTCCATGATGGTCTCAGCGGCACCTCTTTCCACTTTCCAGCCTTTGCGGGTCAGTCTTTTCTTTTTCTTCAGGCGCGTAGCTTGGCACAAAAATACCTCGTTAACAAGCCAAAGGGAGATCTTGGAGGAAATGTGGATAACTTTCTTAGGAGGGCAAGAAGCCAGGCCTCCTCAACTAGTCAGATCTATTCAATGTTGCTTACAGTTTTGACATGGGAGGGGAAAACAACAGGTGGAAGGTAGACATACCAAATTTCGAGGTAGAGGATTTCTTGCAAGCCACGCTGTTGCAACGTAAATTTCTCTCATCCAGTAGTTATACAGATATGGCCTTGATGATTTTACATAGAGCATACATTACTCCAAAAATTCAATCAAAAATGGACACAACTGCCTTATACTCTTGTTTTAAATGTGGCATAAGAGACACTGACATGTTCACTGACATGTTCCACCACTAATTGGACTCCGTTCAGATACAGGGAGTATGGAGAAGTGTTAACTCAGTCTTACAAAATACATACAATATTCAGTTTGCTCTGACACCACAGTGGGCGATTTTTAACATGTTGGAGGAGGCTCAACGAAGTAATCCGAGAGATACCAGGGCAATGTTAAAGGAGTTGTCCGACATAAACTCACAAATTTTTGTTAAGCTAATCTGTGCTGTATTGTCATATAAATCACACCTACATTGTTATGTTTTGTTTTCTAACTTTTGTTCCTCTTGAATTCACCCTTTATTCTCTGCAGCTTCTTGTTTACATTCAGATCCAGCAAACATGACCACTTTCTGTGCAGAACCTCAGCCAGAGCTGTCACCACCCACCCCAGTGTCCAGCCTCGCCCTCTGCCCGCCCCCTGCACACACATTCCCTGTCAGTATATTCTGCCCCAGCACCTGACCTATTATCACTACAGCATTGCAAATAACAGCCCCACATTGGGCTGTGCACCGCACACGCACACATATGGCTCTGCACACGCACACATATGGCTCTGCACATGCACACATATGGCTCTGCACACGCACACATATGGCTCTGCACCGCACACGCACACATATGGCTCTGCACCGCACACATATGGCTCTGCACCGCACACATATGGCTCTGCACTGCACACGCACACATATGGCTCTGTACCGCACACGCACACATATGGCTCTGTACCGCACACGCACACATATGGCTCTGCACCGCACACGCACACATATGGCTCTGTACCGCACATGCACACATATGGCTCTGCACCGCACACGCACACATATGGCTAAGTACCGCACACGCACACATATGGCTCTGCACCGCACACGCACACATATGGCTCTGCACCGCACACATATGGCTCTGTACCGCACACGCACTCATATGGCTCTGCACCGCACACATATGGCTCTGCAACGCACACGCACACATATGGCTCTGCACCGCACACGCACACATATGGCTCTGTACCGCACACGCACACATATGGCTCTGCACCGCACACATATGGCTCTGTACCGCACACATATGGCTCTGTACTGCACACATATGGCTCTGCACACATATGGCTCTGCACACGCACACATATGGCTCTGCACACGCACACATATGGCTCTGCACACGCACACATATGGCTCTGCACACATATGGCTCTGCACACGCACACATATGGCTCTGCACACTCACACATATGGCTCTGCACTGCCCGCCCCCCATCCCCATCGGGAACACATGTAAGGAATACATACTCACCCGTCATCGGTCCCCGCCGCTCCTGCACGTTCGCGCGCTGTCTGTGCTCTGACGTCACCACTGTGCTGAAGAGAGCTCAGACAGCGGGAGGGACAGTGATGAGAAGCAGCGCTGCGCTGCTTCTCATCAGCACTTTCAAATGTACCAGCATCTGTGATCTGTGATGCCGGTACATTTGAATGTGTGATCCTGATCAGGGGCCCGGTGCTGGAGCTGACACCACGGCAGCTGCCGCCAGGCCCCTCCCCCAGGGCACGGACCCCACAGCAGTGCAGGGGGAGGTTACTGGAGAGTAACAGAGGTGCGGGGGAATGTGTGGTAAGGTGCAGGAAAGGGGGCGGTGACTCCTCGCACTGTACAGCCCAGCAGGGAGGCGACATGCTGTTTCCACATTTGCATGTCAACATGGTCCTGCCCATGTTGACATGAAATGACCGGAAGCAGCAAAATCGCGGCAGGAGCGGTCACATGGGAGAGGGGCTGACAGCAGGGCAGGTAAGTGGTCTCTATCTACTTACCTGCCCCAATGTAGCCCCATAGGGTAATAAAAAAAAAAAGCCGGATAACCCCTTTAACTATTTGGGCCTCGGCCACTAGAAAGAGTATCCTACACCTCTGGGTAAATCCTGAAACACCCTCTCTAGCATTTATGCAAACAAAACTAATGTTCATATTCAATGGACTGGGTGGATGCACTGTCAAATGTGGAGAAGTTGACTAAGCGTTTCTTTGAAACCTGGTCTTTATTTATACCTAACTTGTCTACAGTGCTTAAGGGTAGACTTAAATCTCAGTTTGGACAGACCTTTTGGTACCTTCTTGAACTGCTCAATGGACACATACCAATTGCATAAGTTAGCTATTTTAAGTTGCTTCTGGTCGCACGCAGAGCAGAGAGGGGGTGGGAGCGGTATGGTTGAGACTGTTTTGATTATAATGTTATAAATGGAATGCTCTTTGTATAAGAGCAGATTGTAAAAGTAATTCTGTTAAAATTAATAAAAAGATGTAAAAAAAAAAAAGATGACACCACAGGATCCAGAATAGAGCTGACACTGACAAGTAAGCATTGTACCATAGCTCCAAACCATTCCAAACAATTCTTTTGAGATTTGGTCTCGCTAGGAATTGAATCCACAACCTTTATCTTTGCAGGCAGTACCTAAAGCTATGAGCCACAGCCTAAATTAGTTGGCATGAGAGAAATTGGTGTACTTAAAGCTACATTGCAGCACCTACAATCAGATTATACAGGTACATAGAGATACATCTGTGCATAGCAGTGTATTTCTAGGTACCTGTATTCTAGACGTGAAGAAAATCAGATTTTTTTTGTTTCGTTTCAATCAAACTATGAAAAACAATCACTTCTTGAGATCTGGTCTCCCAGGGAATCAAACCCACAACCTCTATCATTGCAGGCAGCAGCTAAAACTGTGAGCCACAGGCTACAATGACAAGGATGGGAGAATTTTCTGTACTTGAAGCTACAGTGTAGGCTCTGTGCCCACAGGAAGAATATACTGGTACACAGAGATACAGCTGTGCATAGCAGTGTATTTCTATATGGGCTTGGTCACATTGGTGTACACATTGGATGAGTGGTCCACCAGCACTTTTTTTTCTCATGCCGATTTGGCATGAGAAAAAAATTGCTACATGTAGCAATTGGCAACATATATTGGACAGCACGCACCCATTTAAGTTAATGAGTGCATGCAAAACATCGCACTGCACTCAGATGTCCTCTGCTATACACCAACACAGACAATGGAGAAATTACCGTATTTTTCGCTTTATAAGACGCACTTTTCCTCCCCAAATTTTGGGAGGAAAATGGGGGGTGCGTCTTATAAAGCGGTACCGGGGGGGTCCTGTCTGAGGCGATCGGGCGGCCGGGTGCCTGTGGCTGCATGCAAGCGGCCGGGTACCTGTACTTGCGTGCAGCGGCAGCCGGGTACCCGTGGCTGTGTGCGGGCGGCAGCGGGTGCTGTGTGGGGTCGGCAGCCGGGTACCTGTGCTTGCATGCGGTGGCAGACGGGTACCCATGGCTGTGTGCGGGCGGCAGCCGGGTGCTGTGTGCGAGCGGCAGTCGGGTGCCCGTGCGGGCGGCAGCCGCCCTCACACAGGTACCCGGCTGCCGCCCTCACACAGTCACCCAGCTGCCGCCCGCACACAGCCATGGGTACCCGGCTGCCACCGCACGCAAGCACAGGTACCCGGCGGCTTGTACGCAGGGTGGGCGGGCAGCCTGCTGGCTGCCACTCTGTGCATGCGGGGCAGGCGGCTGTGCAGCTTACCAGTTGTCCGCGGTCCCACTTTCAAATGATGGCGCCGGTGGAGCTCTTGGATGAGAGCTCCATCTGCGCTCGCGCTGCTCCGGGAGTCAGCGCGTGCGCAGATGGAGCCCTTGGATGAGAGCTCCATCTGCGCATGCGTCGCTCCGGGCGCCATTACTTGAATCGGGACCGCGGACACACTCTACCACTGAGCCGTCGCCGCCGCTGCCACCACTGAACCGGGACCGCGGACACACTCCACCACTGAGCAGTCCCTGCCGCTGCCACCACTGAGCAGTTGCCGCCGCTCCCACCACTGAGCCGTCGCCGCCACTCCCACCACTGAGCCGTCGCCGCCGCTGCCACCACTGAACCGGGACCGTGGACACACTCCACCACTGAGCAGTCCCTGACACCACTGAGCAGTCGCCGCCGCCGCTGCCACCACTGAACCGGGACCGCGGACACTCACTGCACCGGCCTGCTGCACGGCTCACCTGCCACGGCTCCTGCCGCCACCACGGACCCCACGGATCCTGCCACCGCGGAAGCCACCACGCCTGCAACCACGGATGCCACGGCACCTGCAACCACGGACCCCGCTGCCACTGACCTGCCGCGCCTGCCAGCACAACCTGTGCCTCCTGTGATCCCGCTTCACCACCACTGCTGCCCCCCTCCGGTAAGAGAACACCGGAGTATAAGACGGACCCCATTTTTCTTTTTTTTACCTTTTTTATGTCTAAGTTTGGGGTGCGTCTTATATTCCGGTGCGTCTTATAAAGCGAAACATACGGTAAGTTCTGCATCTTTTCCGCTCAGATTTCTTCATAGGAGAGTTTGAACAGAGTGTCATTTGCATAATATATCTTATTCTAAAGGGAAAATAAAAGAGAGTTTTTCTTCCTATAAACTAACTATAAATTATGAAAAACATTAGAATAACATAATTTGAATGCGCTTTTTTTTAAAATATAAATAAATAAATCTAATATATAAAGCTGTGTGTGTGTGTCTGCTAAAGGAATCTGCGCCGTCGCATTTTACAATCACGAAATTTTGCACAGACGCCTCATGTGACTCAGGGAACGTCATAGAATATGTTTTGACAGGAAAATTTAACCCTGCGCTTTACAGTTACTCTCCAAAATCCTGCCTCCATTAGGCTACTTTCACACATCAGTTTTCTGTATTCAGGTACAGTCCTTTTTTTTGCCGTATCCAACGTTTCCGGTTTTGTTGTGCAAACCGGAGCAAACCGGACCCACCGGATCCGGTTTTAAGCGGATCCGTTGTGGACGGATCCGGAATAAAACGGATCCGGTGGGTCCGGTTTGCATCCGTTTTGCATCCGTTATGTCCGTTTTTTTACGGATCCGTTTTTTAAACACTAAACAAACAATTAACGAGTTCCGTATTCTGATTGGCTATTGGGAAAATATAGTATATATACAGTATTTTGAAGCATATATTACAGAATGAAGACAGAGACAATCAGAAACCATGGATGCTATTCTTGCAAATTACACAAAGATCACTGCAGATTTTATATTTGAGGCAAATCGCTTGGCTATCATCGTCAGAGAAAAGGAGCGACAGCGACTGAGGCGTCAGCGACATCGACGCTTTTGGATCCATCCCCTGACTGCCCAGAGACTGACACGTGGGGTGTTTTCAACCCTATACCTGGAGCTCCGTGGAAACCATGAAAAATTCACAAGCTATGTCCGGATGGCAGTGAATAATTTTGACGTCCTCCTTGGCCTTGTTGCGGACAACATACGTAAAACGGACACCTTCTGCCGTTACTCTATAACACCCGAGGAGCGTTTGCTGGTTACGCTTAGGTAAGTTTTTTTTTTTTTAATTGTATCCTCCTGTAAATTGACTTTTAACTGTAATGTGTTTGGTATTATTTTTTTATAATTATTGTCTTTCCTTTACAGATTCCTTGCAACTGGAGAGTCGCTTTCGTCCCTCCACTACCAGTTTCGACTAGGAATTTCCACCATCTCGGGAATCATTAGAGACACTTGCCAAGCCTTGTGGGATTGCCTCCATGAGGATTTCATCCCCCAGCCCACCAGGGACAGATGGCTTGCAATTGCTGAACAATACTATAACATTTGTCAGTTTCCAAATTGCCTTGGCTCAGTGGACGGCAAACATATAAGAATTGTGAAACCTGCTGCTTCGGGGTCAGAATACTACAATTATAAAAAGTATTTCTCAATTGTCCTAATGGCAATAACGGATGCGGACTACAAATTTATCTCAGTGGACATTGGCGCATATGGGAGATCCAATGACTCGCAGGTCTTTAAAATGTCCCCAATGGGGCGGCGAATCTATGGGAATACTTTTGATTTCCCTCCTGCAAGACCTCTTCCTGGCACATGTGAGCCCCCAATGCCCTTTGTTTTTGTGGCCGACGAAGCCTTTCAACTCTCCCAACATCTATTGAAGCCATATGCAAGCCGTGGATTGACGCAAACACAAAAAATATATAATTACAGATTATCCAGAGCCAGAAGAATGGTGGAATGCTCCTTTGGGATACTAACCAGCAAATGGCGAGTGTTGTTAACAGCCATTAATTTAAACATTGAAACTGTTGATGAAATAGTGAAAGCATGTGTGGTACTGCACAATTTTGTTTTAACAAAGGAACCTTTGTCCTTGGATGACCAGAGTTTGGAATCCACCTCTTTGACTGACTACACCAGTCCTGGATTTAGGAGTAGTGTTGCCTGTTCAACAATACGTGACAAATATGCTGACTATTTTGTGTCCCCAGAAGGTAGAGTAGATTGGCAAGATCAAATGGTATAAGATTTTTGTTTAGTTTTATAACAAATAAACATAGTTAAAAATAAATTAAAAAATATCTTGTTAACCTTGTTAATTTTAATCTTTCACTCGCTTTAAAAATTTGTAATTTTTACACCGTCAAATTACAACATGTTATGTTTTTGTATTACCTTATTATTAACTTAACTTGCAAAATAATATTCCCCCCCCAAAAAAACAAGAACAAATAAATACTTTTCAACAAAAAACTTTTATTTTTATTACATACATAAATTATAAATTTGTATATCTTGGGCTTGGGGTGGAGATAGTACTGGAGGGGCTGACAGGTGGGAACACACGCACAGTTGGAGTATTGAGGGTGGAAAGTGGTGTTGGTGGTGGTGGTGGGGAAGTAACAGAAGGTGAAGGTGTGGTTGAGAAACCAAGAGGGAAACCAGGAGATGGGATGGGATTTGGTAAGGATTGAGGGGTGGAGTGGAGGGATTGGGAGACAGAAGAGGTGGCGGGTGAATTAGTGGCTTGAGTTGGGGTCATGATGGGTGTGGAAGGCGAGATGTGGTAGTGGGTAGGAAGTGTAGGGGCAGATGTGGTTGGGAGCTGGTACTGGGCCGCAGGCTGGTACTGGGCTGCAGGCTGGTACTGGTCAGCAGGCTGGTACTGGGCAGCAGGCTGGTACTGGGCAGCAGGCTGGTACTGGGCAGCAGGGGGAGTAGGGACAATGGCTGGAGGGGGGGCAGGTGCTGGAGGAGGGGTGGGTGGAGGTGGTTGGGAGGAAACCTGCGCCAGAGCCTGCCGTGTGGCTTGCATTACATGCATCTGCTGGTCAGGAGATAGCTTTTCCATGCGCTCTAGTACGGCTTGAAAAAAACAATGGTTGGGTGATTTACTTGCATCTAAATGCAGCCTGTCCAGACGCGTGCACAATTCGTGTGTATTTTTTTCCATATTGGCATTTATAAAGCTAAAAGATGAACGATTTTGTTCGGCTAATAATTGAATGGCGTTCTGGAAGGCTGCATTTAGATGCAAGAACTCGGGCGCATAGCTCTTTTCCTGACCCCTATGACGCTGACGCCCAGAACCCAAAGGTGTTCTACTGAGGGCAGCAGTGTCAGAGGGGTGGGGTAGGGGAAAAGCTATCTCATCACCAGCAGCTTCAGGTAATGAAGTCTCACGGGAAGCTCCAGCGCAGGTGGATGGGACAGATGTCGATGGAAGGGAAGGTTCAGATGGGTGGGGTCTGTGCCTGTGTTCCCCAGTGGCGGACTGTTCAGGGATCGCTCCTGTCGGGTTCGATGCAGGCTCCTGAGTGCTGCAGACGGTGCTGGTAAAAAGAGGAAAAACAAAATAATAATTAATTTAATTGCTATACAGTGCCACTGAATAAAAAAAAAAGGCAAAAAAAATCAGACATAAAATATTATACTTTGTACATATTGTGGGGAATATTTACCTTCTGCACACCATAGTTGTCCGGAGGAACGACAACGCTCTAAAGTAACGGTACTTCGATCTGCGTCCTCCGGATCCACTCGGGGCCTGCATCTCTTGATTCAACTCCTTTTTGAAGCGATCCCTGATAGACCGCCACTGCTTCTGAAGTTTGTCACCTGAAAGTGGAAAGCACAAAGTGGTTAGTATACAACACATTACATCCTGCAGCATAACCTACTGAACTGTGAATACTTACGCTGTTTCTTCTGGCCACGAGAATTGAGCTCCCCCCAACCTTCTACCGCTGCGTGGCATACCTCGTCCCAGAGTCGACGGGTTACGATCGAATCAGCGTGGCGGCGGTCAGCCATGTTCCACAGCGGCTCCCTCTCTCTAACTTCATCGATGAGGAGGTCGATGTTGATAAATCCGGCCTCCTCACCGTCAGAATCGGGAGCACGCTGTGATGCCTGTTCAAAGAAAGAAAAAAGAAATTAAAAAAAAAAAATAGACATAAATTCACACTGACATGAAAAAAAAAAAAAAAAAACAAAAAAACTTACACTATGACCACCGCCACCTCGACGACGACCCTGGGACGGTCTTGGGGGAGCTCTATCGTGAGCCCTAGAAGTTGAAGCCTTTAGTGAAGAAAAAAAACAAAACATTATTTACTTATGTGTTTGGAGTGCTGTGGTAAACAATTCCTGTATGAAACTTACACTATGACCGCCCGCTCCGTGTATTTCTCCACCCCTTCCGTCCTCTTCTGGCAGCATCTCCTGTGATGTTTCGGCCACCTGTGTAAATGTCGTTTATTTAAAATTTTTTTTTTTTTAAAAAAAAAACCCAAAAAAAAAAAATATACCTCAGTTTGTGAACCGGAGGGCGGGCTACCAGAAGACGACATATTTTTTTTATTACAGGCCTCGCACACCAACTGGCTGTCCAAAACTATAACCGCAACACTGCACCTGTAAAAAAGAAAAAAAAATGTCTAAGTACATGTACGCAGCTCACAGCAGTGATCTGTGGACAGTACTGTGGACATTACCTCAGGAACACTCTCCTCCAATTAAATTCGCACTGGCACTGAAGCGAACCGTACCCAGCAACTGGCTGTCCAAAAGTATAACCGCAACACTGCACCTGTAAAAAAAGAAAAAAAAATGTCTAAGTACATGTACGCAGCTCACAGCAGTGATCTGTGGACAGTACTGTGGACATTACCTCAGGAACACTCTCCTCCAATTAAATTCGCACTGGCACTGAAGCGAACCGTACCCAGCAACTGGCTGTCCAAAAGTATAACCGCAACACTGCACCTGTAAAAAAAGAAAAAAAAATGTCTAAGTACATGTACGCAGCTCACAGCAGTGATCTGTGGACAGTACTGTGGACATTACCTCAGGAACACTCTCCTCCAATTAAATTCGCACTGGCACTGAAGCGAACCGTACCCAGCAACTGGCTGTCCAAAAGTATAACCGCAACACTGCACCTGTAAAAAAAGAAAAAAAAATGTCTAAGTACATGTACGCAGCTCACAGCAGTGATCTGTGGACAGTACTGTGGACATTACCTCAGGAACACTCTCCTCCAATTAAATTCGCACTGGCACTGAAGCGAACCGTACCCAGCAACTGGCTGTCCAAAAGTATAACCGCAACACTGCACCTGTAAAAAAAGAAAAAAAAATGTCTAAGTACATGTACGCAGCTCACAGCAGTGATCTGTGGACAGTACTGTGGACATTACCTCAGGAACACTCTCCTCCAATTAAATTCGCACTGGCACTGAAGCGAACCGTACCCAGCAACTGGCTGTCCAAAAGTATAACCGCAACACTGCACCTGTAAAAAAAGAAAAAAAAATGTCTAAGTACATGTACGCAGCTCACAGCAGTGATCTGTGGACAGTACTGTGGACATTACCTCAGGAACACTCTCCTCCAAATAAATTCGCACTGGCACTGAAGCGAACCGTACCCAGCAACTGGCTGTCCAAAACTATAACCGCAACACTGCACCTGTAAAAAAAGAAAAAAAAATGTCTAAGTACATGTACGCAGCTCACAGCAGTGATCTGTGGACAGTACTGTGGACATTACCTCAGGAACACTCTCCTCCAAATAAATTCGCACTGGCACTGAAGCGAACCGTACCCAGCAACTGGCTGGCCCAAAATATAACCGCAACACTGCACCTGTAAAAAAAGAAAAAAAAATGTCTAAGTACATGTACGCAGCTCACAACACTTATCTGTGGACAGTACTGTGGACATTACCTCTTCCCTGGAGCACTGGACTGGAGGACAGCAGAAGTTGAAGTCAGGAACCAACGGCAGGAGGTGTGTAGAATGTGCTGGATCCTTTTATAAGTTTTGTGATGATGAAAAAAAAAAATTTGCGCATGCTCTGTTTACCAAACCGGATGCGGTCACCGCATCCGGTTTAAACCGCATTGCGCCGGATCCGGCATGCATAGACAACCATTCTATACAATGCCGCATTGTACCGGATCCGGCAGAATGCGGTTTTTTTAAGGGGCAAAAAAACGTTACATGATACGTTCTATCCGGCCGCCGCATTTAATTATTTTGCCGCATCCGGAAAAAACCGGATGCACCGCAAAGCCATCAGGTACAATCCGGTTACAATGCAAGTCTATGGGGATAAACCGGATGCGATACCGGATCCGTTTTATCCTTTTTTTTCCGGATTGTACCTGATGGCAAAAAACTGATGTGTGAAAGTAGCCTTAAGCTGAATGGAGGTGGGAGTTACAGGCTATTAATAGCAACTGTCAGTGGTTGCTATAGGAACAAAATAAACTGTTAGTATAAGAAGCTTATGTGTGAGGTAATAAGATGTCGGTGGGGAGACAGATAGAGACAGACGGGCAAAGAGACAGATGGGCAAAGAGACAGACGGGCAAAGAGACAGCCCTGGATATTGACAGACGGGAAAAGAGACAGACGGGGAAAGAGAGAGACAGACAGACCCACAAATAGAGACAAGAGATAGAGAGACAGACAGACAGACAGAGATACAAATACAGTCAGAGAGATAGAAACAGACAGACAGAGACTTAAGGCTACTTTACACACTGCGATATCGGTCCCGATATCGCTAGTGTGGGTACCCGCCCCCATCTGTTGAGCGACACGGGCAAATCGCTGCCCGTGCCGCACAACATCGCCCACAGCCGTCACACATACTTACCTGTCCAGCGACGTCGCTGTGACCGGCGAACCGCCTCCTTTCTAAGGGGGCGGTCCGTGCGGCGTCACAGCGACGTCACTGAAACGTCACTGAACCGCCGCCCAATAGCAGCGGAGGGGCGGAGATGAGCGGGACGTAACATCCCGCCCACCTCCTTCCTTCCGCATAGCGGCCGGGAGGCAGGTAAGGGGAGCTTCCTCGTTCCTGCGGCGTCACACGCAGCGATGTGTGCTGCCGCAGGAACGAGGAACAACCTCGTTACTGCTGCAGTAACGAGATTTGAGAATGGACCCCCGTGTCGCCGATTAGCGATTTTGCAACGATGCAAAATCGCTTATCGATGTCACACGCAACGGCATCGCTAATGCGGCCGGATGTGTGTCACGAATTCCATGACCCCAACGACTCCGCATTAGCGATGTCGTAGCGTGTAAAGCCCGCTTTAGACACAGACAGACAAGGAAAGAGACAGACACAGAGACAGACAGACCATGACACACAGACAGAGACTGGGAGAGAGACAGAGAGAGAGAGTAATGCGGGCGTCACACAGTACGATCTCTCGTGCGATCGTACCCGCCCCCGTCATTTATGCGTCACGGGCAAATCGCTGCCCGTGTCGCACAAAGTTGTTAAACAGTCGTCATATGTACTTACCTGCTGAGCGACCTCGCTGTGGGCGGCGAACATCCTCTTCCTGAAGGGGGAGGGACGTTCGGCGTCACAGCGACGTCACACAGCGGCCGGCCAATAGAAGCGGAGATGAGCGGGACGTAAAAATCCCGCCCATCTCCTTCCTTCCGCATAGCCGGCGGGTGCCGTGGGACGCGGGTAAGCTGTGTTCATCGTTCCCGGGGTGTCACACGGACCGATGTGTGCTGCCCCGGGTACGATGAACAAACAGCTGAAAGAAAAATAAACGATTTTTTAAAAATGAGCGACGAGTGACAGATAAACGATTTGCACACGATTTGCAAATGTTTTCCGTCGCTCGTAGGTGTCAAACGGGACGATGTCGCAAACAATGCCGGATGTGCGTCACAAAAACCATGCCCTCGACGATGCATCGCACGATAGATCGTCTCGTGTGACGCCCACATTACTATCCCGGGCAACGCCTGGGTACTACAGCTAGTAAATAAATAAACATCACAAATCAGCAAATAACAGTGTCCCTGTAATTGTTAAAACTTGTACAACACAGCAATAGATTATTTACAATGTTTGGCAAAATGACAAAAAATGGTTTAATTGATTTTTTTCTCTATTAAACATAAAAAAATGTAATAAAAATGGAACGTTGAGACAGTTTTCATATATAGCATACATGCTGTGATTTTTCTACTTATTTTTTCTGCAGGTGTCCTCAACACAGGAAGCAATAATAATCTTCTGTTTATTGCATGTTTGCTGCATTTCTTCTCTCTCCATCTGCTGAATGTCCCTCACTGCCATCACCGCTTGGCCATCTCCTGCTAGGATGGAAGGAAATGGTAAATGGGTGTGGCTATGGGCGTGGTCAAAATATGCCGCTAAGTACGAACAATAACTTGTCTTTTCTCTTCATCAAAAGTTAGGAGGTATGTAATAGTAGAGTCAGGGACCTCAGATTAGAAGCACCTCTCCAGCGTCTGTTTTTTTTATTTCAGCCCTAAAGTGTTGCTTTAAATGTAAGTCCCCTGCCTTTTGTCTTATACTCACCTGTCACCGTCTTCTTCTGTTACTGCGGCCACTCCGGTCAGTCTCTGGTGATTTGTGACCTGAGAGCAGCCCCAATGTTTCATTGAGAGAGCATGAAGTCACAAATCAATACAACTACATTATATGAGAGCCTTGTTCTGATGCTTTAAAGAGACAAAAATAGTTGATGAAGATATAAAACAAATCCTAATCTAAAAGTAAAGCATAAATTACCTACTATTGCCTGCAGGAGGCGCCAGCATAATACAAATACCAGTTATTGCACAAAGGCAAGCTGTCAATGCTGTCAGACACGGATCTAATATTTACAGGATGCTATAAATGTAGTCCATTAAAAGGCAGGTGAATGAGTGGGAATTTAAATCTCCCTTGTAATCTCCTTTCTGAAATGAACAATATATTAATCCTTTCACTGATATGGGGTTTCTCTGGTAGTCAGGACAATTTTTACACTTTTCACATGTGCAATAAAATTTAAATTACTAATTAAAAAAAAGCTGAAGTTAAACCCCCAGACCTATATACTATGTGTTTCCTGAAAGTAGATACCTGCCACATTCTCTTCTCGCCAACGTTATCCCTGACCTGTCTGGTGTGTTCCTTGGTTTTCATGATGATATTTGACCCTTAATGTTCTCAAAAAAACTTCTGAGGCCTTCACAGAACAGCTGTAGTTATAAGAATAAATTATACACAGGTGGACTCAATTTACTAATTAGGTGACTTCTGGAAGTAATTGGTTACTCAGGATTTTATTTAGAGATATAAGATTACAGGGGACTGAATAGTATTGCATGTAACAATTTACAAATTTATATTGTTAAAATGCTAACAAATTCATGTATAATTTCCTTTACACTACACAAATATTTGCTAGTTTGTGTTGGTATGTCACATAAAATCCCAATAAAATAAATTAAAGTTTGTGGCTGTAATGTGAAAAAATGTGGGAAAGTTCACAGGGTATGAATGGTTTTTCAAGCCACTATATGTGACAGCTTGGTGTTTTTTTACTCCTTTTGTCAGACAACGCAACATAAAAACAACGATCCTGACTTTTTTTTAAGTATTCACTAAGTGGGATTACTACTGGGCTCATTTTATACCTTGGTTAGTTATAGACACGATGATACCATAAATGTATTTGTATATTTTCACCTTTTTTTTTTGCAATAAAATTCAACTGTCACGCTGTACAAAGGGCTGGTAAGAAGTAGTACAGCGTATTCCCCATTAGGTGGCAGCAGTGTAGTGAAGGAAAGTCAAAGTAGCACTGTACAGCAAGATAACTTCAGCAGACAGTTCACAGGCGAACAACCAGGGAGCAATAGAATAGTCAAGCAGTCAGGGTCAAGCCGGGATGTTTCGTTAGTGCAGAGGGAGGATCAAGATCAAGTCAGAAAACAGAACCAAGGTCGGATGCCAGGAGATCAGGTATGCAGAGGGGAACACGTAGGGCACAGGGAACAGAAGACATGACAAGAGGGCAAGGAGACACAAACACGGGAAGAAGACGAACCAGGGTGGGTGAACAAATGACAGGAGTGGGAAGTCAGTGACTAGGACAGACGGATGAACGGAGGAGGGTACAAGTTAGGGAAAGGTAACTAGGAGTGCGATAAAACAGGGAATCTTTCCAGAGCTAGTCACAGGCTGCAGAGCAAAACAATAACCAGTGCTGGGATGACGATTCAGCACCCAGATATAGTGTCTTCTGAAAACGGAACGAGGCCGAGGGGAGTTAATCCCTGACGAGGAATACCGGTCCTGGATCATAACAACAACATAAAATAATCCTGTGTTGCCATATTGTAAGAGCAATAACTTGTTTTTCATATTTTTGATGGAGCCATGTGAGGTTGTTTTTTTTTGTATGAAAAAATGTGGTATTTATTGCTACCCTTTTGGGGTTCATCCTTTCATTCAATTTCTTTTATTTCTTTAGTGAAATAATGATAAAACCGCAATGTTGGCTTTATTTTATTTGTACTTTCATGCTATTCACGACGAGAGCTAAATTTTGTTACCTCTGGTCTTTGCAGACACGGCAGTGCAAATATATATAAGCATCCCTCCTTCCAAAAGGACTTAAAATATGGGTGGGAACCTTTTTTCTGTCATGGGCTATTTGGAAATTGCTACCATCATTCGGAGGCCGCACAAAATTATCAGTTTGAAACTCACTGTGGTGGCTGGAGCTTCTTCTCTTTGGTGTGGCTGTAATGTTAAGTGATATTGATCTTGTTACTTCTCACAACTGCTTTTCAGGTTATTGTTGGCTGAGACTGCTGTATGAACATCATATAGGAGACACTGGGGGCACATATATCACAGGAGGGGCTGTGGGCATATACATCACAAGAGACACTGTGGCATATACATTGCAAGAGACACTAGGGGCATATACATCACAGGAGGGGATGGGGCATATACATCACAAGAGAGGATGGGGCATATACATCACAGGAGGGGATGGTAGTATATACACATCATAGACGGGGATGGTAGCATATTCAACACAGAAGGGGATGTGGGCATATACATCACTGGAGGGGATGGGCATATACATTACAGGAGAGGCTAGGGACATATGCATAACAGGAGAGGCTGGGGACATATACATCACAGAGAAGGGTTGGGAGGAATATACATCACTAAAGAGGCTGGCGCAGCTGCTCCTCTTCTGTGGGACGGGAGTGCATTGTGCGGCTACTCCGCCCATAAAGTACATCTTGAAGCTGTCCAATACCAGCATCATAGTGTTGAGCATTGGCCATGTCAGAGTTCAATTTTGATTTGTTAATAAATCAGCTTACAAGAGAGTAGATGGCTACTGAAAAGTACTGTTATACACAGAATATGTGGAAGCTAAATAGTCTTCAAAATTGTTTACCAAAAAACAAAAAATACAAGCATTTGAGTAAGCATAAGTCCCATAAAAGTGTCACTATCCATTAATAATATGTATCATGTAATATGCTTCCTATAGAAAGGAACCATGGTTCAAAACTCCGTTTTGTTTTTTTTTTAAATAGTCTTTAGTCATACAGAAGACAACCTTTTATACAATCCATGACACTACATCTGTGGTATTATTCGGTTTATTTAGTACAATAGCCATAATTCCGTATGCATAGCTTGAATATGGAAAGCTTCTTTATATCAAATTGAACTACAAGATTCTGACCTTTCTTCCTAAACAAGTCCACAGATATATACTGTATGTGCTACACATAGCGGAATACACTGACATTATTTGTGGGGTGCGTTACTTTTATGCTACCCCCAACTGTTCGTAAAGTTCAGGAACAGATTTATCCCACTCAGCCAGAAAACAAATACCAGCGACCGGGGGGCCAAGTTCATACTTCTTACGGAAAGCAGCAGCATTAAAATTTCCTCGACGTTCAGCGGTTCTGTCGCTCACATAAAGTTCGTCACAGTTGAGTTTTTTCGGCTGTTCATATACAAGCCAGGTATACCGATGCAAACCTGGACCAAACAAAGAAAAAGTTACAGTCTGCTCCTTAGATATAAAATCATCACAACCTTTAATAAAAGACAGGCATACTATGAAATAATAGCCAAGATTTTTATATATTGTCTAAAAGTCTCTAATAATACCAAAGTCTATGTATTCACATAGATTCACAGGGACGGTGTCCATTTTAGGACATGATCATATATCAAAATCAAACATCAGAATACCCTGATATATTACTACCTTATTATCAAAACAATTAAATAATGAACCTATAGATTAATGGTATGGCATCTGTGTCGCACAGTCGTTTTTTGTTTGAAAGGATAATAAAAAAAATACAAAACACTGCCATAGCGTCATCAACATGGGGCTGGGCAGGGGGTCGGCGATCGCACAAGATGGAGGAGGATCGAGAGCAGTGACACCCATTGGACTGCCCCTTAGGTGAGTATAATAAAGGTCTTCTTTTACGATATTCAGAGTGGCCTGGGCTCTTATATACAGTATTCAAGAATGTTGTATATGAGGGCTCACTGATGATGGCCGCAGCTTATAAGGGAAATCTTGGTGCCTGGTTCCCTTTCAGTGCTGAAGCATATTGAAAATAGGTGTGATAGGACAGTGCTGGACCTGTAGAGTCAGTGTGACTGAATAGAAGATCTGCAATATATTATCCTGCAGTAACAGCACCTTCACGCTTTTATTTTATTCATCACAAACAGCAAACAAAGAGTGCAGTTTAATACCCCTCAGTCCTAATTTGGCTACTAAAGAATAATAATGAAACCAAAGACTTTGTGTCATAGAAAGTATGCTTCCAGGCTTGTGAGATGGGCAAGCCATCATTTATGTAAACATTTTTTAAAGACAAATCTACACAATTCAGTAATTAACACAACTGTATATGTCAAAGTCTGAATGTGGTAAGAACTTTTTTTGCAATGTTCCAATAATAGATCTGTATATGCCACCCGACTACAGCTGTTGGTTACAATCAGCTTTACCCAAAACAGATAGACCTTTTCCTATGCCTGCGAATTACAGTACTTTGCTCTGCCATCAGCATGGCAGAGAGAAGTGCATGTGCGCAGGAGCGCAACAGAGGACACTGTGTGGATGACGTAGGACGCGTCATCTGCAAGAAGGATAGAGGAAGCGCCGGGTCAAGCTCAACGAGCCCCACCTTGGACTATACTAGACCTACCCACAGGTGAGTAGGTGACAAGTTCACTTTAATAAGACTGCAGTTGCTTTAAAGAACCCAAAATAGGTTCAGCACAGTCCTAGGAGACCGCAGAGTGCTATACGCGTCTTTTCCAGACAATTAGATTCCTACACAGACATACATATTACACACACACACACACACACACACACACACGGAAAGCAGGGCATATATTCTCAGACATTATGATGTGAAGTGAGAAAAGTAATGTGGCAACTTATGTTTCACATATAAGGCTATCGAATGCTTATGACCTAGCCAGTAGGGTGGTGATCCGTGGTAATTCTGGGAATAGATAGGTGATAATTTGTTGTTCGGTTGCGGTGCAACTGCAAAGGACCTGCATCGATTGACAGAACACTTTTCTTCCTGTTAGAATGAAGCGATAGTGCGTATTCTCGACAGCTGCTGCATTCATTCCCTACTGGGCCGTGCTCAGCCCATAGAAAAGGAATGGAGCAGCAGTCAGGCGTCCAATCAGTGTGTGTCTCAGAGGTCAAAACCCAACCAATCTGTCAGAATCACCTATCTTATGGATAGATGATAACTTGTTTTCACTGGACAAGCCCTTTAACCCCTTTACGACCGCCGTACACATTAAAACGGCGGTAGTAAAGGGTACTCATGCCAGATTGCCGTTTTAAAACGGCGGTCGGAAAAGAGTAAATAGTGCCCCCCCCCCAGTGTCGAAAAATATTCGGGATTTCAGCTACTGGGGGTAGCCGACACCCTGGAGATCACGATTCCGGCTGTTTTTTCTGGTCTCCGATCACATGATCACCAGTACACACCGTGTAACTGATGACGTGACAGTAAATGGCGGCGCCGGTAAAAAATGATGTATCTCTCACCTGGCATGATCAAACATGTCAGATGAGAGATAAATCTCCTCTCCGGTCCCCTAGTGTCGTCGCCAAAGTGCCCCCCCAACCCCCTCCCGATAATCCAAGATGGATGTGGCCCGGCGCACACCAGCTTGCCTGGCCACATTCACCCTCCTGCTCTGATTTTTGTTGCATTTGCCATGACACATGAGACAGAAAACTCCTCCCCAGGTCCTGCCAGCCCACCCCCTATAAACCCCCGGTGTCCCCGTTAACCTTATGCAGTGTTGATCCCCCACGATCCCTTCTTCTCAATAGATGCTGGCCGCATATGCAGAGCCGCTGTCAACTTAGCTTCCTGATTTCAGAGATGCGGAGCTGTGGACCCGGGGAGAGTGGGTGCAGTATCATTGCACCCACACTCCTCACATGGAGGGTCTGCACGCCTAGAAAACGGGGGATACATTCCCTGAGCGTATCCCCATATTCTAGAAAGTCCAGAGTCGTCGTGGGGCCCCCTTATTGGATTACTGCGGACCGGATTTTTTTTTTTTACCAACAAATTGGTGAAAGAGGGAATGTGTTGGAGTGTTTTTTCAAATAAATTTTTTTTGTCATCTTTATTTTTTTTTTTTTATTACCGACAGTTAGAGATGTAGGGTATCTGATAGATGCCGTTACATCACTAACTGCTGGGGTTGATGCCAGGTGACATTACAGCTGGTATCAACCCCATATACAGTATTACCCCGTTTGCCACCGCGCCAGGGCAATGGGATGAGCCGAGAAGAAGTGCCAGGATTGGTGCATCTAATGGATGCGCCACTTCTGGGGCGGCTGCAGCCTGCTAATTTTAGGCTGGGAAGGGCCAATAACTATGGACCTTCCCACCCTGAGAATACCAGACCATAGCTGTTCGCCTTACCTTGGCTGGGGAACCAATTTGGAAGGGACCCCATGTTTTTTTAATCATTTATTCATAAATATAAAAAACAGCCTGGGGTGCCCTCCAAATTGGATAATCAGCCAAGGTAAAGCAGACAGCTGTAGTTTGCAGGCTGAATCCGTCTGCTTTACCCTAGCTAGCCATCAAAAATGGGGGGGACCCCACATCAGTTTTTTTTTTATTATTTTTTGGCTAAATACAAAGCTAGGCACCTTTTAGTGCCACATGAAAGTCACTAAAGGGTACCAGCTTAGAATATGCAGGGGGGTGGGACATTATATATGTGTTTGACATCTGTCTGTCTATCTATTTATCCATCCATCCTTCCTAGCTTTTTAGGCTGCGTGTCCGCGATTAGGGTTTCAAGCGTTTTGGACGCTGTGTTTTCGCTGCATCCAAAACGCTGTTGTACAGTAGAAGCGCAGTGGGGGATTTTAAGAAATCTCCTGCACAATGTGCTTATTTTCTCTACAGCATAAACTGACTTCCAGCGCTGCAGAATGTCAATTCATGCTGCGGAGACGAGTGTTCTCCACAGGGAGAATAGAGCTAAAGTCAGCAGCGAGCCGAACCTGGATCGTGGTCATGGGCAGCTGCATTCTCCCGTGAACAACACTCAAATCTCCACAGACTCGGTGTCACCAGATTAAATATGTTAAAGAAATATCTGCCACCAGAGTCTACAATTCAGGAGGTTTAGGCTATGTGTGCATGCTGCGGATTTACAAAGAATTTTACTGCGGATTTGCTGCAGAAAATGTGTCTAACATTTCTACGGTCATTCCCCAGCAAAACCTATGGGTATAACAAAATGCTGTGCGTACACTGCGTTGTTTTATACCTGTGGATTTACCCACGGAATTTCCGCTGCGGAATTAATGTGCATGTCACTTTTGTGCAGGTACCTGCGGTTTTTGCCATAGATAACGGTAAAAAAACGCAGGGACCAACCTGTGGAAAAACCATGCAAATTGCGGCAAAAACGCGGGTTTTACCGCGGTTTTTGCCGCGAGTGCGGTATTCTGCCAGAGGGTTTTTCTTAAGAAACGTCCATTTTCTAGTGCGCACATAGCCTTACATAGCTTTTCTTAAACAGGAAACAGATGGGCCAGATCTACTATTACATTCGTGCCTAAATTGTGGCATTATTTCCATCTAAAAGAACAAATATCCTTGCTAGTGTCTTTGTGTAAAAGTGTCTAGAGAAAAGGCCTCAATTTTCTTGCGCTGCCAGATGCAACAAATTTATGACTGATGTATGACATCTTTTTATGCACAAGATAAATCGGAAGAGATGGTATAAAACAGGAAACTGAACGTTAGACAACAATAGTGCATATTCTGCATTGTTTGCAGTGGTTGCATCAATTATAACAGGACTAGTTAAAGAGCTTGTTACAGTGCGAAACGGCAGTCATTCGCTTGCTGCTCCCGCACTCCCCTCTCCCCCACATGCTGTAATTCACATGCTATAAATAAAGCTGAAAAACCTCATGGTGAGATGCCACCTTTCTTCCTTTAGGCCCTGTGCGCACACTGTGGATTTGCCACAGATTTGCTGCAGAAAATGTGTCTAACATTGCTGCAGTCAATTCCCCAGCAAAACCTATGGGTTTTAAAAAATGCTGTGTGCACACTGCGTTTTTTTTACACCCGCGGATTTACCCGCGGATTTTCCACTGCGGAATTAATGAGCATGTCACTTCTTTTCCGCAGGTACCTGCGGTTTTTGCCATAGATAACGGGTGCAGGATTCTTTCAGAGGGTCCATTTTTTTCTTGCTTGGATTCTTCAAAACAGTGACTGTGCTGCAGGTGTGCCGCCCCCGCCACAGCCGACGGGCTGCTCGGACCCGGATCCACAGTGGCTCGAGGGGTCTCTGGATCCGAGGCGGGGTCGCGCGGCTACCCGAAAATAAAAAGGGGGGATTTGTTTGTGAATGGTGAACGGGATAGTGTTTGTGACGACACCCACGGTGTGTGGTAACGTGAGGGACCACCGAAGCCGTTTGGGGAGCCTGGTGACAATGGTGTGGCAGCTAGAGATGTTACAGTCATATGGAAAAGTTTGGGCACCCCTATTAATGTTCAACTTTTTTCTTTATAACAATTTGGGTTTTTGCAACAGCTATTTCATTTTCATATACCTAATAAATGATGATGTAATGATGTATGATGTAATATTTCTGAATTGAAATGAGGTTTATTGTACCAACAGAAAATGTGCAATCTGCATTTAAACTAAATTTGACAGGTGCATAAGTATGGGCACTCTTATCAATTTCTTGTTTTGAACACTCCTAACTACTTTTTACTGACTTACTGAAGCACTAAATTGGTTTTGTAACCTCATTGAGCTTTGAACTTCATAGGCAGGTGTATCCAATCATGAGAAAAGGTATTTAAGGTGGCCACTTGCAAGTAGTTCTCCTATTTGAATCTCCTATGAAGAGTGGCATCATGGGCTCCTCAAAACAACTCTCAAATGATCTGAAAACAAAAATTATTCAACATAGTTGTTCAGGGGAAGGATACAAAAAGTTGTCTCAGAGATTTAAACTGTCAGTTTCCACTGTGAGGAACATAGTAAGGAAATGGAAGAACACAGATACAGTTCTTGTTAATCCCAGAAGTGGCAGGCCAAGAAAAATATCAGAAAGGCAGAGAAGAAGAATGGTGAGAACAGTCAAGGACAATCCACAGTCCACCTCCAAAGACCTGCAGCATCATCTTGCTGCAGATGGTGTCACTGTGCATTGGTCAACAATACAGCGCACTTTGCACAAGGAGAAGCTGTATGGGAGAGTGATGCGAAAGAAGCCGTTTCTGCAAGCACGCCACAAACAGTCGCCTGAGATATGCAAAAGCACATTTGGACAAGCCAGTAACATTTTGGACGAAGGTCCTGTGGACTGATGAAACAAAGATTTTGTATGACCAAACAACTCAAAGGCTTTATGCATGGAGGCAAAAAAAACACGGCATTCCAAGAAAAGCACTTGCTACCTACAGTAAAATTTGGTGGAGGTTTGGGGCTGTGTGGCCAATGCCGGCACCGGGAATCTTGTTAAAGTTGAGGGTCGCAGGGATTCAACTCAGCATCAGCAGATACTTGACAATAACGTGCAAGAATCAGTGACGAAGTTGAAGTTACGCAGGGGATGGATATTTCAGCAAGACAATGATCCAAAACACCGCTCCAAATCTACTCAGGCATTCATGCAGAGGAACAATTACAATGTTCTGAATGCCCATCCCAGTCCCCAGACCTGAATATCATTGAACATCTGTGGGATGATTTGAAGCGGGCTGTCCATGCTCGGCGACCATAAAACTTAACTGAACTGGAATTGTTTTGTAAACAGGAATGGTCAAAAATACCTTCATCCAGGAACTCATTAAAAGCTACAGGAAGCGACTAGAGGCTGTGATTTTTGCAAAAGGAGGATCTACAAAATATTAATGTCACTTTTATGTTGAGGTACCCATACTTATGCACCTGTCAAGTTTTGTTTAAATGGAGATTGCACATTTTCTGTTAGTACAATAAACCTCATTTCAATTTAGAAAAATTACTGAGTCCATCATTTAGTACAGGGGTGGGGAACCTCCGGCCCGCGACGACTTTTCCTTTCGGCCCCCGAGCTGATTCCCGGGGACTGCAGTGCTGGAGCGGCAGCCGCATCTTGCTGGCTGCTGGCCCTTTAAAACCCCACACAGCGCGTTCAATGCTGAACGCTGCATTTCCTATACCTGAAAGACTACGTCCCCACGCTGGCACTGCCTACGTGAGGACGTACTTTGTAGGTGGGGTCAGCGTGAGAAGCGCTAAAATCAAATAGGAGAGGATTGACTGCCAATCATCCCCCAGGTCTGTTCCCGGCGGCGGTCGCGGCTCCCTGTTCCCGGTGGCAGCTCCCTGTTCCCGGTGGCGGCTCCCTGTTCCCGGAGGCGGCGGTTCCCTGTTCCCGGCGGCGGTGGCGGCTCCCTGTTCCCGGCGGCGGTGGCGGCTCCCTGTTCCCGGCGGCGGTGGCGGCTCCCTGTTCCCGGCGGCGGTGGCGGCTCCCTGTTCCCGGCGGCGGTGGCGGCTCCCTGTTCCCGGCGGTGGTGGCGGCTCCCTGTTCCCGGCGGCGGTGGCGGCTCCCTGTGCCTGGCGGCGGTGGCGGCTCCCTGTGCCTGGCGGCGGCTCCTTGTGCCCGGCGGCAGCTGCTCCTCTCTGTGCGCTGGCAGCGCTCTCCATGCCCGCAGCCACCTCCAGCACTCAGTGATCCAGGCCTCCCCCAGTTCTCTAACTGCCTCCAAGCTCCCCCGGGTCTGCCTGTGCCCCCAGCGCTCTGCTCCCCTCCTTTCTTCCCAGCGCTCTGCTCCCCTCCTTTCTCCCCAGTGATCTGTGCCCCCCCCATCCTCCCCAGTGATCTGTGCCCCCCCCCAGTCTCCCCAGTGATCTGTGCCGTCTCCCCAGTGATCTGTGCCGTCTCCCCAGTGATCTGTGCTGTCTCCCCAGTGATCTGTGCTGTCTCCCCAGTGATCTGTGCCCCCCCCAGTCTCCCCAGTGATCTGTGCACCCCCCCAGTCTCCCCAGTGATCTCTGTGCCCCCCCAGTCTCCCCAGTGATCTCTGTGCCACCCCCAGTCTCCCCAGTGCTCTCTGTGCCACCACCAGTCTCCCCAGTGATCTCTGTGCCCCGAGCCTCTCCCAGGTCTGTCTGTGCCTTCAGCCTCTCCCATCCTTCTCTGTGCCATCTGTGCCCCCAGTGTCCCCCAGGTTTGTCTGTGTCTCCAGCCTCTCCCATCATTCTCTGTGCCCCCAGGGCTTTCTGTGTCCCCCCGGCATCCCCCAGGGCTGTCTGCCCCCGGCTATGTATATAACCCCAGCAATGTTTATGGTTTATGCCCCCCAGTCTTGTCTGTGAAATCCAGTGATGTGTATATACCCCCAGTAATGTATGTACCCCCAGTGACGTCTATGCTCTGCTGCTTCCCTTGTGATGTATATTCCTCCCAGCCCTCCCCAGCAATGTTTATGCCCCCCAGCTATGTCTGTGCTCCCCATCAATGATGTATGTACCTCCCAGTGATGTCTATGCCCCCAGCCTCCCCAGTGTTCTATATTCCTCCCAACCCTCCCCTGTGGTGTATATGCCCCCATACCCTCCTGTGATGTATATACAGCAGTCCCAGACAACTCAAACCTGGAAAAGCAACAAGATCAACATCGCCTAATATTACAGCTGCACCAAAGAGTAGAAGCTCCAGCCGTCAGTGAGTTAATTGTTTGACCAAATATATTAGGGTAATTTTCAAGTTGATAATTTTGTGCGGCCCCCGAAGGTTGGTAGAAATATCCAAATGGCCCCCGGCAGAAAAAAGGTTCCCCACCCCTGATTTAGTAGATATATCAAAATGAAATAGCTGTTGCAAAAACCCAAATTGTTATAAAGAAAAAAGGTTAACATTAATAGGGGTGCCCAAACTTTAACATATGACTGTAACCCCTCCGTGGGCAGGGGAGTGGTGCCCTGGGACTCGGTGATGGATTGAACAGGGGGACCCGTCGGGAGTAGAGGGATATCGAGTACACACACAGTCCAAAGTCACTGACGCTGACACCAGGTAAACCAAACTCTTGAATGCTCCATTGCTGTTGGACGAGCACGCTGGGTCCGTGCCCCTTTGGTGTTGCTGGTTGGTCTGAAGCCTTGTCCTTGGCACAGTGTGTCTCTTAGGTGAATCCATTTCGCCTAAAACTACTCGGGGCCCGCTCACCTGTGTAGCTAGCAAGGTGAGCCTGCTCTCAGGGTTCACGCTTGGGATTTTCTGGACGGTTTTGGGAAGTCCTATTCCCCTCGTTGCACTAGTACCCCGATTCTGGACCGGGTGGGGAACGGTTCCGGAAGACTCCGTTCCCGTCGGGTGAATTACTGGGCTGCATGAAGCAACTTCCCAGCCTAGGGTCCGCGTACCCCATCGTGCCCTGGCCCCTGCCTGGTTGTAGTACAAGGCAGCCGGCCCGCTCTCTGTAGCGGCACCGTGCCCCCTGTCACTACCCCCTGCGATCGGGGTTCCAGCTACTACTGGCCAGGCCAACGTCTGGGACGGGTACAGGAGCCCAGCTCCACAGCGTGACCTGTCCTGTCACCGCTGCTCAACTCCTCTCCTCCTCTCAACTGACCTGTACTCACATCTCTGACCTCCCTCTTCCATCCCCCCATCTGGGTGGCCCTATTCCCCTCAGGCTGCCCAATGGGTGTCTGGTGGGTGTGGTGCAGAGTGTTCCTCAGGATTTTGGTATACCTGTTGGTAGCAACACCAAATTGACGGGACCCGTAACCAAGGAGGAGCGGGTACCATGCAGAAGGGCAAATTGCACGGCACCCTTGTGACTACCTGATAGGCCAGGGCGTCACACAGGCTGAGCACCACCTGGAGTTGCTAATCTAATCCATTGACGGCTATATACCAGGTCGGAAAGTACGGCTTCACTCCACAGCCTTTACGCTACAGTGCCCGATTTTTTCTTCCTTTTTTGTCAGTTATAACACTCACCTGTATCTTTTCCTGCTCCTGAGCCAACATATGCAGTAAGAATAGTGCCGCTGTTCATGTTATTTCCCTCCATATTAACCACCAGACAGTGATGCCATTCTCTGTAGAGAAAAGAAGTCAGTTGACGTACTGTATGGGCTCAGAAGCAGGCAGACACTCACTCTATACATGTCAGAGATAAGCAATAAAAATTAAAAGAGATCTTATCATCATAAAAAAAACCCACTATGAATCTGCAGTTTCGGGGTTAATCTCCAGGTAAATAGCATTCTAAATCTGTACGGCCGCCATACTGAAAGAGCAGCAGTGCATCAGTACGGGCCGGCTGTCAGGCAGTGTCAGGACTGGGTTACTGCTGCCGCTCACTGTTTAGTGAGCAATGACTGACGCCGCTATGGCTGCATCTCTATGACGGACAGCCAAAGACTGGTCTGATGAATAAAGTTAATTTACTCCTGGTAGTCGGGCTTTCAATGTGCTGTGCTATTGCATTGCTGTATATAGCACAAGCTATCAATCATAGGTTATATTGCCCAAAGGAGACTAGTTAAAATAGTGAAAAATAAAAAAAAAATTTGAAAAAAATGTAAAAAAAAACATAAAAATTAAAATCACCTTCATTAAAAATAAAGATAATAATGAATACACATGTGATATCGACGCATTCAGAAAAGTCCGATCTACCATAATCTAAAAAATATAGTCCGATGGGTAAAGACTGTAAACAAAAAAAAAAAATCAAGAACGACAAAATATTTTTTTTTAATTTGCTGCAATACCACAAAAATGCTGTAACAAGAGATCAAAAAATCATTATCCCAAAATGGTATCAATAAAAATGTTGTCTCCCTTCGTAAAAATTAAGTTCTCATACAGCTCCATCAACCAAAGAATAAAAATGTTATTGGTCTTAGAAATTGGTGACAACCCCCCCCCCCCACACTATTTTTTCTTTTGCAAACTTCAGGTTTTTTTTATTATTTTAGTGGTTGAAAAACAAAATCAGAATATGTTTGGTATCACCGTAATTGTACTGCTGAGGATAATCTTATTGCGAGGTCATTTGTACCACAAAATGTACAAAGAATTCCCACCCAAAATGTCAGAATTATGTTGAAATTTTTCCTGTTGTTCAGAGAGGTGATTCAAAAGTACAACTCTTCCCACAAAAAATAAGACCTCATGTCTATGTGGACAGAAAAATAAAAAAACGTTATGGCTGTGGGAAGAACGGGAGGAAAAAAAACAAAAATTGACCTTGTAGTGAAGCAATCTGATTTATTCCGGAAAGAAACTTCGGTCAATGCATTACTTCATGCTACTTCTGGTCATTTGGCTCCCACTATAAAAGCAATACCTGTGGGTCAATATCTGTGGGCCCGGAGAATCTGTTCTAATGATAAATTGTTTAAAAAGCAGGCTGACGATCTGAGAGACAGATTCCGGGAACGGGGGTATTCAAATCGTATCATTAAATACGGTTACAATCGTGCTAAAAATGCCAAAAGACCGGAACTATTGGTGGGGAGAAAAAAGGAGAAGACGGAAGGGGTGACCAGGTTCATTACCACATTTAACAATCAGTGGTCCGATATCAGAACTATCTTGAATAAGCACTGGGCCATTTTAAGATCTGATGGCATACTGGGTCCGAAATTGTCAAATACTCCCCTTCTTACAGCTAGGAGGGGGATGAACCTTAAAGACCATCTGGTTCATAGCCATTATACTGTCAAAACTGAACCCCTCTTTGGAATTCCGAGATCTAATTTCGGTTCCTATCCGTGTGGGTCATGTATGGCGTGTAGAAATATGGTGCGCTCTGACGTCTTCTCCTCATCGGATGGTAGCAGGACTTTTAAAGTTAGACACTATATTTCGTGTCGAACTACGAATGTGATTTACCATGCAAAATGTACCTGCAATTTGATTTATATCGGGTTGACATCACGAGAACTCCGGAAACGTGTAAAAGAGCACGTCAGAGACATTGTGGCAGCTCGTGAGGTGATTGAAATTGAATCCCTCAAAACCATCCCACGCCACTTTAAATTACACCATGGCTGCAATCCAGATGAGTTGAGATTTATGGGGATCGATGTGGTTCATTTGGGGATACGAGGCGGCAATTACAAAAAGGCATTGGCGAGACGTGAGTGCGAGTGGATGGACAGATTAGATACAGTGGCCCCTCTCGGGTTAAATGAGAAACTCTCTTTCTCACCATTTTTGTGAGGGTAACTGTCTCATTGATATCCCCATCCACTCGCATTCGGGGGGGTGTTGTTTTTGCCCGTTTTTTTGCCGTTTTTGTTGGTTGTTTGCCTGTTTGATCTCCCCTATTTTCTTCATTTTTTTCATCTTGACTCCTCTTGTCTTTGTCTTTTTCTTCTTCTCTTTCTTCTTCTTCCTTTTCTCGCCTTTCATACTTTATCTATTGGGATATTCTCTTCATTGATATAGGAATACATACATCTTTTTATTCCTTCGTTGTCTCTTGTGATGGTGTTTTTAACTACTTTTTAACTGTTCCCCCTTCTTTTTTTCTTATGTATTTTTTGGTTTTTAGATTGTTGGTCTCTGCTATTGGATTCTCTGTTGGTGCCAATTCTGGAGGCTGACTTCTATGGATGTTACCTCCAAGTCTGCTTGCTGATCAGGAACGATTCGAGTGCAACCCCTTCGTTCAGAAACTGTTTATCCTTATACTGAGGACCGTCTGACATGTTTTATATATTGTGTCTAATTTATGAGTGTATAAGTATGTATGTGTATGCATGTGGTATGTATGTGCATGTTTGTATATGTATATATATATATATATATATATATATATATATATATATATATACACACACATGCATGTGTGTATTTAGGGACTCTATTTTTATGACGTGTCTATTTATGACTTCTTATGTTTTGTTGCAGATGTGTGTACCTCTGTTTAGACCTATATATCTGGTTCATACAGGGCAGTATTGCTGAATATGCTGTAATACTGAATCCCTTAGATTTGGTCCTTGCTCTAAGAACTTTCGGTGTTTGCATTCATGGGTTGATGTGGGTGATGCTTGGTGCGCGTGCGCCCGCTTTCGCCCTTCCTCCCTCATCGCTCCCAGCCTCCGATAGCATTAAATGTGACTATGGTTACTGCTGGAGTGCTGGGAGCGGTGGGGGATGGTGGGTGATGCGGACGCGCGCGCCGCATATAGTAGCGCCAACATCTTCCTCCATTTTCCCTCGTTGCTTCCGGCTTCTGACAACATTGAGTGTAACTATGGTTACTGCCGGAAGTGACGGGGAATGATGGGAGAGGCGGACACACGTGCCGCATATAGTAACACCCACATCCGCTTCCCCCCTTCTCTCCCATTGCTCCCGGCCCCTGATGGCTTTGAACGTAACTATGGTGACCGCTGGAGTATCGGAAGTGACGGTGAACGGCGGGTGACGCGTGTGCACGTTGTAGTAACGCCCACATCACTACTCCTTTATCGGCAACCAGTATAAAAATCTCATTACCGGCCTATGTGGTGATTGGCATCACTCCACTGATCTCTCTCCCCTTCATGAAGCTTTTTCTGCGAGACGCGTAGGGGCATACATCGATCTAATCAACGTGACCTCCCATGGGTAAGCCGACTGCTTGAGGACCTATACCTATAACTATTGATGAACCCCCTCTGATTTATTTGTTATAACATGGTTCATCATTATTGATATGTGTACAGGATTCTTGTCCTTAATTACAGTTTGCCTTCCATATTGTATGTTCATGCCTGGTTTAAACTATGATTATGGCAGTTTCACTAGCCAATGGTACCTGTCAGGCTATGACAATTGAGGTCTTAATTCTATTATCCAGTAGGGTTTTTATTGTGCCATTTTTCTAGTCCTCGTTCCTTGCCCCCCCCCCGTCATGTAATTTTGTATTACTATTGTAATTGTTATCCCCATTTCTAAATAAAAATAAAATATTTTTACGTGCAAGTGATTTTTGGGTGATATTGATTATGTTTATATATATTGATGGCACACAAAGTCCTTTTTCTTCTCCTAAAATTCTCACTTGTAGTGAAGGGGTTAATGCAACTTCTGTAGGAAATAAACTTAAATTGGTATTCCCATCTCCAAAATACTATCCCAATATGTAGTACATGTAATAATAATAATAATAATAATAATAATGGTATATACTTCTAATTAGAAATGTAGTATAGTTCTCCTGATTAGCTATGTCACTTACCTCATTGTGCAGGGCATTACAGAAGCTAAGGTATCCATGATTACAGCCAGACATAGTTAGATAGTTCCTCGTGGTCATAACCATGGATACCTAAGCTACTGTAATGCCCTGCACATGACGTAAGAGACAGCTTATCAGGATAAGTGTACTACATTTCTAATTGGAGGTATTTGCTAATATTCTTATTATTATTACTACACTAACTAAATATTGTGGTGGTGCTGGATGTTGGACTCACACTGGTCCGATATCTGATCTATCCCATAAATAGGTCATCAATTTGTTGTGACCAGACTACCCCTTTACGGGAAACATTTCACTTAGGGAGACATTTATTAAGCTAAATGAACTGGAATTCTGGGGCAATTTGCATCAAAAACTGTCTCTCTTGACGTGAACCATATTTATTATGTGGTTTAGACACTGTAGATGTCTTGTCTGACATGAGTATATGGTTTTCCTAAAAAGCGCCTTAGTGAATAGGGTTTAATGTACAACAACATGTTCTAAAAAAGTGCCAACATTTTGGTGTAAATTTCTTCCTATAAAATTACTAA